>NW_027666246.1:0-53500 GCF_963924005.1 Protomyctophum bolini
TCCCAAACTGCCCCAGCACTTCCCACATTGCTCAAAGTGGCTAGCTTTCATCCCAACACAGTTTATAGGGCCATACGGTACATAGTTTTCAAGTTACAGACTAAGCTAAGCAAAAGTGAACCAGGCCTTTTTACTGTGAAAATGGCACTTTGGGAACTGTGAAAGTGACATTTTGGCCTGTTGTCCCAAACTGCCCCAGCACTTCCCACATTGCTCAAAGTGGCTAGCTTTCATCCCAACACAGTTTATAGGGCCATACGGTACATAGTTTTCAAGTTACAGACTAAGCTAAGCAAAAGTGAACCAGGCCTTTTTACTGTGAAAATGGCACTTTGGGACTGTGAAAGTGACATTTTGGCCCTGTTGTCCCAAACTGCCCCAGCACTTCCCACATTGCTCAAAGTGGCTAGCTTTCATCCCAACACAGTTTATAGGGCCATACGGTACATAGTTTTCAAGTTACAGACTAAGCTAAGCAAAAGTGAACCAGGCCTTTTTACTGTGAAAATGGCACTTTGGGACTGTGAAAGTGACATTTTGGCCCTGTTGTCCCAAACTGCCCGCAGCACTTCCCACATTGCTCAAAGTGGCTAGCTTTCATCCCAACACAGTTTATAGGGCCATACGGTACATAGTTTTCAAGTTACAGACTAAGCTAAGCAAAAGTGAACCAGGCCTTTTTACTGTGAAAATGGCACTTTGGGACTGTGAAAGTGACATTTTGGCCCTGTTCGTTCCCTGTTGTCCCAAACTGCCCCAGCTCTTGCCACAATGCTCAAAGTGGCTAGCTTTCATCCCAACACAGTTTATAGGGCCATACGGTACATAGTTTTCAAGTTACAGACTAAGCTAAGCAAAAGTGAACCAGGCCTTTTTACTGTGAAAATGGCACTTTGGGACTGTGAAAGTGACATTTTGGCCCTGTTGTCCCAAACTGCCCCAGCACTTCCCACACTGCTCAAAGTGGCTAGCTTTCATCCCAACACAGTTTATAGGGCCATACGGTACATAGTTTTCAAGTTACAGACTAAGCTAAGCAAAAGTGAACCAGGCCTTTTTACTGTGAAAATGGCACTTTGGGACTGTGAAAGTGACATTTTGGCCCTGTTGTCCCAAACTGCCCCAGCACTTCCCACATTGCTCAAAGTGGCTAGCTTTCATCCCAACACAGTTTATAGGGCCATACGGTACATAGTTTTCAAGTTACAGACTAAGCTAAGCAAAAGTGAACCAGGCCTTTTTACTGTGAAAATGGCACTTTGGGACTGTGAAAGTGACATTTTGGCCCTGTTCGTTCCCTGTTGTCCCAAACTGCCCCAGCTCTTGCCACATTGCTCAAAGTGGCTAGCTTTCATCCCAACACAGTTTATAGGGCCATACGGTACATAGTTTTCAAGTTACAGACTAAGCTAAGCAAAAGTGAACCAGGCCTTTTTACTGTGAAAATGGCACTTTGGGACTGTGAAAGTGACATTTTGGCCCTGTTGTCCCAAACTGCCCCAGCACTTCCCACACTGCTCAAAGTGGCTAGCTTTCATCCCAACACAGTTTATAGGGCCATACGGTACATAGTTTTCAAGTTACAGACTAAGCTAAGCAAAAGTGAACCAGGCCTTTTTACTGTGAAAATGGCACTTTGGGACTGTGAAAGTGACATTTTGGCCCTGTTGTCCCAAACTGCCCCAGCACTTCCCACATTGCTCAAAGTGGCTAGCTTTCATCCCAACACAGTTTATAGGGCCATACGGTACATAGTTTTCAAGTTACAGACTAAGCTAAGCAAAAGTGAACCAGGCCTT
Organism: Protomyctophum bolini; assembly: GCF_963924005.1. Taxonomy (NCBI): domain Eukaryota; kingdom Metazoa; phylum Chordata; class Actinopteri; order Myctophiformes; family Myctophidae; genus Protomyctophum; species Protomyctophum bolini. The sequence goes on from NW_027666246.1 coordinate 1,800, forward strand.
TTTACTGTGAAAATGGCACTTTGGGACTGTGAAAGTGACATTTTGGCCCTGTTGTCCCAAACTGCCCCAGCACTTCCCACATTGCTCAAAGTGGCTAGCTTTCATCCCAACACAGTTTATAGGGCCATACGGTACATAGTTTTCAAGTTACAGACTAAGCTAAGCAAAAGTGAATCTGTCTTTTTTACTGTGAAAACGGCACTTTGGGACTGTGAAAGTGACATTTTGGCCCCTGTTGTCCCAAACTGCCCCAGCACTTCCCACATTGCTCAAAGTGGCTAGCTTTCATCCCAACACAGTTTATAGGGCCATACGGTACATAGTTTTCAAGTTACAGACTAAGCTAAGCAAAAGTGAACCAGGCCTTTTTACTGTGAAAATGGCACTTTGGGACTGTGAAAGTGACATTTTGGCCCTGTTGTCCCAAACTGCCCCAGCACTTCCCACATTGCTCAAAGTGGCTAGCTTTCATCCCAACACAGTTTATAGGGCCATACGGTACATAGTTTTCAAGTTACAGACTAAGCTAAGCAAAAGTGAACCAGGCCTTTTTACTGTGAAAATGGCACTTTGGGACTGTGAAAGTGACATTTTGGCCCTGTTCGTTCCCTGTTGTCCCAAACTGCCCCAGCTCTTGCCACAATGCTCAAAGTGGCTAGCTTTCATCCCAACACAGTTTATAGGGCCATACGGTACATAGTTTTCAAGTTACAGACTAAGCTAAGCAAAAGTGAACCAGGCCTTTTTACTGTGAAAATGGCACTTTGGGACTGTGAAAGTGACATTTTGGCCCTGTTGTCCCAAACTGCCCCAGCACTTCCCACACTGCTCAAAGTGGCTAGCTTTCATCCCAACACAGTTTATAGGGCCATACGGTACATAGTTTTCAAGTTACAGACTAAGCTAAGCAAAAGTGAACCAGGCCTTTTTACTGTGAAAATGGCACTTTGGGACTGTGAAAGTGACATTTTGGCCCTGTTGTCCCAAACTGCCCCAGCACTTCCCACATTGCTCAAAGTGGCTAGCTTTCATCCCAACACAGTTTATAGGGCCATACGGTACATAGTTTTCAAGTTACAGACTAAGCTAAGCAAAAGTGAACCAGGCCTTTTTACTGTGAAAATGGCACTTTGGGACTGTGAAAGTGACATTTTGGCCCTGTTGTCCCAAACTGCCCCAGCACTTCCCACATTGCTCAAAGTGGCTAGCTTTCATCCCAACACAGTTTATAGGGCCATACGGTACATAGTTTTCAAGTTACAGACTAAGCTAAGCAAAAGTGAACCAGGCCTTTTTACTGTGAAAATGGCACTTTGGGACTGTGAAAGTGACATTTTGGCCCTGTTCGTTCCCTGTTGTCCCAAACTGCCCCAGCTCTTGCCACAATGCTCAAAGTGGCTAGCTTTCATCCCAACACAGTTTATAGGGCCATACGGTACATAGTTTTCAAGTTACAGACTAAGCTAAGCAAAAGTGAACCAGGCCTTTTTACTGTGAAAATGGCACTTTGGGACTGTGAAAGTGACATTTTGGCCCTGTTGTCCCAAACTGCCCCAGCACTTCCCACACTGCTCAAAGTGGCTAGCTTTCATCCCAACACAGTTTATAGGGCCATACGGTACATAGTTTTCAAGTTACAGACTAAGCTAAGCAAAAGTGAACCAGGCCTTTTTACTGTGAAAATGGCACTTTGGGACTGTGAAAGTGACATTTTGGCCCTGTTGTCCAAACTGCCCCAGCACTTCCCACATTGCTCAAAGTGGCTAGCTTTCATCCCAACACAGTTTATAGGGCCATACGGTACATAGTTTTCAAGTTACAGACTAAGCTAAGCAAAAGTGAATCTTTTTTTTTTACTGTGAAAACGGCACTTTGGGACTGTGAAAGTGACATTTTGGCCCTGTTGTCCCAAACTGCCCCAGCACTTCCCACATTGCTCAAAGTGGCTAGCTTTCATCCCAACACAGTTTATAGGGCCATACGGTACATAGTTTTCAAGTTACAGACTAAGCTAAGCAAAAGTGAACCAGGCCTTTTTACTGTGAAAATGGCACTTTGGGACTGTGAAAGTGACATTTTGGCCCTGTTGTCCCAAACTGCCCCAGCACTTCCCACATTGCTCAAAGTGGCTAGCTTTCATCCCAACACAGTTTATAGGGCCATACGGTACATAGTTTTCAAGTTACAGACTAAGCTAAGCAAAAGTGAACCAGGCCTTTTTACTGTGAAAATGGCACTTTGGGACTGTGAAAGTGACATTTTGGCCCTGTTGTCCCAAACTGCCCCAGCACTTCCCACATTGCTCAAAGTGGCTAGCTTTCATCCCAACACAGTTTATAGGGCCATACGGTACATAGTTTTCAAGTTACAGACTAAGCTAAGCAAAAGTGAACCAGGCCTTTTTACTGTGAAAATGGCACTTTGGGACTGTGAAAGTGACATTTTGGCCCTGTTCGTTCCCTGTTGTCCCAAACTGCCCCAGCTCTTGCCACAATGCTCAAAGTGGCTAGCTTTCATCCCAACACAGTTTATAGGGCCATACGGTACATAGTTTTCAAGTTACAGACTAAGCTAAGCAAAAGTGAACCAGGCCTTTTTACTGTGAAAATGGCACTTTGGGACTGTGAAAGTGACATTTTGGCCCTGTTGTCCCAAACTGCCCCAGCACTTCCCACACTGCTCAAAGTGGCTAGCTTTCATCCCAACACAGTTTATAGGGCCATACGGTACATAGTTTTCAAGTTACAGACTAAGCTAAGCAAAAGTGAACCAGGCCTTTTTACTGTGAAAATGGCACTTTGGGACTGTGAAAGTGACATTTTGGCCCTGTTGTCCCAAACTGCCCCAGCACTTCCCACATTGCTCAAAGTGGCTAGCTTTCATCCCAACACAGTTTATAGGGCCATACGGTACATAGTTTTCAAGTTACAGACTAAGCTAAGCAAAAGTGAACCAGGCCTTTTTACTGTGAAAATGGCACTTTGGGACTGTGAAAGTGACATTTTGGCCCTGTTGTCCCAAACTGCCCCAGCACTTCCCACATTGCTCAAAGTGGCTAGCTTTCATCCCAACACAGTTTATAGGGCCATACGGTACATAGTTTTCAAGTTACAGACTAAGCTAAGCAAAATGAATCTTTTTTTTTACTGTGAAAACGGCACTTTGGGACTGTGAAAGTGACATTTTGGCCCTGTTGTCCCAAACTGCCCCAGCACTTCCCACATTGCTCAAAGTGGCTAGCTTTCATCCCAACACAGTTTATAGGGCCATACGGTACATAGTTTTCAAGTTACAGACTAAGCTAAGCAAAAGTGAACCAGGCCTTTTTACTGTGAAAATGGCACTTTGGGACTGTGAAAGTGACATTTTGGCCCTGTTGTCCCAAACTGCCCCAGCACTTCCCACATTGCTCAAAGTGGCTAGCTTTCATCCCAACACAGTTTATAGGGCCATACGGTACATAGTTTTCAAGTTACAGACTAAGCTAAGCAAAAGTGAACCAGGCCTTTTTACTGTGAAAATGGCACTTTGGGACTGTGAAAGTGACATTTTGGCCCTGTTGTCCCAAACTGCCCCAGCACTTCCCACACTGCTCAAAGTGGCTAGCTTTCATCCCAACACAGTTTATAGGGCCATACGGTACATAGTTTTCAAGTTACAGACTAAGCTAAGCAAAAGTGAACCAGGCCTTTTTACTGTGAAAATGGCACTTTGGGACTGTGAAAGTGACATTTTGGCCCTGTTGTCCCAAACTGCCCCAGCACTTCCCACATTGCTCAAAGTGGCTAGCTTTCATCCCAACACAGCTTATAGGGCCATACGGTACATAGTTTTCAAGTTACAGACTAAGCTAAGCAAAAGTGAACCAGGCCTTTTTACTGTGAAAATGGCACTTTGGGACTGTGAAAGTGACATTTTGGCCCTGTTGTCCCAAACTGCCCCAGCACTTCCCACATTGCTCAAAGTGGCTAGCTTTCATCCCAACACAGTTTATAGGGCCATACGGTACATAGTTTTCAAGTTACAGACTAAGCTAAGCAAAATGAATCTTTTTTTTTTTACTGTGAAAACGGCACTTTGGGACTGTGAAAGTGACATTTTGGCCCTGTTGTCCCAAACTGCCCCAGCACTTCCCACATTGCTCAAAGTGGCTAGCTTTCATCCCAACACAGTTTATAGGGCCATACGGTACATAGTTTTCAAGTTACAGACTAAGCTAAGCAAAAGTGAACCAGGCCTTTTTACTGTGAAAATGGCACTTTGGGACTGTGAAAGTGACATTTTGGCCCTGTTGTCCCAAACTGCCCCAGCACTTCCCACATTGCTCAAAGTGGCTAGCTTTCATCCCAACACAGTTTATAGGGCCATACGGTACATAGTTTTCAAGTTACAGACTAAGCTAAGCAAAAGTGAACCAGGCCTTTTTACTGTGAAAATGGCACTTTGGGACTGTGAAAGTGACATTTTGGCCCTGTTGTCCCAAACTGCCCCAGCACTTCCCACATTGCTCAAAGTGGCTAGCTTTCATCCCAACACAGTTTATAGGGCCATACGGTACATAGTTTTCAAGTTACAGACTAAGCTAAGCAAAAGTGAACCAGGCCTTTTTACTGTGAAAATGGCACTTTGGGACTGTGAAAGTGACATTTTGGCCCTGTTCGTTCCCTGTTGTCCCAAACTGCCCCAGCTCTTGCCACAATGCTCAAAGTGGCTAGCTTTCATCCCAACACAGTTTATAGGGCCATACGGTACATAGTTTTCAAGTTACAGACTAAGCTAAGCAAAAGTGAACCAGGCCTTTTTACTGTGAAAATGGCACTTTGGGACTGTGAAAGTGACATTTTGGCCCTGTTGTCCCAAACTGCCCCAGCACTTCCCACATTGCTCAAAGTGGCTAGCTTTCATCCCAACACAGTTTATAGGGCCATACGGTACATAGTTTTCAAGTTACAGACTAAGCTAAGCAAAAGTGAACCAGGCCTTTTTACTGTGAAAATGGCACTTTGGGACTGTGAAAGTGACATTTTGGCCCTGTTGTCCCAAACTGCCCCAGCACTTCCCACATTGCTCAAAGTGGCTAGCTTTCATCCCAACACAGTTTATAGGGCCATACGGTACATAGTTTTCAAGTTACAGACAAAGCTAAGCAAAATGAATCTTTTTTTTTTTACTGTGAAAACGGCACTTTGGGACTGTGAAAGTGACATTTTGGCCCTGTTGTCCCAAACTGCCCCAGCACTTCCCACATTGCTCAAAGTGGCTAGCTTTCATCCCAACACAGTTTATAGGGCCATACGGTACATAGTTTTCAAGTTACAGACTAAGCTAAGCAAAATTAATCTGTTTTTTTTTACTGTGAAAATGGCACTTTGGGACTGTGAAAGTGACATTTTGGCCCTGTTGTCCCAAACTGCCCCAGCACTTCCCACATTGCTCAAAGTGGCTAGCTTTCATCCCAACACAGTTTATAGGGCCATACGGTACATAGTTTTCAAGTTACAGACTAAGCTAAGCAAAAGTGAACCAGGCCTTTTTACTGTGAAAATGGCACTTTGGGACTGTGAAAGTGACATTTTGGCCCTGTTGTCCCAAACTGCCCCAGCACTTCCCACATTGCTCAAAGTGGCTAGCTTTCATCCCAACACAGTTTATAGGGCCATACGGTACATAGTTTTCAAGTTACAGACTAAGCTAAGCAAAATGAATCTGTTTTTTTTTTACGGTGAAAATGGCACTTTGGGACTGTGAAAGTGACATTTTGGCCCTGTTGTCCCAAACTGCCCCAGCACTTCCCACATTGCTCAAAGTGGCTAGCTTTCATCCCAACACAGTTTATAGGGCCATACGGTACATAGTTTTCAAGTTACAGACTAAGCTAAGCAAAAGTGAACCAGGCCTTTTTACTGTGAAAATGGCACTTTGGGACTGTGAAAGTGACATTTTGGCCCTGTTGTCCCAAACTGCCCCAGCACTTCCCACATTGCTCAAAGTGGCTAGCTTTCATCCCAACACAGTTTATAGGGCCATACGGTACATAGTTTTCAAGTTACAGACTAAGCTAAGCAAAAGTGAACCAGGCCTTTTTACTGTGAAAATGGCACTTTGGGACTGTGAAAGTGACATTTTGGCCCTGTTGTCCCAAACTGCCCCAGCACTTCCCACATTGCTCAAAGTGGCTAGCTTTCATCCCAACACAGTTTATAGGGCCATACGGTACATAGTTTTCAAGTTACAGACTAAGCTAAGCAAAATGAATCTTTTTTTTTTTACTGTGAAAACGGCACTTTGGGACTGTGAAAGTGACATTTTGGCCCTGTTGTCCCAAACTGCCCCAGCACTTCCCACATTGCTCAAAGTGGCTAGCTTTCATCCCAACACAGTTTATAGGGCCATACGGTACATAGTTTTCAAGTTACAGACAAAGCTAAGCAAAATGAATCTTTTTTTTTTTACTGTGAAAACGGCACTTTGGGACTGTGAAAGTGACATTTTGGCCCTGTTGTCCCAAACTGCCCCAGCACTTCCCACATTGCTCAAAGTGGCTAGCTTTCATCCCAACACAGTTTATAGGGCCATACGGTACATAGTTTTCAAGTTACAGACTAAGCTAAGCAAAATGAATCTGTTTTTTTTTACTGTGAAAATGGCACTTTGGGACTGTGAAAGTGACATTTTGGCCCTGTTGTCCCAAACTGCCCCAGCACTTCCCACATTGCTCAAAGTGGCTAGCTTTCATCCCAACACAGTTTATAGGGCCATACGGTACATAGTTTTCAAGTTACAGACTAAGCTAAGCAAAAGTGAACCAGGCCTTTTTACTGTGAAAATGGCACTTTGGGACTGTGAAAGTGACATTTTGGCCCTGTTGTCCCAAACTGCCCCAGCACTTCCCACATTGCTCAAAGTGGCTAGCTTTCATCCCAACACAGTTTATAGGGCCATACGGTACATAGTTTTCAAGTTACAGACTAAGCTAAGCAAAATGAATCTGTTTTTTTTTTACTGTGAAAATGGCACTTTGGGACTGTGAAAGTGACATTTTGGCCCTGTTGTCCCAAACTGCCCCAGCACTTCCCACATTGCTCAAAGTGGCTAGCTTTCATCCCAACACAGTTTATAGGGCCATACGGTACATAGTTTTCAAGTTACAGACTAAGCTAAGCAAAAGTGAACCAGGCCTTTTTACTGTGAAAATGGCACTTTGGGACTGTGAAAGTGACATTTTGGCCCTGTTGTCCCAAACTGCCCCAGCACTTCCCACATTGCTCAAAGTGGCTAGCTTTCATCCCAACACAGTTTATAGGGCCATACGGTACATAGTTTTCAAGTTACAGACTAAGCTAAGCAAAAGTGAACCAGGCCTTTTTACTGTGAAAATGGCACTTTGGGACTGTGAAAGTGACATTTTGGCCCTGTTGTCCCAAACTGCCCCAGCACTTCCCACATTGCTCAAAGTGGCTAGCTTTCATCCCAACACAGTTTATAGGGCCATACGGTACATAGTTTTCAAGTTACAGACTAAGCTAAGCAAAAGTGAACCAGGCCTTTTTACTGTGAAAATGGCACTTTGGGACTGTGAAAGTGACATTTTGGCCCTGTTGTCCCAAACTGCCCCAGCACTTCCCACATTGCTCAAAGTGGCTAGCTTTCATCCCAACACAGTTTATAGGGCCATACGGTACATAGTTTTCAAGTTACAGACTAAGCTAAGCAAAAGTGAACCAGGCCTTTTTACTGTGAAAATGGCACTTTGGGACTGTGAAAGTGACATTTTGGCCCTGTTCGTTCCCTGTTGTCCCAAACTGCCCCAGCTCTTGCCACAATGCTCAAAGTGGCTAGCTTTCATCCCAACACAGTTTATAGGGCCATACGGTACATAGTTTTCAAGTTACAGACTAAGCTAAGCAAAAGTGAACCAGGCCTTTTTACTGTGAAAATGGCACTTTGGGACTGTGAAAGTGACATTTTGGCCCTGTTGTCCCAAACTGCCCCAGCACTTCCCACACTGCTCAAAGTGGCTAGCTTTCATCCCAACACAGTTTATAGGGCCATACGGTACATAGTTTTCAAGTTACAGACTAAGCTAAGCAAAAGTGAACCAGGCCTTTTTACTGTGAAAATGGCACTTTGGGACTGTGAAAGTGACATTTTGGCCCTGTTGTCCCAAACTGCCCCAGCACTTCCCACATTGCTCAAAGTGGCTAGCTTTCATCCCAACACAGTTTATAGGGCCATACGGTACATAGTTTTCAAGTTACAGACTAAGCTAAGCAAAAGTGAACCAGGCCTTTTTACTGTGAAAATGGCACTTTGGGACTGTGAAAGTGACATTTTGGCCCTGTTGTCCCAAACTGCCCCAGCACTTCCCACATTGCTCAAAGTGGCTAGCTTTCATCCCAACACAGTTTATAGGGCCATACGGTACATAGTTTTCAAGTTACAGACTAAGCTAAGCAAAATGAATCTTTTTTTTTTACTGTGAAAACGGCACTTTGGGACTGTGAAAGTGACATTTTGGCCCTGTTGTCCCAAACTGCCCCAGCACTTCCCACATTGCTCAAAGTGGCTAGCTTTCATCCCAACACAGTTTATAGGGCCATACGGTACATAGTTTTCAAGTTACAGACTAAGCTAAGCAAAAGTGAACCAGGCCTTTTTACTGTGAAAATGGCACTTTGGGACTGTGAAAGTGACATTTTGGCCCTGTTGTCCCAAACTGCCCCAGCACTTCCCACATTGCTCAAAGTGGCTAGCTTTCATCCCAATACAGTTTATAGGGCCATACGGTACATCGTTTTCAAGTTACAGACTAAGCTAAGCAAAATGAATCTTTTTTTTTTTACTGTGAAAACGGCACTTTGGGACTGTGAAAGTGACATTTTGGCCCTGTTGTCCCAAACTGCCCCAGCACTTCCCACACTGCTCAAAGTGGCTAGCTTTCATCCCAACACAGTTTATAGGGCCATACGGTACATAGTTTTCAAGTTACAGACTAAGCTAAGCAAAAGTGAACCAGGCCTTTTTACTGTGAAAATGGCACTTTGGGACTGTGAAAGTGACATTTTGGCCCTGTTGTCCCAAACTGCCCCAGCACTTCCCACATTGCTCAAAGTGGCTAGCTTTCATCCCAACACAGTTTATAGGGCCATACGGTACATAGTTTTCAAGTTACAGACTAAGCTAAGCAAAAGTGAACCAGGCCTTTTTACTGTGAAAATGGCACTTTGGGACTGTGAAAGTGACATTTTGGCCCTGTTGTCCCAAACTGCCCCAGCACTTCCCACATTGCTCAAAGTGGCTAGCTTTCATCCCAACACAGTTTATAGGGCCATACGGTACATAGTTTTCAAGTTACAGACTAAGCTAAGCAAAAGTGAACCAGGCCTTTTTACTGTGAAAATGGCACTTTGGGACTGTGAAAGTGACATTTTGGCCCTGTTGTCCCAAACTGCCCCAGCACTTCCCACATTGCTCAAAGTGGCTAGCTTTCATCCCAACACAGTTTATAGGGCCATACGGTACATAGTTTTCAAGTTACAGACTAAGCTAAGCAAAAGTGAACCAGGCCTTTTTACTGTGAAAATGGCACTTTGGGACTGTGAAAGTGACATTTTGGCCCTGTTGTCCCAAACTGCCCCAGCACTTCCCACATTGCTCAAAGTGGCTAGCTTTCATCCCAACACAGTTTATAGGGCCATACGGTACATAGTTTTCAAGTTACAGACTAAGCTAAGCAAAAGTGAACCAGGCCTTTTTACTGTGAAAATGGCACTTTGGGACTGTGAAAGTGACATTTTGGCCCTGTTGTCCCAAACTGCCCCAGCACTTCCCACATTGCTCAAAGTGGCTAGCTTTCATCCCAACACAGTTTATAGGGCCATACGGTACATAGTTTTCAAGTTACAGACTAAGCTAAGCAAAATTAATCTTTTTTTTTTTACTGTGAAAACGGCACTTTGGGACTGTGAAAGTGACATTTTGGCCCTGTTGTCCCAAACTGCCCCAGCACTTCCCACATTGCTCAAAGTGGCTAGCTTTCATCCCAACACAGTTTATAGGGCCATACGGTACATAGTTTTCAAGTTACAGACTAAGCTAAGCAAAAGTGAACCAGGCCTTTTTACTGTGAAAATGGCACTTTGGGACTGTGAAAGTGACATTTTGGCCCTGTTGTCCCAAACTGCCCCAGCACTTCCCACATTGCTCAAAGTGGCTAGCTTTCATCCCAACACAGTTTATAGGGCCATACGGTACATAGTTTTCAAGTTACAGACTAAGCTAAGCAAAAGTGAACCAGGCCTTTTTACTGTGAAAATGGCACTTTGGGACTGTGAAAGTGACATTTTGGCCCTGTTGTCCCAAACTGCCCCAGCACTTCCCACACTGCTCAAAGTGGCTAGCTTTCATCCCAACACAGTTTATAGGGCCATACGGTACATAGTTTTCAAGTTACAGACTAAGCTAAGCAAAAGTGAACCAGGCCTTTTTACTGTGAAAATGGCACTTTGGGACTGTGAAAGTGACATTTTGGCCCTGTTGTCCCAAACTGCCCCAGCACTTCCCACATTGCTCAAAGTGGCTAGCTTTCATCCCAACACAGTTTATAGGGCCATACGGTACATAGTTTTCAAGTTACAGACTAAGCTAAGCAAAAGTGAACCAGGCCTTTTTACTGTGAAAATGGCACTTTGGGACTGTGAAAGTGACATTTTGGCCCTGTTGTCCCAAACTGCCCCAGCACTTCCCACATTGCTCAAAGTGGCTAGCTTTCATCCCAACACAGTTTATAGGGCCATACGGTACATAGTTTTCAAGTTACAGACTAAGCTAAGCAAAATGAATCTTTTTTTTTTTACTGTGAAAACGGCACTTTGGGACTGTGAAAGTGACATTTTGGCCCTGTTGTCCCAAACTGCCCCAGCACTTCCCACATTGCTCAAAGTGGCTAGCTTTCATCCCAACACAGTTTATAGGGCCATACGGTACATAGTTTTCAAGTTACAGACTAAGCTAAGCAAAAGTGAACCAGGCCTTTTTACTGTGAAAATGGCACTTTGGGACTGTGAAAGTGACATTTTGGCCCTGTTGTCCCAAACTGCCCCAGCACTTCCCACATTGCTCAAAGTGGCTAGCTTTCATCCCAACACAGTTTATAGGGCCATACGGTACATAGTTTTCAAGTTACAGACTAAGCTAAGCAAAAGTGAACCAGGCCTTTTTACTGTGAAAATGGCACTTTGGGACTGTGAAAGTGACATTTTGGCCCTGTTGTCCCAAACTGCCCCAGCACTTCCCACATTGCTCAAAGTGGCTAGCTTTCATCCCAACACAGTTTATAGGGCCATACGGTACATAGTTTTCAAGTTACAGACTAAGCTAAGCAAAAGTGAACCAGGCCTTTTTACTGTGAAAATGGCACTTTGGGACTGTGAAAGTGACATTTTGGCCCTGTTCGTTCCCTGTTGTCCCAAACTGCCCCAGCTCTTGCCACAATGCTCAAAGTGGCTAGCTTTCATCCCAACACAGTTTATAGGGCCATACGGTACATAGTTTTCAAGTTACAGACTAAGCTAAGCAAAAGTGAACCAGGCCTTTTTACTGTGAAAATGGCACTTTGGGACTGTGAAAGTGACATTTTGGCCCTGTTGTCCCAAACTGCCCCAGCACTTCCCACACTGCTCAAAGTGGCTAGCTTTCATCCCAACACAGTTTATAGGGCCATACGGTACATAGTTTTCAAGTTACAGACTAAGCTAAGCAAAAGTGAACCAGGCCTTTTTACTGTGAAAATGGCACTTTGGGACTGTGAAAGTGACATTTTGGCCCTGTTGTCCCAAACTGCCCCAGCACTTCCCACATTGCTCAAAGTGGCTAGCTTTCATCCCAACACAGTTTATAGGGCCATACGGTACATAGTTTTCAAGTTACAGACTAAGCTAAGCAAAATGAATCTTTTTTTTTTTACTGTGAAAACGGCACTTTGGGACTGTGAAAGTGACATTTTGGCCCTGTTGTCCCAAACTGCCCCAGCACTTCCCACATTGCTCAAAGTGGCTAGCTTTCATCCCAACACAGTTTATAGGGCCATACGGTACATAGTTTTCAAGTTACAGACTAAGCTAAGCAAAAGTGAACCAGGCCTTTTTACTGTGAAAATGGCACTTTGGGACTGTGAAAGTGACATTTTGGCCCTGTTGTCCCAAACTGCCCCAGCACTTCCCACATTGCTCAAAGTGGCTAGCTTTCATCCCAACACAGTTTATAGGGCCATACGGTACATAGTTTTCAAGTTACAGACTAAGCTAAGCAAAAGTGAACCAGGCCTTTTTACTGTGAAAATGGCACTTTGGGACTGTGAAAGTGACATTTTGGCCCTGTTGTCCCAAACTGCCCCAGCACTTCCCACATTGCTCAAAGTGGCTAGCTTTCATCCCAACACAGTTTATAGGGCCATACGGTACATAGTTTTCAAGTTACAGACTAAGCTAAGCAAAAGTGAACCAGGCCTTTTTACTGTGAAAATGGCACTTTGGGACTGTGAAAGTGACATTTTGGCCCTGTTCGTTCCCTGTTGTCCCAAACTGCCCCAGCTCTTGCCACAATGCTCAAAGTGGCTAGCTTTCATCCCAACACAGTTTATAGGGCCATACGGTACATAGTTTTCAAGTTACAGACTAAGCTAAGCAAAAGTGAACCAGGCCTTTTTACTGTGAAAATGGCACTTTGGGACTGTGAAAGTGACATTTTGGCCCTGTTGTCCCAAACTGCCCCAGCACTTCCCACATTGCTCAAAGTGGCTAGCTTTCATCCCAACACAGTTTATAGGGCCATACGGTACATAGTTTTCAAGTTACAGTCTAAGCTAAGCAAAAGTGAACCAGGCCTTTTTACTGTGAAAATGGCACTTTGGGACTGTGAAAGTGACATTTTGGCCCTGTTGTCCCAAACTGCCCCAGCACTTCCCACATTGCTCAAAGTGGCTAGCTTTCATCCCAACACAGTTTATAGGGCCATACGGTACATAGTTTTCAAGTTACAGACTAAGCTAAGCAAAAGTGAACCAGGCCTTTTTACTGTGAAAATGGCACTTTGGGACTGTGAAAGTGACATTTTGGCCCTGTTGTCCCAAACTGCCCCAGCACTTCCCACATTGCTCAAAGTGGCTAGCTTTCATCCCAACACAGTTTATAGGGCCATACGGTACATAGTTTTCAAGTTACAGACTAAGCTAAGCAAAAGTGAACCAGGCCTTTTTACTGTGAAAATGGCACTTTGGGACTGTGAAAGTGACATTTTGGCCCTGTTGTCCCAAACTGCCCCAGCACTTCCCACATTGCTCAAAGTGGCTAGCTTTCATCCCAACACAGTTTATAGGGCCATACGGTACATAGTTTTCAAGTTACAGACTAAGCTAAGCAAAAGTGAACCAGGCCTTTTTACTGTGAAAATGGCACTTTGGGACTGTGAAAGTGACATTTTGGCCCTGTTCGTTCCCTGTTGTCCCAAACTGCCCCAGCTCTTGCCACAATGCTCAAAGTGGCTAGCTTTCATCCCAACACAGTTTATAGGGCCATACGGTACATAGTTTTCAAGTTACAGACTAAGCTAAGCAAAAGTGAACCAGGCCTTTTTACTGTGAAAATGGCACTTTGGGACTGTGAAAGTGACATTTTGGCCCTGTTGTCCCAAACTGCCCCAGCACTTCCCACATTGCTCAAAGTGGCTAGCTTTCATCCCAACACAGTTTATAGGGCCATACGGTACATAGTTTTCAAGTTACAGACTAAGCTAAGCAAAAGTGAACCAGGCCTTTTTACTGTGAAAATGGCACTTTGGGACTGTGAAAGTGACATTTTGGCCCTGTTGTCCCAAACTGCCCCAGCACTTCCCACATTGCTCAAAGTGGCTAGCTTTCATCCCAACACAGTTTATAGGGCCATACGGTACATAGTTTTCAAGTTACAGACAAAGCTAAGCAAAATGAATCTTTTTTTTTTTACTGTGAAAACGGCACTTTGGGACTGTGAAAGTGACATTTTGGCCCTGTTGTCCCAAACTGCCCCAGCACTTCCCACATTGCTCAAAGTGGCTAGCTTTCATCCCAACACAGTTTATAGGGCCATATGGTACATAGTTTTCAAGTTACAGACTAAGCTAAGCAAAATGAATCTGTTTTTTTTTACTGTGAAAATGGCACTTTGGGACTGTGAAAGTGACATTTTGGCCCTGTTGTCCCAAACTGCCCCAGCACTTCCCACATTGCTCAAAGTGGCTAGCTTTCATCCCAACACAGTTTATAGGGCCATACGGTACATAGTTTTCAAGTTACAGACTAAGCTAAGCAAAAGTGAACCAGGCCTTTTTACTGTGAAAATGGCACTTTGGGACTGTGAAAGTGACATTTTGGCCCTGTTGTCCCAAACTGCCCCAGCACTTCCCACATTGCTCAAAGTGGCTAGCTTTCATCCCAACACAGTTTATAGGGCCATACGGTACATAGTTTTCAAGTTACAGACTAAGCTAAGCAAAATTAATCTGTTTTTTTTTACTGTGAAAATGGCACTTTGGGACTGTGAAAGTGACATTTTGGCCCTGTTGTCCCAAACTGCCCCAGCACTTCCCACATTGCTCAAAGTGGCTAGCTTTCCTCCCAACACAGTTTATAGGGCCATACGGTACATAGTTTTCAAGTTACAGACTAAGCTAAGCAAAAGTGAACCAGGCCTTTTTACTGTGAAAATGGCACTTTGGGACTGTGAAAGTGACATTTTGGCCCTGTTGTCCCAAACTGCCCCAGCACTTCCCACATTGCTCAAAGTGGCTAGCTTTCATCCCAACACAGTTTATAGGGCCATACGGTACATAGTTTTCAAGTTACAGACTAAGCTAAGCAAAAGTGAACCAGGCCTTTTTACTGTGAAAATGGCACTTTGGGACTGTGAAAGTGACATTTTGGCCCTGTTGTCCCAAACTGCCCCAGCACTTCCCACATTGCTCAAAGTGGCTAGCTTTCATCCCAACACAGTTTATAGGGCCATACGGTACATAGTTTTCAAGTTACAGACTAAGCTAAGCAAAATGAATCTTTTTTTTTTTACTGTGAAAACGGCACTTTGGGACTGTGAAAGTGACATTTTGGCCCTGTTGTCCCAAACTGCCCCAGCACTTCCCACATTGCTCAAAGTGGCTAGCTTTCATCCCAACACAGTTTATAGGGCCATACGGTACATAGTTTTCAAGTTACAGACTAAGCTAAGCAAAAGTGAACCAGGCCTTTTTACTGTGAAAATGGCACTTTGGGACTGTGAAAGTGACATTTTGGCCCTGTTGTCCCAAACTGCCCCAGCACTTCCCACATTGCTCAAAGTGGCTAGCTTTCATCCCAACACAGTTTATAGGGCCATACGGTACATAGTTTTCAAGTTACAGACTAAGCTAAGCAAAAGTGAACCAGGCCTTTTTACTGTGAAAATGGCACTTTGGGACTGTGAAAGTGACATTTTGGCCCTGTTGTCCCAAACTGCCCAGCACTTCCCACATTGCTCAAAGTGGCTAGCTTTCATCCCAACACAGTTTATAGGGCCATACGGTACATAGTTTTCAAGTTACAGACAAAGCTAAGCAAAATTAATCTTTTTTTTTTTACTGTGAAAACGGCACTTTGGGACTGTGAAAGTGACATTTTGGCCCTGTTGTCCCAAACTGCCCCAGCACTTCCCACATTGCTCAAAGTGGCTAGCTTTCATCCCAACACAGTTTATAGGGCCATACGGTACATAGTTTTCAAGTTACAGACTAAGCTAAGCAAAATGAATCTGTTTTTTTTTACTGTGAAAATGGCACTTTGGGACTGTGAAAGTGACATTTTGGCCCTGTTGTCCCAAACTGCCCCAGCACTTCCCACATTGCTCAAAGTGGCTAGCTTTCATCCCAACACAGTTTATAGGGCCATACGGTACATAGTTTTCAAGTTACAGACTAAGCTAAGCAAAAGTGAACCAGGCCTTTTTACTGTGAAAATGGCACTTTGGGACTGTGAAAGTGACATTTTGGCCCTGTTGTCCCAAACTGCCCCAGCACTTCCCACATTGCTCAAAGTGGCTAGCTTTCATCCCAACACAGTTTATAGGGCCATACGGTACATAGTTTTCAAGTTACAGACTAAGCTAAGCAAAATGAATCTGTTTTTTTTTTACTGTGAAAATGGCACTTTGGGACTGTGAAAGTGACATTTTGGCCCTGTTGTCCCAAACTGCCCCAGCACTTCCCACATTGCTCAAAGTGGCTAGCTTTCATCCCAACACAGTTTATAGGGCCATACGGTACATAGTTTTCAAGTTACAGACTAAGCTAAGCAAAAGTGAACCAGGCCTTTTTACTGTGAAAATGGCACTTTGGGACTGTGAAAGTGACATTTTGGCCCTGTTGTCCTAAACTGCCCCAGCACTTCCCACATTGCTCAAAGTGGCTAGCTTTCATCCCAACACAGTTTATAGGGCCATACGGTACATAGTTTTCAAGTTACAGACTAAGCTAAGCAAAAGTGAACCAGGCCTTTTTACTGTGAAAATGGCACTTTGGGACTGTGAAAGTGACATTTTGGCCCTGTTGTCCCAAACTGCCCCAGCACTTCCCACATTGCTCAAAGTGGCTAGCTTTCATCCCAACACAGTTTATAGGGCCATACGGTACATAGTTTTCAAGTTACAGACTAAGCTAAGCAAAATGAATCTTTTTTTTTTTACTGTGAAAACGGCACTTTGGGACTGTGAAAGTGACATTTTGGCCCTGTTGTCCCAAACTGCCCCAGCACTTCCCACATTGCTCAAAGTGGCTAGCTTTCATCCCAACACAGTTTATAGGGCCATACGGTACATAGTTTTCAAGTTACAGAATAAGCTAAGCAAAAGTGAACCAGGCCTTTTTACTGTGAAAATGGCACTTTGGGACTGTGAAAGTGACATTTTGGCCCTGTTGTCCCAAACTGCCCCAGCACTTCCCACATTGCTCAAAGTGGCTAGCTTTCATCCCAACACAGTTTATAGGGCCATACGGTACATAGTTTTCAAGTTACAGACTAAGCTAAGCAAAAGTGAACCAGGCCTTTTTACTGTGAAAATGGCACTTTGGGACTGTGAAAGTGACATTTTGGCCCTGTTGTCCCAAACTGCCCCAGCACTTCCCACATTGCTCAAAGTGGCTAGCTTTCATCCCAACACAGTTTATAGGGCCATACGGTACATAGTTTTCAAGTTACAGACTAAGCTAAGCAAAAGTGAACCAGGCCTTTTTACTGTGAAAATGGCACTTTGGGACTGTGAAAGTGACATTTTGGCCCTGTTCGTTCCCTGTTGTCCCAAACTGCCCCAGCTCTTGCCACAATGCTCAAAGTGGCTAGCTTTCATCCCAACACAGTTTATAGGGCCATACGGTACATAGTTTTCAAGTTACAGACTAAGCTAAGCAAAAGTGAACCAGGCCTTTTTACTGTGAAAATGGCACTTTGGGACTGTGAAAGTGACATTTTGGCCCTGTTGTCCCAAACTGCCCCAGCACTTCCCACACTGCTCAAAGTGGCTAGCTTTCATCCCAACACAGTTTATAGGGCCATACGGTACATAGTTTTCAAGTTACAGACTAAGCTAAGCAAAAGTGAACCAGGCCTTTTTACTGTGAAAATGGCACTTTGGGACTGTGAAAGTGACATTTTGGCCCTGTTGTCCCAAACTGCCCCAGCACTTCCCACATTGCTCAAAGTGGCTAGCTTTCATCCCAACACAGTTTATAGGGCCATACGGTACATAGTTTTCAAGTTACAGACTAAGCTAAGCAAAAGTGAACCAGGCCTTTTTACTGTGAAAATGGCACTTTGGGACTGTGAAAGTGACATTTTGGCCCTGTTGTCCCAAACTGCCCCAGCACTTCCCACATTGCTCAAAGTGGCTAGCTTTCATCCCAACACAGTTTATAGGGCCATACGGTACATAGTTTTCAAGTTACAGACTAAGCTAAGCAAAAGTGAACCAGGCCTTTTTACTGTGAAAATGGCACTTTGGGACTGTGAAAGTGACATTTTGGCCCTGTTGTCCCAAACTGCCCCAGCACTTCCCACATTGCTCAAAGTGGCTAGCTTTCATCCCAACACAGTTTATAGGGCCATACGGTACATAGTTTTCAAGTTACAGACTAAGCTAAGCAAAAGTGAACCAGGCCTTTTTACTGTGAAAATGGCACTTTGGGACTGTGAAAGTGACATTTTGGCCCTGTTGTCCCAAACTGCCCCAGCACTTCCCACATTGCTCAAAGTGGCTAGCTTTCATCCCAACACAGTTTATAGGGCCATACGGTACATAGTTTTCAAGTTACAGACTAAGCTAAGCAAAAGTGAACCAGGCCTTTTTACTGTGAAAATGGCACTTTGGGACTGTGAAAGTGACATTTTGGCCCTGTTCGTTCCCTGTTGTCCCAAACTGCCCCAGCTCTTGCCACAATGCTCAAAGTGGCTAGCTTTCATCCCAACACAGTTTATAGGGCCATACGGTACATAGTTTTCAAGTTACAGACTAAGCTAAGCAAAAGTGAACCAGGCCTTTTTACTGTGAAAATGGCACTTTGGGACTGTGAAAGTGACATTTTGGCCCTGTTGTCCCAAACTGCCCCAGCACTTCCCACACTGCTCAAAGTGGCTAGCTTTCATCCCAACACAGTTTATAGGGCCATACGGTACATAGTTTTCAAGTTACAGACTAAGCTAAGCAAAAGTGAACCAGGCCTTTTTACTGTGAAAATGGCACTTTGGGACTGTGAAAGTGACATTTTGGCCCTGTTGTCCCAAACTGCCCCAGCACTTCCCACATTGCTCAAAGTGGCTAGCTTTCATCCCAACACAGTTTATAGGGCCATACGGTACATAGTTTTCAAGTTACAGACTAAGCTAAGCAAAAGTGAACCAGGCCTTTTTACTGTGAAAATGGCACTTTGGGACTGTGAAAGTGACATTTTGGCCCTGTTGTCCCAAACTGCCCCAGCACTTCCCACATTGCTCAAAGTGGCTAGCTTTCATCCCAACACAGTTTATAGGGCCATACGGTACATAGTTTTCAAGTTACAGACTAAGCTAAGCAAAATGAATCTTTTTTTTTTTACTGTGAAAACGGCACTTTGGGACTGTGAAAGTGACATTTTGGCCCTGTTGTCCCAAACTGCCCCAGCACTTCCCACATTGCTCAAAGTGGCTAGCTTTCATCCCAACACAGTTTATAGGGCCATACGGTACATAGTTTTCAAGTTACAGACTAAGCTAAGCAAAAGTGAACCAGGCCTTTTTACTGTGAAAATGGCACTTTGGGACTGTGAAAGTGACATTTTGGCCCTGTTGTCCCAAACTGCCCCAGCACTTCCCACATTGCTCAAAGTGGCTAGCTTTCATCCCAACACAGTTTATAGGGCCATACGGTACATAGTTTTCAAGTTACAGACTAAGCTAAGCAAAAGTGAACCAGGCCTTTTTACTGTGAAAATGGCACTTTGGGACTGTGAAAGTGACATTTTGGCCCTGTTCGTTCCCTGTTGTCCCAAACTGCCCCAGCTCTTGCCACAATGCTCAAAGTGGCTAGCTTTCATCCCAACACAGTTTATAGGGCCATACGGTACATAGTTTTCAAGTTACAGACTAAGCTAAGCAAAAGTGAACCAGGCCTTTTTACTGTGAAAATGGCACTTTGGGACTGTGAAAGTGACATTTTGGCCCTGTTGTCCCAAACTGCCCCAGCACTTCCCACACTGCTCAAAGTGGCTAGCTTTCATCCCAACACAGTTTATAGGGCCATACGGTACATAGTTTTCAAGTTACAGACTAAGCTAAGCAAAAGTGAACCAGGCCTTTTTACTGTGAAAATGGCACTTTGGGACTGTGAAAGTGACATTTTGGCCCTGTTGTCCCAAACTGCCCCAGCACTTCCCACATTGCTCAAAGTGGCTAGCTTTCATCCCAACACAGTTTATAGGGCCATACGGTACATAGTTTTCAAGTTACAGACTAAGCTAAGCAAAAGTGAACCAGGCCTTTTTACTGTGAAAATGGCACTTTGGGACTGTGAAAGTGACATTTTGGCCCTGTTGTCCCAAACTGCCCCAGCACTTCCCACATTGCTCAAAGTGGCTAGCTTTCATCCCAACACAGTTTATAGGGCCATACGGTACATAGTTTTCAAGTTACAGACTAAGCTAAGCAAAAGTGAACCAGGCCTTTTTACTGTGAAAATGGCACTTTGGGACTGTGAAAGTGACATTTTGGCCCTGTTGTCCCAAACTGCCCCAGCACTTCCCACATTGCTCAAAGTGGCTAGCTTTCATCCCAACACAGTTTATAGGGCCATACGGTACATAGTTTTCAAGTTACAGACTAAGCTAAGCAAAAGTGAACCAGGCCTTTTTACTGTGAAAATGGCACTTTGGGACTGTGAAAGTGACATTTTGGCCCTGTTCGTTCCCTGTTGTCCCAAACTGCCCCAGCTCTTGCCACAATGCTCAAAGTGGCTAGCTTTCATCCCAACACAGTTTATAGGGCCATACGGTACATAGTTTTCAAGTTACAGACTAAGCTAAGCAAAAGTGAACCAGGCCTTTTTACTGTGAAAATGGCACTTTGGGACTGTGAAAGTGACATTTTGGCCCTGTTGTCCCAAACTGCCCCAGCACTTCCCACATTGCTCAAA
This sequence comes from Protomyctophum bolini, assembly GCF_963924005.1. Taxonomy (NCBI): domain Eukaryota; kingdom Metazoa; phylum Chordata; class Actinopteri; order Myctophiformes; family Myctophidae; genus Protomyctophum; species Protomyctophum bolini. The sequence continues at coordinate 22,517 of NW_027666246.1, forward strand.
GTGGCTAGCTTTCATCCCAACACAGTTTATAGGGCCATACGGTACATAGTTTTCAAGTTACAGACTAAGCTAAGCAAAAGTGAACCAGGCCTTTTTACTGTGAAAATGGCACTTTGGGACTGTGAAAGTGACATTTTGGCCCTGTTGTCCCAAACTGCCCCAGCACTTCCCACATTGCTCAAAGTGGCTAGCTTTCATCCCAACACAGTTTATAGGGCCATACGGTACATAGTTTTCAAGTTACAGACAAAGCTAAGCAAAATGAATCTTTTTTTTTTTACTGTGAAAACGGCACTTTGGGACTGTGAAAGTGACATTTTGGCCCTGTTGTCCCAAACTGCCCCAGCACTTCCCACATTGCTCAAAGTGGCTAGCTTTCATCCCAACACAGTTTATAGGGCCATACGGTACATAGTTTTCAAGTTACAGACTAAGCTAAGCAAAATGAATCTGTTTTTTTTTACTGTGAAAATGGCACTTTGGGACTGTGAAAGTGACATTTTGGCCCTGTTGTCCCAAACTGCCCCAGCACTTCCCACATTGCTCAAAGTGGCTAGCTTTCATCCCAACACAGTTTATAGGGCCATACGGTACATAGTTTTCAAGTTACAGACTAAGCTAAGCAAAAGTGAACCAGGCCTTTTTACTGTGAAAATGGCACTTTGGGACTGTGAAAGTGACATTTTGGCCCTGTTGTCCCAAACTGCCCCAGCACTTCCCACATTGCTCAAAGTGGCTAGCTTTCATCCCAACACAGTTTATAGGGCCATACGGTACATAGTTTTCAAGTTACAGACTAAGCTAAGCAAAATGAATCTGTTTTTTTTTTACTGTGAAAATGGCACTTTGGGACTGTGAAAGTGACATTTTGGCCCTGTTGTCCCAAACTGCCCCAGCACTTCCCACATTGCTCAAAGTGGCTAGCTTTCATCCCAACACAGTTTATAGGGCCATACGGTACATAGTTTTCAAGTTACAGACTAAGCTAAGCAAAAGTGAACCAGGCCTTTTTACTGTGAAAATGGCACTTTGGGACTGTGAAAGTGACATTTTGGCCCTGTTGTCCCAAACTGCCCCAGCACTTCCCACATTGCTCAAAGTGGCTAGCTTTCATCCCAACACAGTTTATAGGGCCATACGGTACATAGTTTTCAAGTTACAGACTAAGCTAAGCAAAAGTGAACCAGGCCTTTTTACTGTGAAAATGGCACTTTGGGACTGTGAAAGTGACATTTTGGCCCTGTTGTCCCAAACTGCCCCAGCACTTCCCACATTGCTCAAAGTGGCTAGCTTTCATCCCAACACAGTTTATAGGGCCATACGGTACATAGTTTTCAAGTTACAGACTAAGCTAAGCAAAATGAATCTTTTTTTTTTTACTGTGAAAACGGCACTTTGGGACTGTGAAAGTGACATTTTGGCCCTGTTGTCCCAAACTGCCCCAGCACTTCCCACATTGCTCAAAGTGGCTAGCTTTCATCCCAACACAGTTTATAGGGCCATACGGTACATAGTTTTCAAGTTACAGACTAAGCTAAGCAAAAGTGAACCAGGCCTTTTTACTGTGAAAATGGCACTTTGGGACTGTGAAAGTGACATTTTGGCCCTGTTGTCCCAAACTGCCCCAGCACTTCCCACATTGCTCAAAGTGGCTAGCTTTCATCCCAACACAGTTTATAGGGCCATACGGTACATAGTTTTCAAGTTACAGACTAAGCTAAGCAAAAGTGAACCAGGCCTTTTTACTGTGAAAATGGCACTTTGGGACTGTGAAAGTGACATTTTGGCCCTGTTGTCCCAAACTGCCCCAGCACTTCCCACATTGCTCAAAGTGGCTAGCTTTCATCCCAACACAGTTTATAGGGCCATACGGTACATAGTTTTCAAGTTACAGACTAAGCTAAGCAAAAGTGAACCAGGCCTTTTTACTGTGAAAATGGCACTTTGGGACTGTGAAAGTGACATTTTGGCCCTGTTCGTTCCCTGTTGTCCCAAACTGCCCCAGCTCTTGCCACAATGCTCAAAGTGGCTAGCTTTCATCCCAACACAGTTTATAGGGCCATACGGTACATAGTTTTCAAGTTACAGACTAAGCTAAGCAAAAGTGAACCAGGCCTTTTTACTGTGAAAATGGCACTTTGGGACTGTGAAAGTGACATTTTGGCCCTGTTGTCCCAAACTGCCCCAGCACTTCCCACACTGCTCAAAGTGGCTAGCTTTCATCCCAACACAGTTTATAGGGCCATACGGTACATAGTTTTCAAGTTACAGACTAAGCTAAGCAAAAGTGAACCAGGCCTTTTTACTGTGAAAATGGCACTTTGGGACTGTGAAAGTGACATTTTGGCCCTGTTGTCCCAAACTGCCCCAGCACTTCCCACATTGCTCAAAGTGGCTAGCTTTCATCCCAACACAGTTTATAGGGCCATACGGTACATAGTTTTCAAGTTACAGACTAAGCTAAGCAAAAGTGAACCAGGCCTTTTTACTGTGAAAATGGCACTTTGGGACTGTGAAAGTGACATTTTGGCCCTGTTGTCCCAAACTGCCCCAGCACTTCCCACATTGCTCAAAGTGGCTAGCTTTCATCCCAACACAGTTTATAGGGCCATACGGTACATAGTTTTCAAGTTACAGACTAAGCTAAGCAAAATGAATCTTTTTTTTTTTACTGTGAAAACGGCACTTTGGGACTGTGAAAGTGACATTTTGGCCCTGTTGTCCCAAACTGCCCCAGCACTTCCCACATTGCTCAAAGTGGCTAGCTTTCATCCCAACACAGTTTATAGGGCCATACGGTACATAGTTTTCAAGTTACAGACTAAGCTAAGCAAAAGTGAACCAGGCCTTTTTACTGTGAAAATGGCACTTTGGGACTGTGAAAGTGACATTTTGGCCCTGTTGTCCCAAACTGCCCCAGCACTTCCCACATTGCTCAAAGTGGCTAGCTTTCATCCCAACACAGTTTATAGGGCCATACGGTACATAGTTTTCAAGTTACAGACTAAGCTAAGCAAAAGTGAACCAGGCCTTTTTACTGTGAAAATGGCACTTTGGGACTGTGAAAGTGACATTTTGGCCCTGTTGTCCCAAACTGCCCCAGCACTTCCCACATTGCTCAAAGTGGCTAGCTTTCATCCCAACACAGTTTATAGGGCCATACGGTACATAGTTTTCAAGTTACAGACTAAGCTAAGCAAAAGTGAACCAGGCCTTTTTACTGTGAAAATGGCACTTTGGGACTGTGAAAGTGACATTTTGGCCCTGTTGTCCCAAACTGCCCCAGCACTTCCCACATTGCTCAAAGTGGCTAGCTTTCATCCCAACACAGTTTATAGGGCCATACGGTACATAGTTTTCAAGTTACAGACTAAGCTAAGCAAAAGTGAACCAGGCCTTTTTACTGTGAAAATGGCACTTTGGGACTGTGAAAGTGACATTTTGGCCCTGTTGTCCCAAACTGCCCCAGCACTTCCCACATTGCTCAAAGTGGCTAGCTTTCATCCCAACACAGTTTATAGGGCCATACGGTACATAGTTTTCAAGTTACAGACTAAGCTAAGCAAAAGTGAACCAGGCCTTTTTACTGTGAAAATGGCACTTTGGGACTGTGAAAGTGACATTTTGGCCCTGTTGTCCCAAACTGCCCCAGCACTTCCCACATTGCTCAAAGTGGCTAGCTTTCATCCCAACACAGTTTATAGGGCCATACGGTACATAGTTTTCAAGTTACAGACTAAGCTAAGCAAAAGTGAACCAGGCCTTTTTACTGTGAAAATGTCACTTTGGGACTGTGAAAGTGACATTTTGGCCCTGTTCGTTCCCTGTTGTCCCAAACTGCCCCAGCTCTTGCCACAATGCTCAAAGTGGCTAGCTTTCATCCCAACACAGTTTATAGGGCCATACGGTACATAGTTTTCAAGTTACAGACTAAGCTAAGCAAAAGTGAACCAGGCCTTTTTACTGTGAAAATGGCACTTTGGGACTGTGAAAGTGTCATTTTGGCCCTGTTGTCCCAAACTGCCCCAGCACTTCCCACATTGCTCAAAGTGGCTAGCTTTCATCCCAACACAGTTTATAGGGCCATACGGTACATAGTTTTCAAGTTACAGACTAAGCTAAGCAAAAGTGAACCAGGCCTTTTTACTGTGAAAATGGCACTTTGGGACTGTGAAAGTGACATTTTGGCCCTGTTGTCCCAAACTGCCCCAGCACTTCCCACATTGCTCAAAGTGGCTAGCTTTCATCCCAACACAGTTTATAGGGCCATACGGTACATAGTTTTCAAGTTACAGACTAAGCTAAGCAAAAGTGAACCAGGCCTTTTTACTGTGAAAATGGCACTTTGGGACTGTGAAAGTGACATTTTGGCCCTGTTGTCCCAAACTGCCCCAGCACTTCCCACATTGCTCAAAGTGGCTAGCTTTCATCCCAACACAGTTTATAGGGCCATACGGTACATAGTTTTCAAGTTACAGACTAAGCTAAGCAAAAGTGAACCAGGCCTTTTTACTGTGAAAATGGCACTTTGGGACTGTGAAAGTGACATTTTGGCCCTGTTGTCCCAAACTGCCCCAGCACTTCCCACATTGCTCAAAGTGGCTAGCTTTCATCCCAACACAGTTTATAGGGCCATACGGTACATAGTTTTCAAGTTACAGACTAAGCTAAGCAAAAGTGAACCAGGCCTTTTTACTGTGAAAATGGCACTTTGGGACTGTGAAAGTGACATTTTGGCCCTGTTGTCCCAAACTGCCCCAGCACTTCCCACATTGCTCAAAGTGGCTAGCTTTCATCCCAACACAGTTTATAGGGCCATACGGTACATAGTTTTCAAGTTACAGACTAAGCTAAGCAAAAGTGAACCAGGCCTTTTTACTGTGAAAATGGCACTTTGGGACTGTGAAAGTGACATTTTGGCCCTGTTCGTTCCCTGTTGTCCCAAACTGCCCCAGCTCTTGCCACAATGCTCAAAGTGGCTAGCTTTCATCCCAACACAGTTTATAGGGCCATACGGTACATAGTTTTCAAGTTACAGACTAAGCTAAGCAAAAGTGAACCAGGCCTTTTTACTGTGAAAATGGCACTTTGGGACTGTGAAAGTGACATTTTGGCCCTGTTGTCCCAAACTGCCCCAGCACTTCCCACATTGCTCAAAGTGGCTAGCTTTCATCCCAACACAGTTTATAGGGCCATACGGTACATAGTTTTCAAGTTACAGACTAAGCTAAGCAAAAGTGAACCAGGCCTTTTTACTGTGAAAATGGCACTTTGGGACTGTGAAAGTGACATTTTGGCCCTGTTGTCCCAAACTGCCCCAGCACTTCCCACATTGCTCAAAGTGGCTAGCTTTCATCCCAACACAGTTTATAGGGCCATACGGTACATAGTTTTCAAGTTACAGACAAAGCTAAGCAAAATGAATCTTTTTTTTTTCACAGTAAAAAAAAACAGATTCATTTTGCTTAGCTTAGTCTGTAACTTGAAAACTATGTACCGTATGGCCCTATAAACTGTGTTGGGATGAAAGCTAGCCACTTTGAGCAATGTGGGAAGTGCTGGGGCAGTTTGGGACAACAGGGCCAAAATGTCACTTTCACAGTCCCAAAGTGCCATTTTCACAGTAAAAAGGCCTGGTTCACTTTTGCTTAGCTTAGTCTGTAACTTGAAAACTATGTACCGTATGGCCCTATAAGCTGTGTTGGGATGAAAGCTAGCCACTTTGAGCAATGTGGGAAGTGCTGGGGCAGTTTGGGACAACAGGGCCAAAATGTCACTTTCACAGTCCCAAAGTGCCATTTTCACAGTAAAAAGGCCTGGTTCACTTTTGCTTAGCTTAGTCTGTAACTTGAAAACTATGTACCGTATGGCCCTATAAACTGTGTTGGGATGAAAGCTAGCCACTTTGAGCAGTGTGGGAAGTGCTGGGGCAGTTTGGGACAACAGGGCCAAAATGTCACTTTCACAGTCCCAAAGTGCCATTTTCACAGTAAAAAGGCCTGGTTCACTTTTGCTTAGCTTAGTCTGTAACTTGAAAACTATGTACCGTATGGCCCTATAAACTGTGTTGGGATGAAAGCTAGCCACTTTGAGCAATGTGGGAAGTGCTGGGGCAGTTTGGGACAACAGGGCCAAAATGTCACTTTCACAGTCCCAAAGTGCCATTTTCACAGTAAAAAGGCCTGGTTCACTTTTGCTTAGCTTAGTCTGTAACTTGAAAACTATGTACCGTATGGCCCTATAAACTGTGTTGGGATGAAAGCTAGCCACTTTGAGCAATGTGGGAAGTGCTGGGGCAGTTTGGGACAACAGGGCCAAAATGTCACTTTCACAGTCCCAAAGTGCCATTTTCACAGTAAAAAGGCCTGGTTCACTTTTGCTTAGCTTAGTCTGTAACTTGAAAACTATGTACCGTATGGCCCTATAAACTGTGTTGGGATGAAAGCTAGCCACTTTGAGCAATGTGGGAAGTGCTGGGGCAGTTTGGGACAACAGGGCCAAAATGTCACTTTCACAGTCCCAAAGTGCCGTTTTCACAGTAAAAAAAAAAAGATTCATTTTGCTTAGCTTAGTCTGTAACTTGAAAACTATGTACCGTATGGCCCTATAAACTGTGTTGGGATGAAAGCTAGCCACTTTGAGCAATGTGGGAAGTGCTGGGGCAGTTTGGGACAACAGGGCCAAAATGTCACTTTCACAGTCCCAAAGTGCCATTTTCACAGTAAAAAGGCCTGGTTCACTTTTGCTTAGCTTAGTCTGTAACTTGAAAACTATGTACCGTATGGCCCTATAAGCTGTGTTGGGATGAAAGCTAGCCACTTTGAGCAATGTGGGAAGTGCTGGGGCAGTTTGGGACAACAGGGCCAAAATGTCACTTTCACAGTCCCAAAGTGCCATTTTCACAGTAAAAAGGCCTGGTTCACTTTTGCTTAGCTTAGTCTGTAACTTGAAAACTATGTACCGTATGGCCCTATAAACTGTGTTGGGATGAAAGCTAGCCACTTTGAGCAGTGTGGGAAGTGCTGGGGCAGTTTGGGACAACAGGGCCAAAATGTCACTTTCACAGTCCCAAAGTGCCATTTTCACAGTAAAAAGGCCTGGTTCACTTTTGCTTAGCTTAGTCTGTAACTTGAAAACTATGTACCGTATGGCCCTATAAACTGTGTTGGGATGAAAGCTAGCCACTTTGAGCAATGTGGGAAGTGCTGGGGCAGTTTGGGACAACAGGGCCAAAATGTCACTTTCACAGTCCCAAAGTGCCATTTTCACAGTAAAAAGGCCTGGTTCACTTTTGCTTAGCTTAGTCTGTAACTTGAAAACTATGTACCGTATGGCCCTATAAACTGTGTTGGGATGAAAGCTAGCCACTTTGAGCAATGTGGGAAGTGCTGGGGCAGTTTGGGACAACAGGGCCAAAATGTCACTTTCACAGTCCCAAAGTGCCATTTTCACAGTAAAAAGGCCTGGTTCACTTTTGCTTAGCTTAGTCTGTAACTTGAAAACTATGTACCGTATGGCCCTATAAACTGTGTTGGGATGAAAGCTAGCCACTTTGAGCAATGTGGGAAGTGCTGGGGCAGTTTGGGACAACAGGGCCAAAATGTCACTTTCACAGTCCCAAAGTGCCATTTTCACAGTAAAAAGGCCTGGTTCACTTTTGCTTAGCTTAGTCTGTAACTTGAAAACTATGTACCGTATGGCCCTATAAACTGTGTTGGGATGAAAGCTAGCCACTTTGAGCAATGTGGGAAGTGCTGGGGCAGTTTGGGACAACAGGGCCAAAATGTCACTTTCACAGTCCCAAAGTGCCATTTTCACAGTAAAAAGGCCTGGTTCACTTTTGCTTAGCTTAGTCTGTAACTTGAAAACTATGTACCGTATGGCCCTATAAACTGTGTTGGGATGAAAGCTAGCCACTTTGAGCAGTGTGGGAAGTGCTGGGGCAGTTTGGGACAACAGGGCCAAAATGTCACTTTCACAGTCCCAAAGTGCCATTTTCACAGTAAAAAGGCCTGGTTCACTTTTGCTTAGCTTAGTCTGTAACTTGAAAACTATGTACCGTATGGCCCTATAAACTGTGTTGGGATGAAAGCTAGCCACTTTGAGCATTGTGGCAAGAGCTGGGGCAGTTTGGGACAACAGGGAACGAACAGGGCCAAAATGTCACTTTCACAGTCCCAAAGTGCCATTTTCACAGTAAAAAGGCCTGGTTCACTTTTGCTTAGCTTAGTCTGTAACTTGAAAACTATGTACCGTATGGCCCTATAAACTGTGTTGGGATGAAAGCTAGCCACTTTGAGCAATGTGGGAAGTGCTGGGGCAGTTTGGGACAACAGGGCCAAAATGTCACTTTCACAGTCCCAAAGTGCCATTTTCACAGTAAAAAGGCCTGGTTCACTTTTGCTTAGCTTAGTCTGTAACTTGAAAACTATGTACCGTATGGCCCTATAAACTGTGTTGGGATGAAAGCTAGCCACTTTGAGCAATGTGGGAAGTGCTGGGGCAGTTTGGGACAACAGGGCCAAAATGTCACTTTCACAGTCCCAAAGTGCCGTTTTCACAGTAAAAAAAAAAAGATTCATTTTGCTTAGCTTAGTCTGTAACTTGAAAACTATGTACCGTATGGCCCTATAAACTGTGTTGGGATGAAAGCTAGCCACTTTGAGCAATGTGGGAAGTGCTGGGGCAGTTTGGGACAACAGGGCCAAAATGTCACTTTCACAGTCCCAAAGTGCCATTTTCACAGTAAAAAGGCCTGGTTCACTTTTGCTTAGCTTAGTCTGTAACTTGAAAACTATGTACCGTATGGCCCTATAAACTGTGTTGGGATGAAAGCTAGCCACTTTGAGCAATGTGGGAAGTGCTGGGGCAGTTTGGGACAACAGGGCCAAAATGTCACTTTCACAGTCCCAAAGTGCCATTTTCACAGTAAAAAGGCCTGGTTCACTTTTGCTTAGCTTAGTCTGTAACTTGAAAACTATGTACCGTATGGCCCTATAAACTGTGTTGGGATGAAAGCTAGCCACTTTGAGCAGTGTGGGAAGTGCTGGGGCAGTTTGGGACAACAGGGCCAAAATGTCACTTTCACTGTCCCAAAGTGCCATTTTCACAGTAAAAAGGCCTGGTTCACTTTTGCTTAGCTTAGTCTGTAACTTGAAAACTATGTACCGTATGGCCCTATAAACTGTGTTGGGATGAAAGCTAGCCACTTTGAGCATTGTGGCAAGAGCTGGGGCAGTTTGGGACAACAGGGAACGAACAGGGCCAAAATGTCACTTTCACAGTCCCAAAGTGCCATTTTCACAGTAAAAAGGCCTGGTTCACTTTTGCTTAGCTTAGTCTGTAACTTGAAAACTATGTACCGTATGGCCCTATAAACTGTGTTGGGATGAAAGCTTTCATCCCAACACAGTTTATAGGGCCATACGGTACATAGTTTTCAAGTTACAGACTAAGCTAAGCAAAAGTGAACCAGGCCTTTTTACTGTGAAAATGGCACTTTGGGACTGTGAAAGTGACATTTTGGCCCTGTTGTCCCAAACTGCCCCAGCACTTCCCACACTGCTCAAAGTGGCTAGCTTTCATCCCAACACAGTTTATAGGGCCATACGGTACATAGTTTTCAAGTTACAGACTAAGCTAAGCAAAAGTGAACCAGGCCTTTTTACTGTGAAAATGGCACTTTGGGACTGTGAAAGTGACATTTTGGCCCTGTTGTCCCAAACTGCCCCAGCACTTCCCACATTGCTCAAAGTGGCTAGCTTTCATCCCAACACAGTTTATAGGGCCATACGGTACATAGTTTTCAAGTTACAGACTAAGCTAAGCAAAAGTGAACCAGGCCTTTTTACTGTGAAAATGGCACTTTGGGACTGTGAAAGTGACATTTTGGCCCTGTTGTCCCAAACTGCCCCAGCACTTCCCACATTGCTCAAAGTGGCTAGCTTTCATCCCAACACAGTTTATAGGGCCATACGGTACATAGTTTTCAAGTTACAGACTAAGCTAAGCAAAATGAATCTTTTTTTTTTTACTGTGAAAACGGCACTTTGGGACTGTGAAAGTGACATTTTGGCCCTGTTGTCCCAAACTGCCCCAGCACTTCCCACATTGCTCAAAGTGGCTAGCTTTCATCCCAACACAGTTTATAGGGCCATACGGTACATAGTTTTCAAGTTACAGACTAAGCTAAGCAAAAGTGAACCAGGCCTTTTTACTGTGAAAATGGCACTTTGGGACTGTGAAAGTGACATTTTGGCCCTGTTGTCCCAAACTGCCCCAGCACTTCCCACATTGCTCAAAGTGGCTAGCTTTCATCCCAACACAGTTTATAGGGCCATACGGTACATAGTTTTCAAGTTACAGACTAAGCTAAGCAAAAGTGAACCAGGCCTTTTTACTGTGAAAATGGCACTTTGGGACTGTGAAAGTGATATTTTGGCCCTGTTGTCCCAAACTGCCCCAGCACTTCCCACATTGCTCAAAGTGGCTAGCTTTCATCCCAACACAGTTTATAGGGCCATACGGTACATAGTTTTCAAGTTACAGACTAAGCTAAGCAAAAGTGAACCAGGCCTTTTTACTGTGAAAATGGCACTTTGGGACTGTGAAAGTGACATTTTGGCCCTGTTGTCCCAAACTGCCCCAGCACTTCCCACATTGCTCAAAGTGGCTAGCTTTCATCCCAACACAGTTTATAGGGCCATACGGTACATAGTTTTCAAGTTACAGACTAAGCTAAGCAAAAGTGAACCAGGCCTTTTTACTGTGAAAATGGCACTTTGGGACTGTGAAAGTGACATTTTGGCCCTGTTGTCCCAAACTGCCCCAGCACTTCCCACATTGCTCAAAGTGGCTAGCTTTCATCCCAACACAGTTTATAGGGCCATACGGTACATAGTTTTCAAGTTACAGACTAAGCTAAGCAAAAGTGAACCAGGCCTTTTTACTGTGAAAATGGCACTTTGGGACTGTGAAAGTGACATTTTGGCCCTGTTGTCCCAAACTGCCCCAGCACTTCCCACATTGCTCAAAGTGGCTAGCTTTCATCCCAACACAGTTTATAGGGCCATACGGTACATAGTTTTCAAGTTACAGACTAAGCTAAGCAAAATGAATCTGTTTTTTTTACTGTGAAAATGGCACTTTGGGACTGTGAAAGTGACATTTTGGCCCTGTTGTCCCAAACTGCCCCAGCACTTCCCACATTGCTCAAAGTGGCTAGCTTTCATCCCAACACAGTTTATAGGGCCATACGGTACATAGTTTTCAAGTTACAGACTAAGCTAAGCAAAAGTGAACCAGGCCTTTTTACTGTGAAAATGGCACTTTGGGACTGTGAAAGTGACATTTTGGCCCTGTTGTCCCAAACTGCCCCAGCACTTCCCACATTGCTCAAAGTGGCTAGCTTTCATCCCAACACAGTTTATAAGCTAAGCAAAATGAATCTTTTTTTTTTTACTGTGAAAACGGCACTTTGGGACTGTGAAAGTGACATTTTGGCCCTGTTGTCCCAAACTGCCCCAGCACTTCCCACATTGCTCAAAGTGGCTAGCTTTCATCCCAACACAGTTTATAGGGCCATACGGTACATAGTTTTCAAGTTACAGACTAAGCTAAGCAAAAGTGAACCAGGCCTTTTTACTGTGAAAATGGCACTTTGGGACTGTGAAAGTGACATTTTGGCCCTGTTGTCCCAAACTGCCCCAGCACTTCCCACATTGCTCAAAGTGGCTAGCTTTCATCCCAACACAGTTTATAGGGCCATACGGTACATAGTTTTCAAGTTACAGACTAAGCTAAGCAAAAGTGAACCAGGCCTTTTTACTGTGAAAATGGCACTTTGGGACTGTGAAAGTGACATTTTGGCCCTGTTCGTTCCCTGTTGTCCCAAACTGCCCCAGCTCTTGCCACAATGCTCAAAGTGGCTAGCTTTCATCCCAACACAGTTTATAGGGCCATACGGTACATAGTTTTCAAGTTACAGACTAAGCTAAGCAAAAGTGAACCAGGCCTTTTTACTGTGAAAATGGCACTTTGGGACTGTGAAAGTGACATTTTGGCCCTGTTGTCCCAAACTGCCCCAGCACTTCCCACATTGCTCAAAGTGGCTAGCTTTCATCCCAACACAGTTTATAGGGCCATACGGTACATAGTTTTCAAGTTACAGACTAAGCTAAGCAAAAGTGAACCAGGCCTTTTTACTGTGAAAATGGCACTTTGGGACTGTGAAAGTGACATTTTGGCCCTGTTGTCCCAAACTGCCCCAGCACTTCCCACATTGCTCAAAGTGGCTAGCTTTCATCCCAACACAGTTTATAGGGCCATACGGTACATAGTTTTCAAGTTACAGACTAAGCTAAGCAAAAGTGAACCAGGCCTTTTTACTGTGAAAATGGCACTTTGGGACTGTGAAAGTGACATTTTGGCCCTGTTGTCCCAAACTGCCCCAGCACTTCCCACATTGCTCAAAGTGGCTAGCTTTCATCCCAACACAGTTTATAGGGCCATACGGTACATAGTTTTCAAGTTACAGACTAAGCTAAGCAAAAGTGAACCAGGCCTTTTTACTGTGAAAATGGCACTTTGGGACTGTGAAAGTGACATTTTGGCCCTGTTGTCCCAAACTGCCCCAGCACTTCCCACATTGCTCAAAGTGGCTAGCTTTCATCCCAACACAGTTTATAGGGCCATACGGTACATAGTTTTCAAGTTACAGACTAAGCTAAGCAAAAGTGAACCAGGCCTTTTTACTGTGAAAATGGCACTTTGGGACTGTGAAAGTGACATTTTGGCCCTGTTGTCCCAAACTGCCCCAGCACTTCCCACATTGCTCAAAGTGGCTAGCTTTCATCCCAACACAGTTTATAGGGCCATACGGTACATAGTTTTCAAGTTACAGACTAAGCTAAGCAAAAGTGAACCAGGCCTTTTTACTGTGAAAATGGCACTTTGGGACTGTGAAAGTGACATTTTGGCCCTGTTCGTTCCCTGTTGTCCCAAACTGCCCCAGCTCTTGCCACAATGCTCAAAGTGGCTAGCTTTCATCCCAACACAGTTTATAGGGCCATACGGTACATAGTTTTCAAGTTACAGACTAAGCTAAGCAAAAGTGAACCAGGCCTTTTTACTGTGAAAATGGCACTTTGGGACTGTGAAAGTGACATTTTGGCCCTGTTGTCCCAAACTGCCCCAGCACTTCCCACATTGCTCAAAGTGGCTAGCTTTCATCCCAACACAGTTTATAGGGCCATACGGTACATAGTTTTCAAGTTACAGACTAAGCTAAGCAAAAGTGAACCAGGCCTTTTTACTGTGAAAATGGCACTTTGGGACTGTGAAAGTGACATTTTGGCCCTGTTGTCCCAAACTGCCCCAGCACTTCCCACATTGCTCAAAGTGGCTAGCTTTCATCCCAACACAGTTTATAGGGCCATACGGTACATAGTTTTCAAGTTACAGACTAAGCTAAGCAAAAGTGAACCAGGCCTTTTTACTGTGAAAATGGCACTTTGGGACTGTGAAAGTGACATTTTGGCCCTGTTGTCCCAAACTGCCCCAGCACTTCCCACATTGCTCAAAGTGGCTAGCTTTCATCCCAACACAGTTTATAGGGCCATACGGTACATAGTTTTCAAGTTACAGACTAAGCTAAGCAAAATGAATCTGTTTTTTTTTTACTGTGAAAATGGCACTTTGGGACTGTGAAAGTGACATTTTGGCCCTGTTGTCCCAAACTGCCCCAGCACTTCCCACATTGCTCAAAGTGGCTAGCTTTCATCCCAACACAGTTTATAGGGCCATACGGTACATAGTTTTCAAGTTACAGACTAAGCTAAGCAAAAGTGAACCAGGCCTTTTTACTGTGAAAATGGCACTTTGGGACTGTGAAAGTGACATTTTGGCCCTGTTGTCCCAAACTGCCCCAGCACTTCCCACATTGCTCAAAGTGGCTAGCTTTCATCCCAACACAGTTTATAGGGCCATACGGTACATAGTTTTCAAGTTACAGACTAAGCTAAGCAAAAGTGAACCAGGCCTTTTTACTGTGAAAATGGCACTTTGGGACTGTGAAAGTGACATTTTGGCCCTGTTCGTTCCCTGTTGTCCCAAACTGCCCCAGCTCTTGCCACAATGCTCAAAGTGGCTAGCTTTCATCCCAACACAGTTTATAGGGCCATACGGTACATAGTTTTCAAGTTACAGACTAAGCTAAGCAAAAGTGAACCAGGCCTTTTTACTGTGAAAATGGCACTTTGGGACTGTGAAAGTGACATTTTGGCCCTGTTGTCCCAAACTGCCCCAGCACTTCCCACATTGCTCAAAGTGGCTAGCTTTCATCCCAACACAGTTTATAGGGCCATACGGTACATAGTTTTCAAGTTACAGACTAAGCTAAGCAAAAGTGAACCAGGCCTTTTTACTGTGAAAATGGCACTTTGGGACTGTGAAAGTGACATTTTGGCCCTGTTGTCCCAAACTGCCCCAGCACTTCCCACATTGCTCAAAGTGGCTAGCTTTCATCCCAACACAGTTTATAGGGCCATACGGTACATAGTTTTCAAGTTACAGACTAAGCTAAGCAAAATGAATCTTTTTTTTTTACTGTGAAAACGGCACTTTGGGACTGTGAAAGTGACATTTTGGCCCTGTTGTCCCAAACTGCCCCAGCACTTCCCACATTGCTCAAAGTGGCTAGCTTTCATCCCAACACAGTTTATAGGGCCATACGGTACATAGTTTTCAAGTTACAGACTAAGCTAAGCAAAAGTGAACCAGGCCTTTTTACTGTGAAAATGGCACTTTGGGACTGTGAAAGTGACATTTTGGCCCTGTTGTCCCAAACTGCCCCAGCACTTCCCACATTGCTCAAAGTGGCTAGCTTTCATCCCAACACAGTTTATAGGGCCATACGGTACATAGTTTTCAAGTTACAGACTAAGCTAAGCAAAAGTGAACCAGGCCTTTTTACTGTGAAAATGGCACTTTGGGACTGTGAAAGTGACATTTTGGCCCTGTTGTCCCAAACTGCCCCAGCACTTCCCACATTGCTCAAAGTGGCTAGCTTTCATCCCAACACAGTTTATAGGGCCATACGGTACATAGTTTTCAAGTTACAGACTAAGCTAAGCAAAAGTGAACCAGGCCTTTTTACTGTGAAAATGGCACTTTGGGACTGTGAAAGTGACATTTTGGCCCTGTTCGTTCCCTGTTGTCCCAAACTGCCCCAGCTCTTGCCACAATGCTCAAAGTGGCTAGCTTTCATCCCAACACAGTTTATAGGGCCATACGGTACATAGTTTTCAAGTTACAGACTAAGCTAAGCAAAAGTGAACCAGGCCTTTTTACTGTGAAAATGGCACTTTGGGACAGTGAAAGTGACATTTTGGCCCTGTTGTCCCAAACTGCCCCAGCACTTCCCACACTGCTCAAAGTGGCTAGCTTTCATCCCAACACAGTTTATAGGGCCATACGGTACATAGTTTTCAAGTTACAGACTAAGCTAAGCAAAAGTGAACCAGGCCTTTTTACTGTGAAAATGGCACTTTGGGACTGTGAAAGTGACATTTTGGCCCTGTTGTCTCAAACTGCCCCAGCACTTCCCACATTGCTCAAAGTGGCTAGCTTTCATCCCAACACAGTTTATAGGGCCATACGGTACATAGTTTTCAAGTTACAGACTAAGCTAAGCAAAAGTGAACCAGGCCTTTTTACTGTGAAAATGGCACTTTGGGACTGTGAAAGTGACATTTTGGCCCTGTTGTCCCAAACTGCCCCAGCACTTCCCACATTGCTCAAAGTGGCTAGCTTTCATCCCAACACAGTTTATAGGGCCATACGGTACATAGTTTTCAAGTTACAGACTAAGCTAAGCAAAAGTGAACCAGGCCTTTTTACTGTGAAAATGGCACTTTGGGACTGTGAAAGTGACATTTTGGCCCTGATGTCCCAAACTGCCCCAGCACTTCCCCCATTGCTCAAAGTGGCTAGCTTTCATCCCAACACAGTTTATAGGGCCATACGGTACATAGTTTTCAAGTTACAGACTAAGCTAAGCAAAAGTGAACCAGGCCTTTTTACTGTGAAAATGGCACTTTGGGACTGTGAAAGTGACATTTTGGCCCTGTTGTCCCAAACTGCCCCAGCACTTCCCACATTGCTCAAAGTGGCTAGCTTTCATCCCAACACAGTTTATAGGGCCATACGGTACATAGTTTTCAAGTTACAGACTAAGCTAAGCAAAAGTGAACCAGGCCTTTTTACTGTGAAAATGGCACTTTGGGACTGTGAAAGTGACATTTTGGCCCTGTTGTCCCAAACTGCCCCAGCACTTCCCACATTGCTCAAAGTGGCTAGCTTTCATCCCAACACAGTTTATAGGGCCATACGGTACATAGTTTTCAAGTTACAGACTAAGCTAAGCAAAAGTGAACCAGGCCTTTTTACTGTGAAAATGGCACTTTGGGACTGTGAAAGTGACATTTTGGCCCTGTTGTCCCAAACTGCCCCAGCACTTCCCACATTGCTCAAAGTGGCTAGCTTTCATCCCAACACAGTTTATAGGGCCATACGGTACATAGTTTTCAAGTTACAGACTAAGCTAAGCAAAAGTGAACCAGGCCTTTTTACTGTGAAAATGGCACTTTGGGACTGTGAAAGTGACATTTTGGCCCTGTTCGTTCCCTGTTGTCCCAAACTGCCCCAGCTCTTGCCACAATGCTCAAAGTGGCTAGCTTTCATCCCAACACAGTTTATAGGGCCATACGGTACATAGTTTTCAAGTTACAGACTAAGCTAAGCAAAAGTGAACCAGGCCTTTTTACTGTGAAAATGGCACTTTGGGACTGTGAAAGTGACATTTTGGCCCTGTTGTCCCAAACTGCCCCAGCACTTCCCACATTGCTCAAAGTGGCTAGCTTTCATCCCAACACAGTTTATAGGGCCATACGGTACATAGTTTTCAAGTTACAGACTAAGCTAAGCAAAAGTGAACCAGGCCTTTTTACTGTGAAAATGGCACTTTGGGACTGTGAAAGTGACATTTTGGCCCTGTTGTCCCAAACTGCCCCAGCACTTCCCACATTGCTCAAAGTGGCTAGCTTTCATCCCAACACAGTTTATAGGGCCATACGGTACATAGTTTTCAAGTTACAGACAAAGCTAAGCAAAATTAATCTTTTTTTTTTTACTGTGAAAACGGCACTTTGGGACTGTGAAAGTGACATTTTGGCCCTGTTGTCCCAAACTGCCCCAGCACTTCCCACATTGCTCAAAGTGGCTATAGCTTTCATCCCAACACAGTTTATAGGGCCATACGGTACATAGTTTTCAAGTTACAGACTAAGCTAAGCAAAATGAATCTGTTTTTTTTTACTGTGAAAATGGCACTTTGGGACTGTGAAAGTGACATTTTGGCCCTGTTGTCCCAAACTGCCCCAGCACTTCCCACATTGCTCAAAGTGGCTAGCTTTCATCCCAACACAGTTTATAGGGCCATACGGTACATAGTTTTCAAGTTACAGACTAAGCTAAGCAAAAGTGAACCAGGCCTTTTTACTGTGAAAATGGCACTTTGGGACTGTGAAAGTGACATTTTGGCCCTGTTGTCCCAAACTGCCCCAGCACTTCCCACATTGCTCAAAGTGGCTAGCTTTCATCCCAACACAGTTTATAGGGCCATACGGTACATAGTTTTCAAGTTACAGACAAAGCTAAGCAAAATGAATCTTTTTTTTTTTACTGTGATAACGGCACTTTGGGACTGTGAAAGTGACATTTTGGCCCTGTTGTCCCAAACTGCCCCAGCACTTCCCACATTGCTCAAAGTGGCTAGCTTTCATCCCAACACAGTTTATAGGGCCATACGGTACATAGTTTTCAAGTTACAGACTAAGCTAAGCAAAATGAATCTGTTTTTTTTTACTGTGAAAATGGCACTTTGGGACTGTGAAAGTGACATTTTGGCCCTGTTGTCCCAAACTGCCCCAGCACTTCCCACATTGCTCAAAGTGGCTAGCTTTCATCCCAACACAGTTTATAGGGCCATACGGTACATAGTTTTCAAGTTACAGACTAAGCTAAGCAAAAGTGAACCAGGCCTTTTTACTGTGAAAATGGCACTTTGGGACTGTGAAAGTGACATTTTGGCCCTGTTGTCCCAAACTGCCCCAGCACTTCCCACATTGCTCAAAGTGGCTAGCTTTCATCCCAACACAGTTTATAGGGCCATACGGTACATAGTTTTCAAGTTACAGACTAAGCTAAGCAAAATGAATCTGTTTTTTTTTTACTGTGAAAATGGCACTTTGGGACTGTGAAAGTGACATTTTGGCCCTGTTGTCCCAAACTGCCCCAGCACTTCCCACATTGCTCAAAGTGGCTAGCTTTCATCCCAACACAGTTTATAGGGCCATACGGTACATAGTTTTCAAGTTACAGACTAAGCTAAGCAAAAGTGAACCAGGCCTTTTTACTGTGAAAATGGCACTTTGGGACTGTGAAAGTGACATTTTGGCCCTGTTGTCCCAAACTGCCCCAGCACTTCCCACATTGCTCAAAGTGGCTAGCTTTCATCCCAACACAGTTTATAGGGCCATACGGTACATAGTTTTCAAGTTACAGACTAAGCTAAGCAAAAGTGAACCAGGCCTTTTTACTGTGAAAATGGCACTTTGGGACTGTGAAAGTGACATTTTGGCCCTGTTGTCCCAAACTGCCCCAGCACTTCCCACATTGCTCAAAGTGGCTAGCTTTCATCCCAACACAGTTTATAGGGCCATACGGTACATAGTTTTCAAGTTACAGACAAAGCTAAGCAAAATGAATCTTTTTTTTTTTACTGTGAAAACGGCACTTTGGGACTGTGAAAGTGACATTTTGGCCCTGTTGTCCCAAACTGCCCCAGCACTTCCCACATTGCTCAAAGTGGCTAGCTTTCATCCCAACACAGTTTATAGGGCCATACGGTACATAGTTTTCAAGTTACAGACTAAGCTAAGCAAAATGAATCTGTTTTTTTTTACTGTGAAAATGGCACTTTGGGACTGTGAAAGTGACATTTTGGCCCTGTTGTCCCAAACTGCCCCAGCACTTCCCACATTGCTCAAAGTGGCTAGCTTTCATCCCAACACAGTTTATAGGGCCATACGGTACATAGTTTTCAAGTTACAGACTAAGCTAAGCAAAAGTGAACCAGGCCTTTTTACTGTGAAAATGGCACTTTGGGACTGTGAAAGTGACATTTTGGCCCTGTTGTCCCAAACTGCCCCAGCACTTCCCACATTGCTCAAAGTGGCTAGCTTTCATCCCAACACAGTTTATAGGGCCATACGGTACATAGTTTTCAAGTTACAGACTAAGCTAAGCAAAAGTGAACCAGGCCTTTTTACTGTGAAAATGGCACTTTGGGACTGTGAAAGTGACATTTTGGCCCTGTTCGTTCCCTGTTGTCCCAAACTGCCCCAGCTCTTGCCACAATGCTCAAAGTGGCTAGCTTTCATCCCAACACAGTTTATAGGGCCATACGGTACATAGTTTTCAAGTTACAGACTAAGCTAAGCAAAAGTGAACCAGGCCTTTTTACTGTGAAAATGGCACTTTGGGACTGTGAAAGTGACATTTTGGCCCTGTTGTCCCAAACTGCCCCAGCACTTCCCACATTGCTCAAAGTGGCTAGCTTTCATCCCAACACAGTTTATAGGGCCATACGGTACATAGTTTTCAAGTTACAGACTAAGCTAAGCAAAAGTGAACCAGGCCTTTTTACTGTGAAAATGGCACTTTGGGACTGTGAAAGTGACATTTTGGCCCTGTTGTCCCAAACTGCCCCAGCACTTCCCACATTGCTCAAAGTGGCTAGCTTTCATCCCAACACAGTTTATAGGGCCATACGGTACATAGTTTTCAAGTTACAGACAAAGCTAAGCAAAATGAATCTTTTTTTTTTTACTGTGAAAACGGCACTTTGGGACTGTGAAAGTGACATTTTGGCCCTGTTGTCCCAAACTGCCCCAGCACTTCCCACATTGCTCAAAGTGGCTAGCTTTCATCCCAACACAGTTTATAGGGCCATACGGTACATAGTTTTCAAGTTACAGACTAAGCTAAGCAAAAGTGAACCAGGCCTTTTTACTGTGAAAATGGCACTTTGGGACTGTGAAAGTGACATTTTGGCCCTGTTGTCCCAAACTGCCCCAGCACTTCCCACATTGCTCAAAGTGGCTAGCTTTCATCCCAACACAGTTTATAGGGCCATACGGTACATAGTTTTCAAGTTACAGACTAAGCTAAGCAAAAGTGAACCAGGCCTTTTTACTGTGAAAATGGCACTTTGGGACTGTGAAAGTGACATTTTGGCCCTGTTGTCCCAAACTGCCCCAGCACTTCCCACATTGCTCAAAGTGGCTAGCTTTCATCCCAACACAGTTTATAGGGCCATACGGTACATAGTTTTCAAGTTACAGACAAAGCTAAGCAAAATGAATCTTTTTTTTTTTACTGTGAAAACGGCACTTTGGGACTGTGAAAGTGACATTTTGGCCCTGTTGTCCCAAACTGCCCCAGCACTTCCCACATTGCTCAAAGTGGCTAGCTTTCATCCCAACACAGTTTATAGGGCCATACGGTACATAGTTTTCAAGTTACAGACTAAGCTAAGCAAAAGTGAACCAGGCCTTTTTACTGTGAAAATGGCACTTTGGGACTGTGAAAGTGACATTTTGGCCCTGTTGTCCCAAACTGCCCCAGCACTTCCCACATTGCTCAAAGTGGCTAGCTTTCATCCCAACACAGTTTATAGGGCCATACGGTACATAGTTTTCAAGTTACAGACTAAGCTAAGCAAAAGTGAACCAGGCCTTTTTACTGTGAAAATGGCACTTTGGGACTGTGAAAGTGACATTTTGGCCCTGTTGTCCCAAACTGCCCCAGCACTTCCCACATTGCTCAAAGTGGCTAGCTTTCATCCCAACACAGTTTATAGGGCCATACGGTACATAGTTTTCAAGTTACAGACTAAGCTAAGCAAAAGTGAACCAGGCCTTTTTACTGTGAAAATGGCACTTTGGGACTGTGAAAGTGACATTTTGGCCCTGTTGTCCCAAACTGCCCCAGCACTTCCCACATTGCTCAAAGTGGCTAGCTTTCATCCCAACACAGTTTATAGGGCCATACGGTACATAGTTTTCAAGTTACAGACTAAGCTAAGCAAAATGAATCTGTTTTTTTTTTACTGTGAAAATGGCACTTTGGGACTGTGAAAGTGACATTTTGGCCCTGTTGTCCCAAACTGCCCCAGCACTTCCCACATTGCTCAAAGTGGCTAGCTTTCATCCCAACACAGTTTATAGGGCCATACGGTACATAGTTTTCAAGTTACAGACTAAGCTAAGCAAAAGTGAACCAGGCCTTTTTACTGTGAAAATGGCACTTTGGGACTGTGAAAGTGACATTTTGGCCCTGTTGTCCCAAACTGCCCCAGCACTTCCCACATTGCTCAAAGTGGCTAGCTTTCATCCCAACACAGTTTATAGGGCCATACGGTACATAGTTTTCAAGTTACAGACTAAGCTAAGCAAAAGTGAACCAGGCCTTTTTACTGTGAAAATGGCACTTTGGGACTGTGAAAGTGACATTTTGGCCCTGTTGTCCCAAACTGCCCCAGCACTTCCCACATTGCTCAAAGTGGCTAGCTTTCATCCCAACACAGTTTATAGGGCCATACGGTACATAGTTTTCAAGTTACAGACTAAGCTAAGCAAAAGTGAACCAGGCCTTTTTACTGTGAAAATGGCACTTTGGGACTGTGAAAGTGACATTTTGGCCCTGTTCGTTCCCTGTTGTCCCAAACTGCCCCAGCTCTTGCCACAATGCTCAAAGTGGCTAGCTTTCATCCCAACACAGTTTATAGGGCCATACGGTACATAGTTTTCAAGTTACAGACTAAGCTAAGCAAAAGTGAACCAGGCCTTTTTACTGTGAAAATGGCACTTTGGGACTGTGAAAGTGACATTTTGGCCCTGTTGTCCCAAACTGCCCCAGCACTTCCCACACTGCTCAAAGTGGCTAGCTTTCATCCCAACACAGTTTATAGGGCCATACGGTACATAGTTTTCAAGTTACAGACTAAGCTAAGCAAAAGTGAACCAGGCCTTTTTACTGTGAAAATGGCACTTTGGGACTGTGAAAGTGACATTTTGGCCCTGTTGTCCCAAACTGCCCCAGCACTTCCCACATTGCTCAAAGTGGCTAGCTTTCATCCCAACACAGTTTATAGGGCCATACGGTACATAGTTTTCAAGTTACAGACTAAGCTAAGCAAAAGTGAACCAGGCCTTTTTACTGTGAAAATGGCACTTTGGGACTGTGAAAGTGACATTTTGGCCCTGTTGTCCCAAACTGCCCCAGCACTTCCCACATTGCTCAAAGTGGCTAGCTTTCATCCCAACACAGTTTATAGGGCCATACGGTACATAGTTTTCAAGTTACAGACTAAGCTAAGCAAAATGAATCTTTTTTTTTTTACTGTGAAAACGGCACTTTGGGACTGTGAAAGTGACATTTTGGCCCTGTTGTCCCAAACTGCCCCAGCACTTCCCACATTGCTCAAAGTGGCTAGCTTTCATCCCAACACAGTTTATAGGGCCATACGGTACATAGTTTTCAAGTTACAGACTAAGCTAAGCAAAAGTGAACCAGGCCTTTTTACTGTGAAAATGGCACTTTGGGACTGTGAAAGTGACATTTTGGCCCTGTTGTCCCAAACTGCCCCAGCACTTCCCACATTGCTCAAAGTGGCTAGCTTTCATCCCAACACAGTTTATAGGGCCATACGGTACATAGTTTTCAAGTTACAGACTAAGCTAAGCAAAAGTGAACCAGGCCTTTTTACTGTGAAAATGGCACTTTGGGACTGTGAAAGTGACATTTTGGCCCTGTTGTCCCAAACTGCCCCAGCACTTCCCACATTGCTCAAAGTGGCTAGCTTTCATCCCAACACAGTTTATAGGGCCATACGGTACATAGTTTTCAAGTTACAGACTAAGCTAAGCAAAAGTGAACCAGGCCTTTTTACTGTGAAAATGGCACTTTGGGACTGTGAAAGTGACATTTTGGCCCTGTTCGTTCCCTGTTGTCCCAAACTGCCCCAGCTCTTGCCACAATGCTCAAAGTGGCTAGCTTTCATCCCAACACAGTTTATAGGGCCATACGGTACATAGTTTTCAAGTTACAGACTAAGCTAAGCAAAAGTGAACCAGGCCTTTTTACTGTGAAAATGGCACTTTGGGACTGTGAAAGTGACATTTTGGCCCTGTTGTCCCAAACTGCCCCAGCACTTCCCACACTGCTCAAAGTGGCTAGCTTTCATCCCAACACAGTTTATAGGGCCATACGGTACATAGTTTTCAAGTTACAGACTAAGCTAAGCAAAAGTGAACCAGGCCTTTTTACTGTGAAAATGGCACTTTGGGACTGTGAAAGTGACATTTTGGCCCTGTTGTCCCAAACTGCCCCAGCACTTCCCACATTGCTCAAAGTGGCTAGCTTTCATCCCAACACAGTTTATAGGGCCATACGGTACATAGTTTTCAAGTTACAGACTAAGCTAAGCAAAAGTGAACCAGGCCTTTTTACTGTGAAAATGGCACTTTGGGACTGTGAAAGTGACATTTTGGCCCTGTTGTCCCAAACTGCCCCAGCACTTTCCACATTGCTCAAAGTGGCTAGCTTTCATCCCAACACAGTTTATAGGGCCATACGGTACATAGTTTTCAAGTTACAGACTAAGCTAAGCAAAAGTGAACCAGGCCTTTTTACTGTGAAAATGGCACTTTGGGACTGTGAAAGTGACATTTTGGCCCTGTTCGTTCCCTGTTGTCCCAAACTGCCCCAGCTCTTGCCACAATGCTCAAAGTGGCTAGCTTTCATCCCAACACAGTTTATAGGGCCATACGGTACATAGTTTTCAAGTTACAGACTAAGCTAAGCAAAAGTGAACCAGGCCTTTTTACTGTGAAAATGGCACTTTGGGACTGTGAAAGTGACATTTTGGCCCTGTTGTCCCAAACTGCCCCAGCACTTCCCACATTGCTCAAAGTGGCTAGCTTTCATCCCAACACAGTTTATAGGGCCATACGGTACATAGTTTTCAAGTTACAGACTAAGCTAAGCAAAAGTGAACCAGGCCTTTTTACTGTGAAAATGGCACTTTGGGACTGTGAAAGTGACATTTTGGCCCTGTTGTCCCAAACTGCCCCAGCACTTCCCACATTGCTCAAAGTGGCTAGCTTTCATCCCAACACAGTTTATAGGGCCATACGGTACATAGTTTTCAAGTTACAGACAAAGCTAAGCAAAATGAATCTTTTTTTTTTTACTGTGAAAACGGCACTTTGGGACTGTGAAAGTGACATTTTGGCCCTGTTGTCCCAAACTGCCCCAGCACTTCCCACATTGCTCAAAGTGGCTAGCTTTCATCCCAACACAGTTTATAGGGCCATACGGTACATAGTTTTCAAGTTACAGACTAAGCTAAGCAAAATGAATCTGTTTTTTTTTACTGTGAAAATGGCACTTTGGGACTGTGAAAGTGACATTTTGGCCCTGTTGTCCCAAACTGCCCCAGCACTTCCCACATTGCTCAAAGTGGCTAGCTTTCATCCCAACACAGTTTATAGGGCCATACGGTACATAGTTTTCAAGTTACAGACTAAGCTAAGCAAAAGTGAACCAGGCCTTTTTACTGTGAAAATGGCACTTTGGGACTGTGAAAGTGACATTTTGGCCCTGTTGTCCCAAACTGCCCCAGCACTTCCCACATTGCTCAAAGTGGCTAGCTTTCATCCCAACACAGTTTATAGGGCCATACGGTACATAGTTTTCAAGTTACAGACTAAGCTAAGCAAAATGAATCTGTTTTTTTTACTGTGAAAATGGCACTTTGGGACTGTGAAAGTGACATTTTGGCCCTGTTGTCCCAAACTGCCCCAGCACTTCCCACATTGCTCAAAGTGGCTAGCTTTCATCCCAACACAGTTTATAGGGCCATACGGTACATAGTTTTCAAGTTACAGACTAAGCTAAGCAAAAGTGAACCAGGCCTTTTTACAGTGAAAATGGCACTTTGGGACTGTGAAAGTGACATTTTGGCCCTGTTGTCCCAAACTGCCCCAGCACTTCCCACATTGCTCAAAGTGGCTAGCTTTCATCCCAACACAGTTTATAGGGCCATACGGTACATAGTTTTCAAGTTACAGACTAAGCTAAGCAAAAGTGAACCAGGCCTTTTTACTGTGAAAATGGCACTTTGGGACTGTGAAAGTGACATTTTGGCCCTGTTGTCCCAAACTGCCCCAGCACTTCCCACATTGCTCAAAGTGGCTAGCTTTCATCCCAACACAGTTTATAGGGCCATACGGTACATAGTTTTCAAGTTACAGACTAAGCTAAGCAAAAGTGAACCAGGCCTTTTTACTGTGAAAATGGCACTTTGGGACTGTGAAAGTGACATTTTGGCCCTGTTCGTTCCCTGTTGTCCCAAACTGCCCCAGCTCTTGCCACAATGCTCAAAGTGGCTAGCTTTCATCCCAACACAGTTTATAGGGCCATACGGTACATAGTTTTCAAGTTACAGACTAAGCTAAGCAAAAGTGAACCAGGCCTTTTTACTGTGAAAATGGCACTTTGGGACTGTGAAAGTGACATTTTGGCCCTGTTGTCCCAAACTGCCCCAGCACTTCCCACACTGCTCAAAGTGGCTAGCTTTCATCCCAACACAGTTTATAGGGCCATACGGTACATAGTTTTCAAGTTACAGACTAAGCTAAGCAAAAGTGAACCAGGCCTTTTTACTGTGAAAATGGCACTTTGGGACTGTGAAAGTGACATTTTGGCCCTGTTGTCCCAAACTGCCCCAGCACTTCCCACATTGCTCAAAGTGGCTAGCTTTCATCCCAACACAGTTTATAGGGCCATACGGTACATAGTTTTCAAGTTACAGACTAAGCTAAGCAAAAGTGAACCAGGCCTTTTTACTGTGAAAATGGCACTTTGGGACTGTGAAAGTGACATTTTGGCCCTGTTGTCCCAAACTGCCCCAGCACTTCCCACATTGCTCAAAGTGGCTAGCTTTCATCCCAACACAGTTTATAGGGCCATACGGTACATAGTTTTCAAGTTACAGACTAAGCTAAGCAAAATGAATCTTTTTTTTTTTACTGTGAAAACGGCACTTTGGGACTGTGAAAGTGACATTTTGGCCCTGTTGTCCCAAACTGCCCCAGCACTTCCCACATTGCTCAAAGTGGCTAGCTTTCATCCCAACACAGTTTATAGGGCCATACGGTACATAGTTTTCAAGTTACAGACTAAGCTAAGCAAAAGTGAACCAGGCCTTTTTACTGTGAAAACGGCACTTTGGGACTGTGAAAGTGACATTTTGGCCCTGTTGTCCCAAACTGCCCCAGCACTTCCCACATTGCTCAAAGTGGCTAGCTTTCATCCCAACACAGTTTATAGGGCCATACGGTACATAGTTTTCAAGTTACAGACTAAGCTAAGCAAAAGTGAACCAGGCCTTTTTACTGTGAAAATGGCACTTTGGGACTGTGAAAGTGACATTTTGGCCCTGTTGTCCCAAACTGCCCCAGCACTTCCCACATTGCTCAAAGTGGCTAGCTTTCATCCCAACACAGTTTATAGGGCCATACGGTACATAGTTTTCAAGTTACAGACTAAGCTAAGCAAAAGTGAACCAGGCCTTTTTACTGTGAAAATGGCACTTTGGGACTGTGAAAGTGACATTTTGGCCCTGTTCGTTCCCTGTTGTCCCAAACTGCCCCAGCTCTTGCCACAATGCTCAAAGTGGCTAGCTTTCATCCCAACACAGTTTATAGGGCCATACGGTACATAGTTTTCAAGTTACAGACTAAGCTAAGCAAAAGTGAACCAGGCCTTTTTACTGTGAAAATGGCACTTTGGGACTGTGAAAGTGACATTTTGGCCCTGTTGTCCCAAACTGCCCCAGCACTTCCCACACTGCTCAAAGTGGCTAGCTTTCATCCCAACACAGTTTATAGGGCCATACGGTACATAGTTTTCAAGTTACAGACTAAGCTAAGCAAAAGTGAACCAGGCCTTTTTACTGTGAAAATGGCACTTTGGGACTGTGAAAGTGACATTTTGGCCCTGTTGTCCCAAACTGCCCCAGCACTTCCCACATTGCTCAAAGTGGCTAGCTTTCATCCCAACACAGTTTATAGGGCCATACGGTACATAGTTTTCAAGTTACAGACTAAGCTAAGCAAAAGTGAACCAGGCCTTTTTACTGTGAAAATGGCACTTTGGGACTGTGAAAGTGACATTTTGGCCCTGTTGTCCCAAACTGCCCCAGCACTTCCCACATTGCTCAAAGTGGCTAGCTTTCATCCCAACACAGTTTATAGGGCCATACGGTACATAGTTTTCAAGTTACAGACTAAGCTAAGCAAAATGAATCTTTTTTTTTTTACTGTGAAAACGGCACTTTGGGACTGTGAAAGTGACATTTTGGCCCTGTTGTCCCAAACTGCCCCAGCACTTCCCACATTGCTCAAAGTGGCTAGCTTTCATCCCAACACAGTTTATAGGGCCATACGGTACATAGTTTTCAAGTTACAGACTAAGCTAAGCAAAAGTGAACCAGGCCTTTTTACTGTGAAAATGGCACTTTGGGACTGTGAAAGTGACATTTTGGCCCTGTTGTCCCAAACTGCCCCAGCACTTCCCACATTGCTCAAAGTGGCTAGCTTTCATCCCAACACAGTTTATAGGGCCATACGGTACATAGTTTTCAAGTTACAGACTAAGCTAAGCAAAAGTGAACCAGGCCTTTTTACTGTGAAAATGGCACTTTGGGACTGTGAAAGTGACATTTTGGCCCTGTTGTCCCAAACTGCCCCAGCACTTCCCACATTGCTCAAAGTGGCTAGCTTTCATCCCAACACAGTTTATAGGGCCATACGGTACATAGTTTTCAAGTTACAGACTAAGCTAAGCAAAAGTGAACCAGGCCTTTTTACTGTGAAAATGGCACTTTGGGACTGTGAAAGTGACATTTTGGCCCTGTTGTCCCAAACTGCCCCAGCACTTCCCACATTGCTCAAAGTGGCTAGCTTTCATCCCAACACAGTTTATAGGGCCATACGGTACATAGTTTTCAAGTTACAGACTAAGCTAAGCAAAAGTGAACCAGGCCTTTTTACTGTGAAAATGGCACTTTGGGACTGTGAAAGTGACATTTTGGCCCTGTTCGTTCCCTGTTGTCCCAAACTGCCCCAGCTCTTGCCACAATGCTCAAAGTGGCTAGCTTTCATCCCAACACAGTTTATAGGGCCATACGGTACATAGTTTTCAAGTTACAGACTAAGCTAAGCAAAAGTGAACCAGGCCTTTTTACTGTGAAAATGGCACTTTGGGACTGTGAAAGTGACATTTTGGCCCTGTTGTCCCAAACTGCCCCAGCACTTCCCACATTGCTCAAAGTGGCTAGCTTTCATCCCAACACAGTTTATAGGGCCATACGGTACATAGTTTTCAAGTTACAGACTAAGCTAAGCAAAAGTGAACCAGGCCTTTTTACTGTGAAAATGGCACTTTGGGACTGTGAAAGTGACATTTTGGCCCTGTTGTCCCAAACTGCCCCAGCACTTCCCACATTGCTCAAAGTGGCTAGCTTTCATCCCAACACAGTTTATAGGGCCATACGGTACATAGTTTTCAAGTTACAGACAAAGCTAAGCAAAATGAATCTTTTTTTTTTTACTGTGAAAACGGCACTTTGGGACTGTGAAAGTGACATTTTGGCCCTGTTGTCCCAAACTGCCCCAGCACTTCCCACATTGCTCAAAGTGGCTAGCTTTCATCCCAACACAGTTTATAGGGCCATACGGTACATAGTTTTCAAGTTACAGACTAAGCTAAGCAAAAGTGAATCTGCTTTTTTTACTGTGAAAATGGCACTTTGGGACTGTGAAAGTGACATTTTGGCCCTGTTGTCCCAAACTGCCCCAGCACTTCCCACATTGCTCAAAGTGGCTAGCTTTCATCCCAACACAGTTTATAGGGCCATACGGTACATAGTTTTCAAGTTACAGACTAAGCTAAGCAAAAGTGAACCAGGCCTTTTTACTGTGAAAATGGCACTTTGGGACTGTGAAAGTGACATTTTGGCCCTGTTGTCCCAAACTGCCCCAGCACTTCCCACATTGCTCAAAGTGGCTAGCTTTCATCCCAACACAGTTTATAGGGCCATACGGTACATAGTTTTCAAGTTACAGACTAAGCTAAGCAAAAGTGAACCAGCCTTTTTTACTGTGAAAATGGCACTTTGGGACTGTGAAAGTGACATTTTGGCCCTGTTGTCCCAAACTGCCCCAGCACTTCCCACATTGCTCAAAGTGGCTAGCTTTCATCCCAACACAGTTTATAGGGCCATACGGTACATAGTTTTCAAGTTACAGACTAAGCTAAGCAAAAGTGAACCAGGCCTTTTTACTGTGAAAATGGCACTTTGGGACTGTGAAAGTGACATTTTGGCCCTGTTGTCCCAAACTGCCCCAGCACTTCCCACATTGCTCAAAGTGGCTAGCTTTCATCCCAACACAGTTTATAGGGCCATACGGTACATAGTTTTCAAGTTACAGACTAAGCTAAGCAAAAGTGAACAGCTTTTTACTGTGAAAATGGCACTTTGGGGACTGTGAAAGTGACATTTTGGCCCTGTTGTCCCAAACTGCCCCAGCACTTCCCACATTGCTCAAAGTGGCTAGCTTCATCCCAACACAGTTTATAGGGCCATACGGTACATAGTTTTCAAGTTACAGACTAAGCTAAGCAAAAGTGACCAGGCTTTTTACTGTGAAAATGGCACTTTGGGACTGTGAAAGTGACATTTTGGCCCTGTTGTCCCAAACTGCCCCAGCACTTCCCACATTGCTCAAAGTGGCTAGCTTTCATCCCAACACAGTTTATAGGGCCATACGGTACATAGTTTTCAAGTTACAGACTAAGCTAAGCAAAAGTGAACCAGGCCTTTTTACTGTGAAAATGGCACTTTGGGACTGTGAAAGTGACATTTTGGCCCTGTTGTCCCAAACTGCCCCAGCACTTCCCACATTGCTCAAAGTGGCTAGCTTTCATCCCAACACAGTTTATAGGGCCATACGGTACATAGTTTTCAAGTTACAGACTAAGCTAAGCAAAAGTGAACCAGGCCTTTTTACTGTGAAAATGGCACTTTGGGACTGTGAAAGTGACATTTTGGCCCTGTTGTCCCAAACTGCCCAGCACTTCCCACATTGCTCAAAGTGGCTAGCTTCATCCCAACACAGTTTATAGGGCCATACGGTACATAGTTTTCAAGTTACAGACTAAGCTAAGCAAAAGTGAACCAGGCCTTTTTACTGTGAAAATGGCACTTTGGGACTGTGAAAGTGACATTTTGGCCCTGTTGTCCCAAACTGCCCCAGCACTTCCCACATTGCTCAAAGTGGCTAGCTTTCATCCCAACACAGTTTATAGGGCCATACGGTACATAGTTTTCAAGTTACAGACTAGCTAAGCAAAAGTGAACCAGGCCTTTTTACTGTGAAAATGGCACTTTGGGACTGTGAAAGTGACATTTTGGCCCTGTTCGTTCCTGTTGGTCCCAAACTGCCCCAGCACTTGCCACATTGCTCAAAGTGGCTAGCTTTCATCCCAACACAGTTTATAGGGCCATACGGTACATAGTTTTCAAGTTACAGACTAAGCTAAGCAAAAGTGAACCAGCCTTTTTACTGTGAAAATGGCACTTTGGACGTGTGAAAGTGACATTTTGGCCCTGTTGTCCCAAACTGCCCCAGCACTTCCCACATTGCTCAAAGTGGCTAGCTTTCATCCCAACACAGTTTATAGGCCATACGGTACATAGTTTTTCAAGTTACAGATACTAAGCTAGCAAAAGTGAAC
>NW_027666245.1:22500-27500 GCF_963924005.1 Protomyctophum bolini
TGGGCGTAATGAACAGTGTGTGACAGTCATAGCCGGTCTCAGTCAGGTGGCATCCTGTCCCATGACACATGTCAGCACATCAATCACATGATCACACACACACACACACACACACACACACAGTGCTAACAGTGTCTCCATAAAATGCTGGTAGTTACATAAAGTTGAGCCTCTGCATTCTGTAAGGTGGTCGAGGCTAGTTTAACCTTTGACCTGTAAGGTGGACGGGGCTATAGGGGAGGGGCTACGGGCGGAGACGTGGTCTGAAGAGGTGATGATGATGATGATGATGATGAAGGTGATGATGATGAAGAGGTGGTTTCATTGTGTAATGGTAATCATCTGTGCGGAGCTGCAGACATCTCGTATGTATAAATGAGTGAACTGTTCCTTTAAGGCAGTATAAAGGTGTGTATTCAGTCTGGTTTAAACGACCAATCATCTGTGTTCGTTTAACTGTGAGGTCACAACCCCCCCGCACGCACGCACGCACGCACACAGACAGAGGAGTCAGTGTCTCTCGCTCGGTGAGGCAGTCCGGTTCACAGCTCACTAATAGCCCCTGTATGCCCTTGTGCAAGGTCAAAGGTCAACCCGCAGCCCGGGCCCTTGTGCAAGGCAGCTGGAGGGTTCGGGAGTCAAACCTGCAGCGTAATTATACTGTCTGATAATCATGCTAATGAATCAAACATGGAGATATGTTTATGCCGTAGAAATCAATCCATTATTTATTATTACTACTGGACATACTGATGTAAACTCTCGTCTGGTTCTGACAGACAGACGGGTAGTGTGTGGTTCTGACGGACAGGTAGTGTGTGGTTCTGACAGACGGGTAGTGTGTGGTTCTGACAGACGGGTAGTGTGTGGTTCTGACAGACGGGTAGTGTGTGGTTCTGACGGACAGGTAGTGTGTGGTTCTGACGGACGGGTAGTGTGTGGTTCTGACGGACAGGTAGTGTGTGGTTCTGACAGACGGGTAGTGTGTGGTTCTGACAGACAGACAGGTAGTGTGTGGTTCTGACAGACAGGTAGTGTGTGGTTCTGACAGACGGGTAGTGTGTGGTTCTGACGGACAGGTAGTGTGTGGTTCTGACGGACGGGTAGTGTGTGGTTCTGACGGACGGGTAGTGTGTGGTTCTGACAGACGGGTAGTGTGTGGTTCTGACAGACAGACAGGTAGTGTGTGGTTCTGACAGACAGGTAGTGTGTGGTTCTGACAGACAGGTAGTGTGTGGTTCTGACAGACGGGTAGTGTGTGGTTCTGACAGACGGGTAGTGTGTGGTTCTGACAGACGGGTAGTGTGTGGTTCTGACAGACAGGTAGTGTGTGGTTCTGACAGACAGGTAGTGTGTGGTTCTGACAGACGGGTAGTGTGTGGTTCTGACGGACAGGTAGTGTGTGGTTCTGACAGACGGGTAGTGTGTGGTTCTGACGGACAGGTAGTGTGTGGTTCTGACAGACGGGTAGTGTGTGGTTCTGACGGACAGGTAGTGTGTGGTTCTGACAGACGGGTAGTGTGTGGTTCTGACGGACAGGTAGTGTGTGGTTCTGACAGACGGGTAGTGTGTGGTTCTGACAGACGGGTAGTGTGTGGTTCTGACGGACAGGTAGTGTGTGGTTCTGACAGACGGGTAGTGTGTGGTTCTGACGGACAGGTAGTGTGTGGTTCTGACAGACGGGTAGTGTGTGGTTCTGACGGACAGGTAGTGTGTGGTTCTGACAGACGGGTAGTGTGTGGTTCTGACAGACTGGTAGTGTGTGGTTCTGACAGACTGGTAGTGTGTAAAGGCTGGGTGGTGTGTGGTTCTGACAGAACCAGGCTGGGTGGTGTGTGGTTCTGACAGAACCAGGCTGGGTGGTGTGTGGTTCTGACAGAACCAGGCTGGGTGGTGTGTGGTTCTGACAGAACCAGGCTGGGTGGTGTGTGGTTCTGACAGAACCAGGCTGGGTGGTTCTGACAGAACCAGACTGGGTGGTTCTGACAGAACCAGGCTGGGTGGTGTGTGGTTCTGACAGAACCAGGCTGGGGTGGATTGTGACGATCGGGTTGAAGTATTCCTTTGGTACGGCTACAGCACAAACAACAATAATGCGACACGAAACAGAATCACGCTAAAGGTTCACAAAGTTTATTACACACACACACACACGCACACGCACACACACACACACACACACACACACAGAGCTGGATCCTAATGACGTGACAACAACACAGTGACATAACAACCGCTAACTGCAGAAGGCTGACCTTGCTGTCTGAGATGTCTCCGTAGCTACTGTAACTATAACTACAGGCAGGACACAATACATATCAAGAACACATGGTGTATTCACGTACGTACACAGCCATGGGCGGTCAGATTATAACGCATGCTACTGTACAAGTACTACCGTACATCGGACATCATTTAGCTATACTTTTTGTGTGACTGTAGTTTAAATAAATTAAATCTGGAGAAATGTTTCTGCCCCAAATGACATTTCTAATAAATGATTCCATTTGAATCCGTATAAGTCTGAAGCCCAGAAATAGATAGAACAAAAAGACGATAGAGTGATATAATGATGGAGTGATGTGATAGAGTGATATAATGATGGAGTGATATGATAGAGTGATATAATGATGGAGTGATGTGATAGAGTGATATAATGATGGAGTGATGTGATAGAGTGATATAATGATGGAGTGATGTGATAGAGTGATATAATGATGGAGTGATGTGATAGAGTGATATAATGATGGAGTGATGTGATAGAGTGATATAATGATGGAGTGATGTGATAGAGTGATATAATGATGGAGTGATGTGATAGAGTGATATAATGATGGAGTGATGTGATAGAGTGATATAATGATGGAGTGATATGATAGAGTGATATAATGATGGAGTGATGTGATAGAGTGATATAATGATGGAGTGATGTGATAGAGTGATATAATGATGGAGTGATGTGATAGAGTGATATAATGATGGAGTGATGTGATAGAGTGATATAATGATGGAGTGATGTGATAGAGTGATATAATGATGGAGTGATGTGATAGAGTGATATAATGATGGAGTGATATGATAGAGTGATATAATGATGGAGTGATGTGATAGAGTGATATAATGATGGAGTGATGTGATAGAGTGATATAATGATGGAGTGATGTGATAGAGTGATATAATGATGGAGTGATGTGATAGAGTGATATAATGATGGAGTGATATGATAGAGTGATATAATGATGGAGTGATGTGATAGAGTGATATAATGATGGAGTGATATGATAGAGTGATATAATGATGGAGTGATGTGATAGAGTGATATAATGATGGAGTGATGTGATAGAGTGATATAATGATGGAGTGATGTGATAGAGTGATATAATGATGGAGTGATATGATAGAGTGATATAATGGAATAATCAATTAAATAAATAACTCTAGAACGGAGATGTTCTCATTTTGGGTCAAGGAGACATTTAATGACTTCATTTCCTCTCATTATTCTGACGAATAATTAACTGTCTGCGTGCGTGCGTGCACGTGTACGTGTCACACACACACACAACACACACACACACATCACACACACACACACACACACACACACACACACACACACACTCAACTCTATTTTTACATTGCCAGAGTTCAGTCTACACACTGTGTGTGTGTTTGTGTGTGCGTACACCTGTGCACACAGCTGATTAGCATAATTAACATGGTTATGTTAATTATGCTAATTGTGGGAAGTCAATTCTGCTGATAGGACAAGATCTGTAAAGGTTGCTCTGTACGAAAATAATGAATTTAACGTGCGTGTGTGCGTGCGCGCGCGCGCGTGTGTGTGTGTGTGTGTGTGTGTGAGAGAGAGAGAGAGAGATATGAAGGCATGAAGACAACAGTTACTGAAGGACTGACCTTACAGTCCTCATAGAACTGATCTGCACTCAGCCAATTGGAACAGATCTCCACTCATAGCCAATTGGAACAGATCTCCACTCAGCCAATTGGAACAGATCTCCACTCAGCCAATTGGAACAGATCTCCACTCATAGCCAATTGGAACAGATCTCCACTCAGCCAATTGGAACAGATCTCCACTCAGCCAATTGGAACAGATCTCCACTCATAGCCAATTCGAACAGAAACACATCTTAACTAATCAGCTTAAAGACGATACTGGAAATGGCACACTGTACTGTACTGTACTGTACTGTACTGTACTGTACTGTACTGTACTGTACTGTACTGTACTGTACTGTACTGTACTGTACTGTACTGGGTCTGATGTACTGATGTTAAAATCATGTTTATTTTGCTTGTTTACTGTATGACGGAAGCATTTATATTTGTCTCATGATCAGAGCTTCCGTTGCTCCAGACTGTACGACGGAAGAATTTATATTTTACTCATGATCAGAGCTTTCGTTGCTCCAGACTGTATGACGGAAGCATTTATATTTTACTCATGATCAGAGCTTCCGTTGCTCCAGACTGTATGACGGAAGCATTTATATTTTACTTATGATCAGAGATTCCGTTGCTCCAGACTGTATGACGGAAGCATTTATATTTTACTCATGATCAGAGCTTCCGTTGCTCCAGACTGTATGACGGAAGCATTATATTTTACTTATGATCAGAGATTCCGTTGCTCCAGACTGTACGACGGAAGCATTTATATTTTACTCATGATCAGAGCTTCCGTTGCTCCAGACTACGACGGAAGCATTTATATTTTACTCATGATCAGAGCTTCCGTTGCTCCAGACTGTACGACGGAAGCATTTATATTTTACTTATGATCAGAGATTCCGTTGCTCCAGACTGTACGACGGAAGCATTTATATTTTAACTCATGATCAGAGCTTCCGTTGCTCCAGACTGTACGACGGAAGCATTTATATTTTACTTATGATCAGAGATTCCGTTGCTCCAGACTGTACGACGGAAGCATTTATATTTTTACTCATGATCAGAGCTTCCGTTGCTCCAGACTG
>NW_027666244.1:0-64693 GCF_963924005.1 Protomyctophum bolini
TCTACATGGTCTTCCCCCCAGCAGCCCTATATACTGTAACTCTACATGGTCTTCCCCCAGTCAGCCCTATATACTCGTATACTTCTACATGGTCTTCCCCCCAGTCAGCCCCTATATACTGTAACTCTACATGGTCTTCCCCCCAGTCAGCCCTATATACTGTAACTCTACATGGTCTTCCCCCCCAGTCAGCCCTATATACTGTAACTCTACATGGTCTTCCCTCCCAGTCAGCCCTATATACTGTAACTCTACATGGTCTTCCCTCCCAGTCAGCCCTATATACTGTAAACTCTACATGGTCTTCCCCCCAGTCAGCCCTATATACTGTAACTCTACATGGTCTTCCCTCCCAGTCAGCCCTATATACTGTAACTCTACATGGTCTTCCCCCCAGTCAGCCCTATATACTGTAACTCTACATGGTCTTCCCCCCCAGTCAGCCCTATATACTGTAACTCTACATGGTCTTCCCCCCCAGTCAGCCCTATATACTGTAACTCTACATGGTCTTCCCCCCAGTCAGCCCTATATACTGTAACTCTACATGGTCTTCCCCCCCAGTCAGCCCTATATACTGTAACTCTACATGGTCTTCCCCCCCAGTCAGCCCTATATACTGTAACTCTACATGGTCTTCCCCCCAGTCAGCCCTATATACTGTAACTCTACATGGTCTTCCCTCCCAGTCAGCCCTATATACTGTAACTCTACATGGTCTTCCCCCCCAGTCTCAGCCCTATATACTGTAACTCTACATGGTCTTCCCCCCAGTCAGCCCTATATACTGTAACTCTACATGGTCTTCCCCCCAGTCAGCCCTATATACTGTAACTCTACATGGTCTTCCCCCCCCAGTCAGCCCTATATACTGTAACTCTACATGGTCTTCCCCCACAGTCAGCCCTATATACTGTAACTCTACATGGTCTTCCCCCATAGTCAGCCCTATATACTGTAACTCTACATGGTCTTCCCTCCCAGTCAGCCCTACATACTGTAACTCTACATGGTCTTCCCTCCCAGTCAGCCCTATATACTGTAACTCTACATGGTCTTCCCCCCCAGTCAGCCCTATATACTGTAACTCTACATGGTCTTCCCCCCAGTCAGCCCTATATACTGTAACTCTACACAGTCTTCCCCCCAGTCAGCCCTATATACTGTAACTCTACATGGTCTTCCCCCCCAGTCAGCCCTATATACTGTAACTCTACATGGTCTTCCCTCCCAGTCAGCCCTATATACTGTAACTCTACACGGTCTTCCCTCCCAGTCAGCCCTATATACTGTAACTCTACATGGTCTTCCCCCCAGTCAGCCCTATATACTGTAACTCTACACAGTCTTCCCCCCAGTCAGCCCTATATACTGTAACTCTACATGGTCTTCCCCCCAGTCAGCCCTATATACTGTAACTCTACATGGTCTTCCCTCCCAGTCAGCCCTATATACTGTAACTCTACATGGTCTTCCCTCCAAGTCAGCCCTATATACTGTAACTCTACATGGTCTTCCCCCCAGTCAGCCCTATATACTGTAACTCTACATGGTCTTCCCCCCAGTCAGCCCTATATACTGTAACTCTACACGGTCTTCCCCCCAGTCAGCCCTATATACTGTAACTCTACATGGTCTTCCCCCCAGTCAGCCCTATATACTGTAACTCTACATGGTCTTCCCCCCAGTCAGCCCTATATACTGTAACTCTACATGGGCTTCCCCCCCAGTCAGCCCTATATACTGTAACTCTACATGGTCTTCCCCCCCAGTCAGCCCTATATACTGTAACTCTACATGGTCTTCCCTCCCAGTCAGCCCTATATACTGTAACTCTACATGGTCTTCCCCACAGTCAGCCCTATATACTGTAACTCTACATGGTCTTCCCTCCCAGTCAGCCCTATATACTGTAACTCTACATGGTCTTCCCCCCAGTCAGCCCTATATACTGTAACTCTACATGGTCTTCCCCCCAGTCAGCCCTATATACTGTAACTCTACACGGTCTTCCCCCCAGTCAGCCCTATATACTGTAACTCTACATGGTCTTCCCCCCAGTCAGCCCTATATACTGTAACTCTACATGGTCTTCCCCCCCAGTCAGCCCTATATACTGTAACTCTACATGGTCTTCCCCCCCAGTCAGCCCTATATACTGTAACTCTACATGGTCTTCCCCCCAGTCAGCCCTATATACTGTAACTCTACATGGTCTTCCCTCCCAGTCAGCCCTATATACTGTAACTCTACATGGTCTCTTCCCCACAGTCAGCCCCTATATACTGTAACTCTACATGGTCTTCCCCCCAGTCAGCCCTATATACTGTAACTCTACATGGTCTTCCCCCCCCAGTCAGCCCTATATACTGTAACTCTACATGGTCTTCCTCCCAGTCAGCCCTATATACTGTAACTCTACATGGTCTTCCCCCACAGTCAGCCCTATATACTGTAACTCTACATGGTCTTCCCCATAGTCAGCCCTATATACTGTAACTCTACATGGTCTTCCCTCCCAGTCAGCCCTACATACTGTAACTCTACATGGTCTTCCCTCCCAGTCAGCCCTATATACTGTAACTCTACATGGTCTTCCCCCCCCAGTCAGCCCTATATACTGTAACTCTACATGGTCTTCCCCCCAGTCAGCCCTATATACTGTAACTCTACACAGTCTTCCCCCAGTCAGCCCTATATACTGTAACTCTACATGGTCTTCCCCCCCAGTCAGCCCTATATACTGTAACTCTACATGGTCTTCCCTCCCAGTCAGCCCTATATACTGTAACTCTACATGGTCTTCCCTCCCAGTCAGCCCTATATACTGTAACTCTACATGGTCTTCCCCCCAGTCAGCCCTATATACTGTAACTCTACACAGTCTTCCCCCCAGTCAGCCCTATATACTGTAACTCTACATGGTCTTCCCCCCCAGTCAGCCCTATATACTGTAACTCTACATGGTCTTCCCCTCCCAGTCAGCCCTATATACTGTAACTCTACATGGTCTTCCCCCCAGTCAGCCCTATATACTGTAACTCTACATGGTCTTCCCCCCCAGTCAGCCCTATATACTGTAACTCTACATGGTCTTCCCCCCCAGTCAGCCCTATATACTGTAACTCTACATGGTCTTCCCCCCAGTCAGCCCTATATACTGTAACTCTACATGGTCTCCCTCCCAGTCAGCCCTATATACTGTAACTCTACATGGTCTTCCCTCCCAGTCAGCCCTATATACTGTAACTCTACATGGTCTTCCCCCCAGTCAGCCCTATATACTGTAACTCTACATGGTCTTCCCTCCCAGTCAGCCCTATATACTGTAACTCTACATGGTCTTTCCCCCCAGTCTGCCCTATATACTGTAACTCTACATGGTCTTCCCTCCCAGTCAGCCCTATATACTGTAACTCTACATGGTCTTCCCCCCAGTCAGCCCTATATACTGTAACTCTACATGGTCTTCCCCCCAGTCAGCCCTATATACTGTAACTCTACATGGTCTTCCCCCCAGTCAGCCCTATATACTGTAACTCTACAGGGTCTTCCCCCCAGTCAGCCCTATATACTGTAACTCTACATGGTTTTCCCCACAGTCAGCCCTATATACTGTAACTCTACATGGTCTTCCCCCCAGTCAGCCCTATATACTGTAACTCTACATGGTCTTCCCCCCAGTCAGCCCTATATACTGTAACTCTACATGGTCTTCCCCCCCAGTCAGCCCTATATACTGTAACTCTACATGGTCTTCCCTCCCAGTCAGCCCTATATACTGTAACTCTACATGGTCTTCCCCACAGTCAGCCCTATATACTGTAACTCTACATGGTCTTCCCCATAGTCAGCCCTATATACTGTAACTCTACATGGTCTTCCCTCCCAGTCAGCCCTACATACTGTAACTCTACATGGTCTTCCCTCCCAGTCAGCCCTATATACTGTAACTCTACATGGTCTTCCCCCCCAGTCAGCCCTATATACTGTAACTCTACATGGTCTTCCCCCCAGTCAGCCCTATATACTGTAACTCTACACAGTCTTCCCCCCAGTCAGCCCTATATACTGTAACTCTACATGGTCTTCCCCCCCAGTCAGCCCTATATACTGTAACTCTACATGGTCTTCCCTCCCAGTCAGCCCTATATACTGTAACTCTACATGGTCTTCCCTCCCAGTCAGCCCTATATACTGTAACTCTACATGGTCTTCCCCCCAGTCAGCCCTATATACTGTAACTCTACAGGGTCTTCCCCCCAGTCAGCCCTATATACTGTAACTCTACATGGTCTTCCCTCCCAGTCAGCCCTATATACTGTAACTCTACATGGTCTTCCCCCCCAGTCAGCCCTATATACTGTAACTCTACATGGTCTTCCCCCCCCAGTCGGCCCTATATACTGTAACTCTACATGGTCTTCCCTCCCAGTCAGCCCTATATACTGTAACTCTACATGGTCTTCCCTCCCAGTCAGCCCTATATACTGTAACTCTACATGGTCTTCCCCCCAGTCAGCCCTATATACTGTAACTCTACATGGTCTTCCCCCCAGTCAGCCCTATATACTGTAACTCTACATGGTCTTCCCCCCCAGTCAGCCCTATATACTGTAACTCTACATGGTCTTCCTCCCAGTCAGCC
Organism: Protomyctophum bolini; assembly: GCF_963924005.1. Lineage (NCBI taxonomy): Eukaryota > Metazoa > Chordata > Actinopteri > Myctophiformes > Myctophidae > Protomyctophum > Protomyctophum bolini. The sequence continues at coordinate 4,649 of NW_027666244.1, forward strand.
CTATATACTGTAACTCTACATGGTCTTTCCCCCCAGTCTGCCCTATATACTGTAACTCTACATGGTCTTCCCTCCCAGTCAGCCCTATATACTGTAACTCTACATGGTCTTCCCCCCAGTCAGCCCTATATACTGTAACTCTACATGGTCTTCCCCCCAGTCAGCCCTATATACTGTAACTCTACATGGTCTTCCCCCCAGTCAGCCCTATATACTGTAACTCTACATGGTCTTCCCCCCAGTCAGCCCTATATACTGTAACTCTACATGGTTTTCCCCACAGTCAGCCCTATATACTGTAACTCTACATGGTCTTCCCCCCAGTCAGCCCTATATACTGTAACTCTACATGGTCTTCCCCCCAGTCAGCCCTATATACTGTAACTCTACATGGTCTTCCCCCCCAGTCAGCCCTATATACTGTAACTCTACATGGTCTTCCCCCCCAGTCAGCCCTATATACTGTAACTCTACATGGTCTTCCCTCCCAGTCAGCCCTATATACTGTAACTCTACATGGTCTTCCCCACAGTCAGCCCTATATACTGTAACTCTACATGGTCTTCCCCCCAGTCAGCCCTATATACTGTAACTCTACATGGTCTTCCCCCCCCAGTCAGCCCTATATACTGTAACTCTACATGGTCTTCCCCCCAGTCAGCCCTATATACTGTAACTCTACATGGTCTTCCCCCCCAGTCAGCCCTATATACTGTAACTCTACATGGTCTTCCCTCCCAGTCAGCCCTATATACTGTAACTCTACATGGTCTTCCCCACAGTCAGCCCTATATACTGTAACTCTACATGGTCTTCCCCATAGTCAGCCCTATATACTGTAACTCTACATGGTCTTCCCTCCCAGTCAGCCCTACATACTGTAACTCTACATGGTCTTCCCTCCCAGTCAGCCCTATATACTGTAACTCTACATGGTCTTCCCCCCCAGTCAGCCCTATATACTGTAACTCTACATGGTCTTCCCCCCAGTCAGCCCTATATACTGTAACTCTACACAGTCTTCCCCCCAGTCAGCCCTATATACTGTAACTCTACATGGTCTTCCCCCCCAGTCAGCCCTATATACTGTAACTCTACATGGTCTTCCCTCCCAGTCAGCCCTATATACTGTAACTCTACACGGTCTTCCCTCCCAGTCAGCCCTATATACTGTAACTCTACATGGTCTTCCCCCCAGTCAGCCCTATATACTGTAACTCTACACAGTCTTCCCCCCAGTCAGCCCTATATACTGTAACTCTACATGGTCTTCCCCCCAGTCAGCCCTATATACTGTAACTCTACATGGTCTTCCCTCCCAGTCAGCCCTATATACTGTAACTCTACATGGTCTTCCCTCCAAGTCAGCCCTATATACTGTAACTCTACATGGTCTTCCCCCCAGTCAGCCCTATATACTGTAACTCTACATGGTCTTCCCCCCAGTCAGCCCTATATACTGTAACTCTACACGGTCTTCCCCCCAGTCAGCCCTATATACTGTAACTCTACATGGTCTTCCCCCCAGTCAGCCCTATATACTGTAACTCTACATGGTCTTCCCCCCAGTCAGCCCTATATACTGTAACTCTACATGGGCTTCCCCCCCCAGTCAGCCCTATATACTGTAACTCTACATGGTCTTCCCCCCAGTCAGCCCTATATACTGTAACTCTACATGGTCTTCCCTCCCAGTCAGCCCTATATACTGTAACTCTACATGGTCTTCCCCACAGTCAGCCCTATATACTGTAACTCTACATGGTCTTCCCTCCCAGTCAGCCCTATATACTGTAACTCTACATGGTCTTCCCCCCAGTCAGCCCTATATACTGTAACTCTACATGGTCTTCCCCCCAGTCAGCCCTATATACTGTAACTCTACACGGTCTTCCCCCCAGTCAGCCCTATATACTGTAACTCTACATGGTCTTCCCCCCAGTCAGCCCTATATACTGTAACTCTACATGGTCTTCCCCCCAGTCAGCCCTATATACTGTAACTCTACATGGTCTTCCCCCCCAGTCAGCCCTATATACTGTAACTCTACATGGTCTTCCCCCCCAGTCAGCCCTATATACTGTAACTCTACATGGTCTTCCCTCCCAGTCAGCCCTATATACTGTAACTCTACATGGTCTTCCCCACAGTCAGCCCTATATACTGTAACTCTACATGGTCTTCCCCCCAGTCAGCCCTATATACTGTAACTCTACATGGTCTTCCCCCCCCAGTCAGCCCTATATACTGTAACTCTACATGGTCTTCCCTCCCAGTCAGCCCTATATACTGTAACTCTACATGGTCTTCCCCACAGTCAGCCCTATATACTGTAACTCTACATGGTCTTCCCCATAGTCAGCCCTATATACTGTAACTCTACATGGTCTTCCCTCCCAGTCAGCCCTACATACTGTAACTCTACATGGTCTTCCCTCCCAGTCAGCCCTATATACTGTAACTCTACATGGTCTTCCCCCCCAGTCAGCCCTATATACTGTAACTCTACATGGTCTTCCCCCCAGTCAGCCCTATATACTGTAACTCTACACAGTCTTCCCCCCAGTCAGCCCTATATACTGTAACTCTACATGGTCTTCCCCCCAGTCAGCCCTATATACTGTAACTCTACATGGTCTTCCCTCCCAGTCAGCCCTATATACTGTAACTCTACATGGTCTTCCCTCCCAGTCAGCCCTATATACTGTAACTCTACATGGTCTTCCCCCCAGTCAGCCCTATATACTGTAACTCTACACAGTCTTCCCCCCAGTCAGCCCTATATACTGTAACTCTACATGGTCTTCCCCCCCAGTCAGCCCTATATACTGTAACTCTACATGGTCTTCCCTCCCAGTCAGCCCTATATACTGTAACTCTACATGGTCTTCCCCCCAGTCAGCCCTATATACTGTAACTCTACATGGTCTTCCCCCCCAGTCAGCCCTATATACTGTAACTCTACATGGTCTTCCCCCCCAGTCAGCCCTATATACTGTAACTCTACATGGTCTTCCCCCAGTCAGCCCTATATACTGTAACTCTACATGGTCTCCCTCCCAGTCAGCCCTATATACTGTAACTCTACATGGTCTTCCCTCCCAGTCAGCCCTATATACTGTAACTCTACATGGTCTTCCCCCCAGTCAGCCCTATATACTGTAACTCTACATGGTCTTCCCTCCCAGTCAGCCCTATATACTGTAACTCTACATGGTCTTTCCCCCAGTCTGCCCTATATACTGTAACTCTACATGGTCTTCCCTCCCAGTCAGCCCTATATACTGTAACTCTACATGGTCTTCCCCCCAGTCAGCCCTATATACTGTAACTCTACATGGTCTTCCCCCCAGTCAGCCCTATATACTGTAACTCTACATGGTCTTCCCCCCAGTCAGCCCTATATACTGTAACTCTACAGGGTCTTCCCCCCAGTCAGCCCTATATACTGTAACTCTACATGGTTTTCCCCACAGTCAGCCCTATATACTGTAACTCTACATGGTCTTCCCCCCAGTCAGCCCTATATACTGTAACTCTACATGGTCTTCCCCCCAGTCAGCCCTATATACTGTAACTCTACATGGTCTTCCCCCCCAGTCAGCCCTATATACTGTAACTCTACATGGTCTTCCCTCCCAGTCAGCCCTATATACTGTAACTCTACATGGTCTTCCCCACAGTCAGCCCTATATACTGTAACTCTACATGGTCTTCCCCATAGTCAGCCCTATATACTGTAACTCTACATGGTCTTCCCTCCCAGTCAGCCCTACATACTGTAACTCTACATGGTCTTCCCTCCCAGTCAGCCCTATATACTGTAACTCTACATGGTCTTCCCCCCCAGTCAGCCCTATATACTGTAACTCTACATGGTCTTCCCCCCAGTCAGCCCTATATACTGTAACTCTACACAGTCTTCCCCCCAGTCAGCCCTATATACTGTAACTCTACATGGTCTTCCCCCCCAGTCAGCCCTATATACTGTAACTCTACATGGTCTTCCCTCCCAGTCAGCCCTATATACTGTAACTCTACATGGTCTTCCCTCCCAGTCAGCCCTATATACTGTAACTCTACATGGTCTTCCCCCCAGTCAGCCCTATATACTGTAACTCTACACAGTTTTCCCCCCCAGTCAGCCCTATATACTGTAACTCTACATGGTCTTCCCTCCCAGTCAGCCCTATATACTGTAACTCTACATGGTCTTCCCCCCCAGTCAGCCCTATATACTGTAACTCTACACGGTCTTCCCCCCAGTCAGCCCTATATACTGTAACTCTACATGGTCTTCCCTCCCAGTCAGCCCTATATACTGTAACTCTACATGGTCTTCCCCACAGTCAGCCCTATATACTGTAACTCTACATGGTCTTCCCTCCCAGTCAGCCCTATATACTGTAACTCTACATGGTCTTCCCCACAGTCAGCCCTATATACTGTAACTCTACATGGTCTTCCCTCCCAGTCAGCCCTATATACTGTAACTCTACATGGTCTTCCCCCCAGTCAGCCCTATATACTGTAACTCTACATGGTCTTCCCCCCAGTCAGCCCTATATACTGTAACTCTACACGGTCTTCCCCCCAGTCAGCCCTATATACTGTAACTCTACATGGTCTTCCCCCCAGTCAGCCCTATATACTGTAACTCTACATGGTCTTCCCCCCAGTCAGCCCTATATACTGTAACTCTACATGGTCTTCCCCCCCAGTCAGCCCTATATACTGTAACTCTACATGGTCTTCCCCCCCAGTCAGCCCTATATACTGTAACTCTACATGGTCTTCCCTCCCAGTCAGCCCTATATACTGTAACTCTACATGGTCTTCCCCACAGTCAGCCCTATATACTGTAACTCTACATGGTCTTCCCCCCAGTCAGCCCTATATACTGTAACTCTACATGGTCTTCCCCCCCCAGTCAGCCCTATATACTGTAACTCTACATGGTCTTCCCTCCCAGTCAGCCCTATATACTGTAACTCTACATGGTCTTCCCCACAGTCAGCCCTATATACTGTAACTCTACATGGTCTTCCCCATAGTCAGCCCTATATACTGTAACTCTACATGGTCTTCCCTCCCAGTCAGCCCTACATACTGTAACTCTACATGGTCTTCCCTCCCAGTCAGCCCTATATACTGTAACTCTACATGGTCTTCCCCCCCAGTCAGCCCTATATACTGTAACTCTACATGGTCTTCCCCCCAGTCAGCCCTATATACTGTAACTCTACACAGTCTTCCCCCCAGTCAGCCCTATATACTGTAACTCTACATGGTCTTCCCCCCCAGTCAGCCCTATATACTGTAACTCTACATGGTCTTCCCTCCCAGTCAGCCCTATATACTGTAACTCTACATGGTCTTCCCTTCCAGTCAGCCCTATATACTGTAACTCTACATGGTCTTCCCCCCAGTCAGCCCTATATACTGTAACTCTACACAGTCTTCCCCCCAGTCAGCCCTATATACTGTAACTCTACATGGTCTTCCCCCCCAGTCAGCCCTATATACTGTAACTCTACATGGTCTTCCCTCCCAGTCAGCCCTATATACTGTAACTCTACATGGTCTTCCCCCCAGTCAGCCCTATATACTGTAACTCTACATGGTCTTCCCCCCCAGTCAGCCCTATATACTGTAACTCTACATGGTCTTCCCCCCCAGTCAGCCCTATATACTGTAACTCTACATGGTCTTCCCCCCAGTCAGCCCTATATACTGTAACTCTACATGGTCTCCCTCCCAGTCAGCCCTATATACTGTAACTCTACATGGTCTTCCCTCCCAGTCAGCCCTATATACTGTAACTCTACATGGTCTTCCCCACAGTCAGCCCTATATACTGTAACTCTACATGGTCTTCCCCATAGTCAGCCCTATATACTGTAACTCTACATGGTCTTCCCTCCCAGTCAGCCCTACATACTGTAACTCTACATGGTCTTCCCTCCCAGTCAGCCCTATATACTGTAACTCTACATGGTCTTCCCCCCCAGTCAGCCCTATATACTGTAACTCTACATGGTCTTCCCCCCAGTCAGCCCTATATACTGTAACTCTACACAGTCTTCCCCCCAGTCAGCCCTATATACTGTAACTCTACATGGTCTTCCCCCCCAGTCAGCCCTATATACTGTAACTCTACATGGTCTTCCCTCCCAGTCAGCCCTATATACTGTAACTCTACATGGTCTTCCCTCCCAGTCAGCCCTATATACTGTAACTCTACATGGTCTTCCCCCCAGTCAGCCCTATATACTGTAACTCTACAGGGTCTTCCCCCCAGTCAGCCCTATATACTGTAACTCTACATGGTCTTCCCTCCCAGTCAGCCCTATATACTGTAACTCTACATGGTCTTCCCCCCCAGTCAGCCCTATATACTGTAACTCTACATGGTCTTCCCCCCCCAGTCGGCCCTATATACTGTAACTCTACATGGTCTTCCCTCCCAGTCAGCCCTATATACTGTAACTCTACATGGTCTTCCCTCCCAGTCAGCCCTATATACTGTAACTCTACATGGTCTTCCCCCCAGTCAGCCCTATATACTGTAACTCTACATGGTCTTCCCCCCAGTCAGCCCTATATACTGTAACTCTACATGGTCTTCCCCCCCAGTCAGCCCTATATACTGTAACTCTACATGGTCTTCCCTCCCAGTCAGCCCTATATACTGTAACTCTACATGGTCTTTCCCCCCAGTCTGCCCTATATACTGTAACTCTACATGGTCTTCCCTCCCAGTCAGCCCTATATACTGTAACTCTACATGGTCTTCCCCCCAGTCAGCCCTATATACTGTAACTCTACATGGTCTTCCCCCCAGTCAGCCCTATATACTGTAACTCTACATGGTCTTCCCCCCAGTCAGCCCTATATACTGTAACTCTACAGGGTCTTCCCCCCAGTCAGCCCTATATACTGTAACTCTACATGGTTTTCCCCACAGTCAGCCCTATATACTGTAACTCTACATGGTCTTCCCCCCAGTCAGCCCTATATACTGTAACTCTACATGGTCTTCCCCCCCAGTCAGCCCTATATACTGTAACTCTACATGGTCTTCCCCCCCAGTCAGCCCTATATACTGTAACTCTACATGGTCTTCCCTCCCAGTCAGCCCTATATACTGTAACTCTACATGGTCTTCCCCACAGTCAGCCCTATATACTGTAACTCTACATGGTCTTCCCCCCAGTCAGCCCTATATACTGTAACTCTACATGGTCTTCCCCCCCCAGTCAGCCCTATATACTGTAACTCTACATGGTCTTCCCCCCAGTCAGCCCTATATACTGTAACTCTACATGGTCTTCCCCCCCCAGTCAGCCCTATATACTGTAACTCTACATGGTCTTCCCTCCCAGTCAGCCCTATATACTGTAACTCTACATGGTCTTCCCCACAGTCAGCCCTATATACTGTAACTCTACATGGTCTTCCCCATAGTCAGCCCTATATACTGTAACTCTACATGGTCTTCCCTCCCAGTCAGCCCTACATACTGTAACTCTACATGGTCTTCCCTCCCAGTCAGCCCTATATACTGTAACTCTACATGGTCTTCCCCCCCAGTCAGCCCTATATACTGTAACTCTACATGGTCTTCCCCCCAGTCAGCCCTATATACTGTAACTCTACACAGTCTTCCCCCCAGTCAGCCCTATATACTGTAACTCTACATGGTCTTCCCCCCCAGTCAGCCCTATATACTGTAACTCTACATGGTCTTCCCTCCCAGTCAGCCCTATATACTGTAACTCTACACGGTCTTCCCTCCCAGTCAGCCCTATATACTGTAACTCTACATGGTCTTCCCCCCAGTCAGCCCTATATACTGTAACTCTACACAGTCTTCCCCCCAGTCAGCCCTATATACTGTAACTCTACATGGTCTTCCCCCCAGTCAGCCCTATATACTGTAACTCTACATGGTCTTCCCTCCCAGTCAGCCCTATATACTGTAACTCTACATGGTCTTCCCTCCAAGTCAGCCCTATATACTGTAACTCTACATGGTCTTCCCCCCAGTCAGCCCTATATACTGTAACTCTACATGGTCTTCCCCCCAGTCAGCCCTATATACTGTAACTCTACACGGTCTTCCCCCCAGTCAGCCCTATATACTGTAACTCTACATGGTCTTCCCCCCAGTCAGCCCTATATACTGTAACTCTACATGGTCTTCCCCCCAGTCAGCCCTATATACTGTAACTCTACATGGGCTTCCCCCCCCAGTCAGCCCTATATACTGTAACTCTACATGGTCTTCCCCCCAGTCAGCCCTATATACTGTAACTCTACATGGTCTTCCCTCCCAGTCAGCCCTATATACTGTAACTCTACATGGTCTTCCCCACAGTCAGCCCTATATACTGTAACTCTACATGGTCTTCCCTCCCAGTCAGCCCTATATACTGTAACTCTACATGGTCTTCCCCCCAGTCAGCCCTATATACTGTAACTCTACATGGTCTTCCCCCCAGTCAGCCCTATATACTGTAACTCTACACGGTCTTCCCCCCAGTCAGCCCTATATACTGTAACTCTACATGGTCTTCCCCCCAGTCAGCCCTATATACTGTAACTCTACATGGTCTTCCCCCCAGTCAGCCCTATATACTGTAACTCTACATGGTCTTCCCCCCCAGTCAGCCCTATATACTGTAACTCTACATGGTCTTCCCCCCCAGTCAGCCCTATATACTGTAACTCTACATGGTCTTCCCTCCCAGTCAGCCCTATATACTGTAACTCTACATGGTCTTCCCCACAGTCAGCCCTATATACTGTAACTCTACATGGTCTTCCCCCCAGTCAGCCCTATATACTGTAACTCTACATGGTCTTCCCCCCCCAGTCAGCCCTATATACTGTAACTCTACATGGTCTTCCCTCCCAGTCAGCCCTATATACTGTAACTCTACATGGTCTTCCCCACAGTCAGCCCTATATACTGTAACTCTACATGGTCTTCCCCATAGTCAGCCCTATATACTGTAACTCTACATGGTCTTCCCTCCCAGTCAGCCCTACATACTGTAACTCTACATGGTCTTCCCTCCCAGTCAGCCCTATATACTGTAACTCTACATGGTCTTCCCCCCCAGTCAGCCCTATATACTGTAACTCTACATGGTCTTCCCCCCAGTCAGCCCTATATACTGTAACTCTACACAGTCTTCCCCCCAGTCAGCCCTATATACTGTAACTCTACATGGTCTTCCCCCCCAGTCAGCCCTATATACTGTAACTCTACATGGTCTTCCCTCCCAGTCAGCCCTATATACTGTAACTCTACATGGTCTTCCCTCCCAGTCAGCCCTATATACTGTAACTCTACATGGTCTTCCCCCAGTCAGCCCTATATACTGTAACTCTACACAGTCTTCCCCCCAGTCAGCCCTATATACTGTAACTCTACATGGTCTTCCCCCCCAGTCAGCCCTATATACTGTAACTCTACATGGTCTTCCCTCCCAGTCAGCCCTATATACTGTAACTCTACATGGTCTTCCCCCCAGTCAGCCCTATATACTGTAACTCTACATGGTCTTCCCCCCCAGTCAGCCCTATATACTGTAACTCTACATGGTCTTCCCCCCCAGTCAGCCCTATATACTGTAACTCTACATGGTCTTCCCCCCAGTCAGCCCTATATACTGTAACTCTACATGGTCTCCCTCCCAGTCAGCCCTATATACTGTAACTCTACATGGTCTTCCCTCCCAGTCAGCCCTATATACTGTAACTCTACATGGTCTTCCCCCCAGTCAGCCCTATATACTGTAACTCTACATGGTCTTCCCTCCCAGTCAGCCCTATATACTGTAACTCTACATGGTCTTTCCCCCCAGTCTGCCCTATATACTGTAACTCTACATGGTCTTCCCTCCCAGTCAGCCCTATATACTGTAACTCTACATGGTCTTCCCCCCAGTCAGCCCTATATACTGTAACTCTACATGGTCTTCCCCCCAGTCAGCCCTATATACTGTAACTCTACATGGTCTTCCCCCCCAGTCAGCCCTATATACTGTAACTCTACATGGTCTTCCCTCCCAGTCAGCCCTATATACTGTAACTCTACATGGTCTTCCCCACAGTCAGCCCTATATACTGTAACTCTACATGGTCTTCCCCATAGTCAGCCCTATATACTGTAACTCTACATGGTCTTCCCTCCCAGTCAGCCCTACATACTGTAACTCTACATGGTCTTCCCTCCCAGTCAGCCCTATATACTGTAACTCTACATGGTCTTCCCCCCCAGTCAGCCCTATATACTGTAACTCTACATGGTCTTCCCCCCAGTCAGCCCTATATACTGTAACTCTACACAGTCTTCCCCCCAGTCAGCCCTATATACTGTAACTCTACATGGTCTTCCCCCCCAGTCAGCCCTATATACTGTAACTCTACATGGTCTTCCCTCCCAGTCAGCCCTATATACTGTAACTCTACATGGTCTTCCCTCCCAGTCAGCCCTATATACTGTAACTCTACATGGTCTTCCCCCCAGTCAGCCCTATATACTGTAACTCTACACAGTTTTCCCCCCCAGTCAGCCCTATATACTGTAACTCTACATGGTCTTCCCTCCCAGTCAGCCCTATATACTGTAACTCTACATGGTCTTCCCCCCCAGTCAGCCCTATATACTGTAACTCTACACGGTCTTCCCCCCAGTCAGCCCTATATACTGTAACTCTACATGGTCTTCCCCCCAGTCAGCCCTATATACTGTAACTCTACATGGTCTTCCCCCCAGTCAGCCCTATATACTGTAACTCTACACGGTCTTCCCCCCAGTCAGCCCTATATACTGTACCTCTACATGGTCTTCCCCCCAGTCAGCCCTATATACTGTAACTCTACATGGTCTTCCCCCCAGTCAGCCCTATATACTGTAACTCTACATGGTCTTCCCCCCAGTCAGCCCTATATACTGTAACTCTACATGGTCTTCCCCTCCAGTCAGCCCTATATACTGTAACTCTACATGGTCTTCCCCCCCAGTCAGCCCTATATACTGTAACTCTACATGGTCTTCCCCCCTCCCAGTCAGCCCTATATACTGTAACTCTACATGGTCTTCCCCCCAGTCAGCCCTATATACTGTAACTCTACACGGTCTTCCCTCCCAGTCAGCCCTATATACTGTAACTCTACATGGTCTTCCCTCCCAGTCAGCCCTATATACTGTAACTCTACATGGTCTTCCCCCCCAGTCAGCCCTATATACTGTAACTCTACATGGTCTTCCCCCCCAGTCAGCCCTATATACTGTAACTCTACATGGTCTTCCCCCCCAGTCAGCCCTATATACTGTAACTCTACATGGTCTTCCCCCCAGTCAGCCCTATATACTGTAACTCTACATGGTCTCCCTCCCAGTCAGCCCTATATACTGTAACTCTACATGGTCTTCCCTCCCAGTCAGCCCTATATACTGTAACTCTACATGGTCTTCCCCACAGTCAGCCCTATATACTGTAACTCTACATGGTCTTCCCTCCCAGTCAGCCCTATATACTGTAACTCTACATGGTCTTCCCTCCCAGTCAGCCCTACATACTGTAACTCTACATGGTCTTCCCTCCCAGTCAGCCCTATATACTGTAACTCTACATGGTCTTCCCCCCCAGTCAGCCCTATATACTGTAACTCTACATGGTCTTCCCCCCAGTCAGCCCTATATACTGTAACTCTACACGGTCTTCCCTCCCAGTCAGCCCTATATACTGTAACTCTACATGGTCTTCCCCCCCAGTCAGCCCTATATACTGTAACTCTACACGGTCTTCCCTCCCAGTCAGCCCTATATACTGTAACTCTACATGGTCTTCCCCCCCAGTCAGCCCTATATACTGTAACTCTACATGGTCTTCCCTCCCAGTCAGCCCTATATACTGTAACTCTACATGGTCTTCCCCCCAGTCAGCCCTATATACTGTAACTCTACATGGTCTTCCCTCCCACCATGGTGTGGTTTGTTGTGATAATGATCCTACTATAGAGTGTGGTTTGTTGTGATAATGCTCCTACTATAGAGTGGTTTGTTGTGATAATGCTCCCTACTATAGAGTGTGGTTTGTTGTGATAATGCTCCCTACTATAGAGTGTGGTTTGTTGTGATAATGCTCCTACTATAGTGTGGTTTGTTGTGATAATGCTCCTACTATAGAGTGTGGTTTGTTGTGATAATGCTCCTACTATAGAGTGTGGTTTGTTGTGATAATGCTCCCAACTATAGAGTGTGGTTTGTTGTGATAATGCTCCTACTTTAGAGTGTGGTTTGTTGTGATAATGCTCCTACTATAGAGTGTGGTTTGTTGTGATAATGCTCCCTACTATAGAGTGGTTTGTTGTGATAATGATCCTACTATAGAGTGTGGTCTGTTGTGATAATGCTCCTACTATAGAGTGTGGTTTGCTGTGATAATGCTCCCTACTATAGTGTGGTTTGTTGTGATAATGCTCCCTACTATAGAGTGTGGTTTGTTGTGATAATGCTCCCTACTATAGAGTGGTTTGTTGTGATAATGCTAAAACTATAGAGTGTGGTTTGTTGTGATAATGCTCCTACTATAGAGTGGTTTGTTGTGATAATGCTCCTACTATAGAGTGTGGTTTGTTGTGATAATGCTCCCTACTATAGAGTGTGGTTTGTTGTGATAATGATCCTACTATAGAGTGTGGTTTGTTGTGATAATGCTCCCTACTATAGAGTGTATTGTTGTGATAATGATCCTACTATGGAGTGTGGTTTGTTGTGATAATGCTCCCTACTATAGAGTGGTTTGTTGTGATAATGCTCCGTACTATAGTGTGGTTTGTTGTGTTAATGCTCCCTACTATAGAGTGTGGTTTGTTGTGATAATGCTCCCTACTATAGAGTGGTTTGTTGTGATAATGCTCCTACTATAGAGTGGTTTGTTGTGATAATGCTCCTACTATAGAGTGGTTTGCTGTGATAATGCTCCTACTATAGAGTGTGGTTTGTTGTGATAATGCTCCTACTATAGAGTGGTTTGTTGTGATAATGCTCCTACTATAGAGTGTGGTTTGTTGTGATAATGCTCCCTACTATAGAGTGTGGTTTGTTGTGATAATGCTCCCTACTATAGAGTGTGGTTTGCTGTGATAATGCTCCTACTATAGAGTGTGGTTTGTTGTGATAATGCTCCTACTATAGAGTGTGGTTTGTTGTGATAATGCTCCCTACTATAGAGTGTGGTTTGTTGTGATAATGATCCTACTATAGAGTGTGGTTTGTTGTGATAATGCTCCTACTTTAGAGTGTGGTTTGTTGTGATAATGCTCCTACTATAGAGTGTGGTTTGTTGTGATAATGCTCCTACTATAGAGTGTGGTTTGTTGTGATAATGCTCCCTACTATAGAGTGGTTTGTTGTGATAATGCTCCTACTATAGAGTGTGGTTTGAAAAATAGTCTAGGACGTTTGGAGCGTTGTCCAGTGTGTTTTAGAGAAAGGAGAAGAAATTAGGACGTGTGGAGCATTGTCACTCACGCACGCACGCTCTCTTTTCTCTCTCTCTCTCTCTCTTCCTAATCCTATCTTACTATCCTATCAGGTTAGAAGATCCTCTAACTTTCTAGTAGGACATGCAGAGCATTGTCCAGGATGTTTTAGGGAAGGGAGAAGAGTCTTGGACATGTGGAGCGGTGTCACACACCCGGATGCACCCCTGCACCACTGGCTAAGGTGCCACATGGTCCTTATCCGCCAGATCTGGTGTTTTGTCGACAGCACCAGGGCCGAGGACCATGTGGTGGGGAGGGAACTCCTCATGGTCCTGCTAAAAGACATATTTGGCAGGGAAGACATATTTAGCACAGTGTGTGTGTGTGTGTGCGTGTGTGTGTGTGTGTGCGCGCGCGCGTCTGTGTCTGTGGGTGAGTGAACCCCATTAAAAAATTGAAATCCCACCACATGGACTCTGCCTTGTCGTGGCGTGGTGGCTTGCGTGCCTCTCTGAGTCACATCACAGTCTGTGATGTGACTCAGAGAGGCCAGACTAAAGAGTCCAATAAAACCTTGAAAAGGGGGAAACTTTAATAACTAATTGAACTACTTTCCTGGATATGGAGAAAGTCCGAATTGGTAGAGAAATTACAAAGTTACCGTGCGATTAGGGTTACTTACCCTAACCCTAACCCTTTAGAAGTTGAGTAATGATGGTCTAAATATCCTTCTTATATGTAGATTGCAGACTGATTTATTATTTATTTCTCTGGGTGGGAGCAGGTTCCAGCGATGAACCATACATCATCAGAGAGTAGAGAAGTAGAGTAGACAAATCCATTGATATGAGGCTCATTTCCTATGGACTTGTAGAGCTTCTTCAAAATGAATTTAGAAGTTGACAAGTGTTTTTGCATACCGTGCGCTGGGAGATACATATCAGCGTGCTCGTCTTATCGATAGCTATGCATGGATGCAAAACACTTCCATTTTCGACCCTTGTGTCAAAGTCTAACCCTAAGATTCTAAACCACACGACTGTGTGTACAGAACCACATATCAGATTGTTCGTCTTGACAAGCTATATAACATACTAAAAGATGGTGAAAAAGGGCGCCAAAGTTTGTGAAAATGTCACCAATGCATCCAAAAACAACATATTTCCTGTAAAAAGAATTAATCAAAGGGCATGTATTCCAACTTACTTTTTTGCCCCGATTCCAACGGTGGTGGTCTTATCTCTCTACGACGTCAGGAAGTGGGTGTAAAAGGCTACTTCCTGTCCCCAGCCCCATTTTCGGACTCAGCACGACGAGCTGAACATGCTGATATGTGTTTCCCAGCACAGGGACTTACGGTTCTCCTAACCCTAACCTGTTCAACGCGCGATAGCTCGAGAACGATGCGTCCGTCAGCCAAGGAATTGACATGTGCGTGTTCAGTTTTCCGAGATCTACGCTCTGATATGTCCGCCATTGTCGTGCGACCCCAGTAGCCCGTAACCCTAACCCTAGGGTTAACTCTGACCTGTAATGCAGAAGCCTTATAGACATGGTGAACCTAACAGTGTATTGAAGGTTGAAATGCTAAATTTAAATTTGAGTACCAGCAGGGAGACACATATGAGCATGTTCGTCTCATCGATAGCTACGCGTGGATCCAGATAAACTACAGGTGAGTCTGACAGACTGCTGCTGCTTCGTTTTTATATTATTCTAGTGCTCATTAATGTGCAGACCAGTAAAGAATTCATTCCATATGTTGATCTGACCCCCCATGCCAAAGTGCCAGCGCTCGCCCACAGTCTGCTGTCCCCCAGGCGGATGCTTGCACGCATGTGGGGTCCCGACCCCAACTTTGGGAACCCCATGATACAGTATGTCACAAGGAAAAGTTATAGGATAGATTGAATAACTTTATACTTGACCCTAGCATCCCTATTCTGGGAGTTAGGGGTTGCCAAAAATAGCAGATCTACAACATCACAAGCCATCTCAATGTGACACCTTTTGAGCTTGTAGATTGGCGTTGGGTTAGATTGACAAAATTAATCACTGTGCAACTCAATAAATGACTAAAATCATACTTGATAAAAGACCAGTAATGCATCAAAGGTCAACACACTGACTACAATACAAATTCATCAAACATGAATTGTCAAATGACATCAGAGTCTTGTTTATTTGGTCTTGTTTCTAAAGTGTAGTTGCTTATTTGGTCTTGTTTCTAAAGTGTAGTGTTTATTTGGTCTTGTGTCTAACATGTAGTTGTTGATTTGGACATGTAGTTGTTGATTTGGGCGTGTTTATACGCACGCACGCACGCACACATGAACACTCACTCATCCTTTTCTGTTTCTCTTTCCTGTTTGGTGCTAAGGAGTTTAGGATACGTGTGGTTCAAAACAGTGGAGAGAGGTCCCAAGAAGACTCCAACATCAAGACCCTAACCGAGCTGAAACAGTGAGTTAGCACACGCATGCACGCACACACACAAACTTTTTCCAAATTTGCATACACGCACACGTTGTCCAGGGTATTTTAGAGAAGGGGGCAGATTCTGGGACATGTGGAGCGTTGTCCTGGGTGTTTTAGAGAAGGGAGAAGCGTCTAGGACGTGTCTAGCTTGTCTGGGTTGCTTTCTTTTAGGTTCTATTTTCACGCACGCACGTGCACGCTTTCTCTCTCTCTCCAGTATAACTATGTCTCTCTACCTCTCTTTCTCCATATGTGTCGCTTTGTAGCATTGTATCTGTCTGTGTGTGTGTGTGTGTGATATGATGATTTATTAATTAGACAAGCAGGGAGACATAATATTACTTTGACCACAATGCTTGATTTTCCATTATGTTCTAAGAAGTATTGATATGTATTTATTAAAATGTGTGTGACATGTTGCTGTTAGGTGCTGTTGACAACATTTAAAGTAAAGCATCTCATATTAGCTTTTCTGCAACAGGAACATAAACATGTTAATTTTGTCACTATAGATTAATATACAGACCAGTACAGAATTCATTCCATATGTTGATCTAACCCCCCATGCCAAAGCACCAGCGCTCGCCCACAGTCTGCTGTCCCCCAGGCGGATGCTTGCACGCATGTGGGGTCCCGACCCCAACTTTGGGAACCCCATGATACAGTATGTCACAAGGAAAAGTTATAGGATAGATTGAATAACTTTATACTTGACCCTAGCATCCCTATTCTGGGAGTTAGGGGTTGCCAAAAATAGCAGATCTACAACATCACAAGCCATCTCAATGTGACACCTTTTGAGCTTGTAGATTGGCGTTGGGTTAGATTGACAAAATTATTCACTGTGCAACTCAATAAATGACTAAAATGATACTTGATAAAAGACCAGTAATGCATCAAAGGTCAACACACTGACTACAATACAAATTCATCAAACATGAATTGTCAAATGACATCAGAGTCTTGTTTATTTGATCTTGTTTCTAAATTGTAGTTGTTTATTTGGTCTTGTTTCTAAAGTGTAGTGTTTATTTGGTCTTGTGTCTAACGTGTAGATGTTTTTTTGGGCTTGTTTATACGCACACACGCACGCACGCACACATGAACACTCACTCATCCTTTTCTGTTTCTAGAGACGTGTGTGCGTGTGCGTGTGCGCGTGTCTGTGTCTGTGTCTGTGAGTGAGTGAACCCCATTAAAAAAATTAAATCCCACCACATGGACTCTGCCTTGTCGTGGCGTGGTGGCTTGCGTGCCTCAAAGGCCCAAACACACAAAATAATTTACGTTTTGCAAAAGATTCATATAGGTGTAACCTAGGCCTAAATGGCAGCCTCTGGTGGACAGTTCCCATTCTTTGCATCCCCAATGAGACACAGGTGTTTGCCATGATACCACTTAACTCATTAGCCAATCACAGTTTGGGTGTGCCCTATATAAGCAGCAACTCAGTCTACAGCCCTCACTCAGTTTCCAGCCTTCACTCAGGCCACATGCAGCTCTCACTGAGTCTTCTCTACAACTCCAACCCAGGCAGCCATGTTGAACTATGTAAGACTTTGTTCTGTCTTGATTGTAATTTGCTTTGGTTATGTTTGCTTTGCTTTGCCATATTATGTTGAGTACTCAGCCATAATACAATGTTCCAGTGACTAAATGCTAAGTGCTAATTTGTACCTGATAATTCTGTTTATCAGTTATATTTGATTTACTTAGAAATCTAATGTCATTCATACAGTTCTTTATTATGTTAATGCTAGTTAATGTATTTTGTTTGTAGAAACCGTGGCCTAATGGAGAAATAAACTGCCATAGAAGATATCGTTATGGTTGTTCTAAAGATGCTTTAATCACAGGTAATGCACCTTGGATATTTTAACATGCTTCAGTTGTACTTATGTAGTAAGAATTATTCAAAGTCTGCAGAGCTAGTTTAGGAAGACTATTCAAAGGAGGGCCAATTCCTGATCAGCTGATCAGTCACATGTTCACTTCATCTGTGACTGATCAGCTGATCAGTCACATGTTAACTCCATGTGATTGGGCGGGGCTATTTAAACACCCACCTGTGAACTGTCTTCTCCAGCTCATTCTTGTAGTAGTTCTCCTCTGGTAAGCTGCTCTGTGCCCAGCTCTATGAAGATCTGTGTGCTTTATTTTGCTAATGATGCTGACTTACTACTACAGCAGACGATGCTTATTATGTTATTGCTGCTAACACTTCTGCTCTCAGTCATGCTAAAACTAATGTGTCTTTACTGCTACTGCTATCAATATTTCTAGCATTAAACTAAAGCTTTTCACTTTTATTTCTACTACTTAACATTAACATGTGCCTCATTTGTAATCGAATACTAGGGACATCATAGCTTCGGATTTACTCTGAAGAACCCATGGTGTTGCCACCCTGCTGTGTACTGTAGGCCCCAGCCTCCGATGCTGATTTTGTCCATTGAAGATGCCATTCTGATTGATCTAAAGAGGCTTTAATCAAGGTAATGCTGCTTGAATATTAACATTTACATAGCTTAAGCTGTACTTGTGTAGTGAAAATGATTCAAAGTCTGCAGAGCTTGTTCAGGCAGACAACTGAAAGGATGGCCAATTCCTGATCAGCTGATCAGTCACATGTGATTGGGCGGGGCTATTTAAACTCTCAACTCCGCCTGTGAACTCTCTGCTCCAGCTCATTCTTGTTTTAGTCCTCTGGTAAGCTGCTCTGCTCTATGATGGTTTCTGTGCTATATGATCAGCACAGATCCATTGCTAGTTATATTATTGCTGCTTTCAGTCATGCTAACACTAATGTGTCTTAGTGCTACTGCTAGCATACTTCTACCATTATAAGATTTTTACATAAGTGTTTTTAATGCTACTACTTAATGAGGGTTAGGGTTAGCTAACCCTGTCCCTCATTTGTAATGAATTACTAGACACATCAGTTGCTAACTTTGCCTTGATTGGTTTGTATCACAAGCTAACTCACTCCGAACCCATGATGTTGCCCAATGTAGCACAAGCTAACGCAGCATTCTTTGCTTATGCGGGAAGCCTTCGACTTGTTTGTAGCACAAGCTAACGCAGCATTCTTTGCTTATGCAGTGCACTCTGAACCCATGATGCTGCCACCCTGCCATGGAGCTGTAGTCCTGGCCCCAGCCTCCGGTGCTGCTTTTGTCCAGAAGATCTGGTTGTTCTAAAGAGGCTTTAATCACAGGTAATGCAGATTGGATACTTTAGAATTTACATTGCTTCACTTGTACTCATGGAGTAAGAATGATAAGTCTGCAGAGCTAGTTCAGGCACAACTCAAAGGAGGGCCAAAGTCACATGTTCACTCCACTCGATTGGGTGTGGCTATTTAAACTCCCAGCTGTGAAATATATGCTCCAGCTCATTTTTATTGTAGTTCTCCTCTGGTAAGCTGCTCATTGCTCTGCTCAATGAATGTTTGTGTTAAATGATCATGATGCTAATGTTTCCTACTACAGCAGCCATTGCTAGTTCTGTTATTGCTGCTCTCAATCATGCTAAACATGTGTCTGTTAGTGCTGCTAGCAATACTTCTACCCATATGCTAAAGCTTTTCAAAAAAGTGTTTTTACTGCTACTAAACATAAAAATGTGCATAATTAAAGTTGACTCCATCTGTGACTGATAAGTCACATGTTGACTCGCTTGGGTGGGGCTATTTAAACTCCCAGCTGTGAAATATCTGCTCCAGCTCATTATTATAGTAGTTCTCCTCTGGTAAGCTAACCCTTGCTCTGCTCAATGACATCGGTTGCTTCCTATGTGTGAAGCCGATGGCTTGTTTGTAGAACAAGCTAACGCAGTGCTTATGTCAAAATCCTTTGATTCGTTTGTAGGCAGCACAAGCTAAAGCATCATGCTTTGCTTATGTGGGAAGCCTTTGACTTGTTTGTAGCACAAGCTAATGCAGCATTCTTTACTTATGTGGGAAGCCTTTGACTTGTTTGTAGCACAAGCTAATGCAGCATTATTTGCTTATGTGGGAAGCCTTTGACTTGTTTGTAGCACAAGCTAACGCAGCATTCTTTGCTTATGCAGTGCACTCTGAACCCATGATGCTGCCACCCTGCCGTGGAGCAGTTGTCCTGGCCCCAGCCTCCGGTGCTGCTTTTGTCCAGAAGATCTGGTTGTTCTAAAGAGGCTTTAATCACAGGTAATGCAGATTGGATACTTTAGAATTTACATTGCTTCACTTTTACTCATGGAGTACGAATGATAAGTCTGCAGAGCTAGTTCAGGCACAACTCAAAGGAGGGCCAAAGTCACATGTTCACTCCACTCGATTGGGTGTGGCTATTTAAACTCCCAGCTGTGAAATATATGCTCCATCTCATTTTTATTGTAGTTCTCCTCTGGTAAGCTGCTCATTGCTCTGCTCAATGACTGTTTGTTAAATGATCATGATGCTAATGTTTCCTACTACAGCAGCCATTGCTAGTTCTGTTATTGCTGCTCTCAATCATGCTAAACATGTGTCTTTTAGTGCTGCTAGCAATACTTCTACCCATATGCTAAAGCTTTTCTAATAAGTGTTTTTACTGCTACTAAACATAAAAATGTGCATCATTTATGAATTACTTGGAACATCGGTTGCTATGTGTGAAGCCTTTGGCTTGTTTGTAGAACAAGCTAACGCATCATGCTTTGCTTATGTGGGAAGCCTTTGACTTGTTTGTAGCACAAGCTAACGTAGCATTCTTTGCTTATGCAGTGCACTTTGAACCCATGATGTTGCCACCCTGCCGTGGAGCAGTAGTCCTGGCCCCAGCCTCCGGTGCTGCTTTTGTCCAGAAGATCTGGTTGTTCTAAAGAGGCTTTAATCACAGGTAATGCAGATTGGATACTTTAGAATTTACATTGCTTCACTTGTACTCATGGAGTAAGAATGATAAGTCTGCAGAGCTAGTTCAGGCACAACTCAAAGGAGGGCCAAAGTCACATGTTAACTCCACTCGATTGGGTGTGGCTATTTAAACTCCCAGCTGTGAAAAATATGCTCCAGCTCATTATTATTGTAGTTCTCCTCTGGTAAGCTGCTCATTGCTCTGCTCAATGAATGTTTGTGTTAAATGATCATGATGCTAATGTTTCCTACTACAGCAGCCATTGCTAGTTCTGTTATTGCTGCTCTCAATCATGCTAAACATGTGTCTTTTAGTGCTGCTACCCATACTTCTACCCATATGCTAAAGCTTTTCAAATAAGTGTTTTTACTGCTACTAAACATAAAAATGTGCATAATTAAAGTTGACTCCATCTGTGACTGATAAGTCACATGTTGACTCGCTTGGGTTGGGCTATTTAAACTCCCAGCTGTGAAATATCTGCTCCAGCTCATTATTATAGTAGTTCTCCTCTGGTAAGCTAACCCTTGCTCTGCTCAATGACATCGGTTGCTTCCTATGTGTGAAGCCGATGGCTTGTTTGTAGAACAAGCTAACGCAGTGCTTATGTCAAAATCCTTTGATTCGTTTGTAGGCAGCACAAGCTAAAGCATCATGCTTTGCTTATGTGGGAAGCCTTTGACTTGTTTGTAGCACAAGCTAATGCAGCATTCTTTACTTATGTGGGAAGCCTTTGACTTGTTTGTAGCACAAGCTAACGCAGCATTCTTTGCTTATGCAGTGCACTCTGAACCCATGATGTTGCCACCCTGCCATGGAGCTGTAGTCCTGGCCCCAGCCTCCGGTGCTGCTTTTGTCCAGAATATCTGGTTGTTCTAAAGAGGCTTTAATCACAGGTAATGCAGATTGGATACTTTAAAATTTACATTGCTTCACTTTTACTCATGGAGTAAGAATGATAAGTCTGCAGAGCTAGTTCAGGCACAACTCAAAGGAGGGCCAAAGTCACATGTTCACTCCACTCGATTGGGTGTGGCTATTTAAACTCCCAGCTGTGAAATATATGCTCCAGCTCATTTTTATTGTAGTTCTCCTCTGGTAAGCTGCTCATTGCTCTGCTCAATGACTGTTTGTGTTAAATGATCATGATGCTAATGTTTCCTACTACAGCAGCCATTGCTAGTTCTGTTATTGCTGCTCTCAATCATGCTAAACATGTGTCTTTTAGTGCTGCTAGCAATACTTCTACCCATATGCTAAAGCTTTTCAAATAAGTGTTTTTACTGCTACTAAACATAAAAATGTGCATCATTTATGAATTCTTAGGAACATCGGTTGCTATGTGTGAAGCCTTTGGCTTGTTTGTAGAACAAGCTAACGCATCATGCTTTGCTTATGTGGGAAGCCTTTGACTTGTTTGTAGCACAAGCTAACGTAGCATTCTTTGCTTATGCAGTGCACTCTGAACCCATGATGTTGCCACCCTGCCGTGGAGCTGTAGTCCTGGCCCCAGCCTCCGGTGCTGCTTTTGTCCAGAAGATCTGGTTGTTCTAAAGAGGCTTTAATCACAGGTAATGCAGATTGGATACTTTAGAATTTACATTGCTTCACTTGTACTCATGGAGTAAGAATGATAAGTCTGCAGAGCTAGTTCAGGCACAACTCAAAGGAGGGCCAAAGTCACATGTTCACTCCACTCGATTGGGTGTGGCTATTTAAACTCCCAGCTGTGAAAAATATGCTCCAGCTCATTATTATTGTAGTTCTCCTCTGGTAAGCTGCTCATTGCTCTGCTCAATGAATGTTTGTGTTAAATGATCATGATGCTAATGTTTCCTACTACAGCAGCCATTGCTAGTTCTGTTATTGCTGCTCTCAATCATGCTAAACATGTGTCTTTTAGTGCTGCTAGCAATACTTCTACCCATATGCTAAAGCTTTTCAAATAAGTGTTTTTACTGCTACTAAACATAAAAATGTGCATAATTAAAGTTGACTCCATCTGTGACTGATAAGTCACATGTTGACTCGCTTGGGTGGGGCTATTTAAACTCCCAGCTGTGAAATATCTGCTCCAGCTCATTATTATAGTAGTTCTCCTCTGGTAAGCTAACCCTTGCTCTGCTCAATGACATCGGTTGCTTCCTATGTGTGAAGCCGATGGCTTGTTTGTAGAACAAGCTAACGCAGTACTTATGTCAAAATCCTTTGATTCGTTTGTAGGCAGCACAAGCTAAAGCATCATGCTTTGCTTATGTGGGAAGCCTTTGACTTGTTTGTAGCACAAGCTAATGCAGCATTCTTTACTTATGTGGGAAGCCTTTGACTTGTTTGTAGCACAAGCTAACGCAGCATTCTTTGCTTATGCAGTGCACTCTGAACCCATGATGCTGCCACCCTGCCGTGGAGCAGTAGTCCTGGCCCCAGCCTCCGGTGCTGCTTTTGTCCAGAAGATCTGGTTGTTCTAAAGAGGCTTTAATCACAGGTAATGCAGATTGGATACTTTAGAATTTACATTGCTTCACTTTTACTCATGGAGTAAGAATGATAAGTCTGCAGAGCTAGTTCAGGCACAACTCAAAGGAGGGCCAAAGTCACATGTTCACTCCACTCGATTGGGTGTGGCTATTTAAACTCCCAGCTGTGAATTATATGCTCCAGCTCATTTTTTATTGTAGTTCTCCTCTGGTAAGCTGCTCATTGCTCTGCTCAATGACTGTTTGTGTTAAATGATCATGATGCTAATGTTTCCTACTACAGCAGCCATTGCTAGTTCTGTTATTGCTGCTCTCAATCATGCTAAACATGTGTCTTTTAGTGCTGCTAGCAATACTTCTACCCATATGCTAAAGCTTTTCAAATAAGTGTTTTTACTGCTACTAAACATAAAAATGTGCATCATTTATGAATTACTAGGAACATCGGTTGCTATGTGTGAAGCCTTTGGCTTGTTTGTAGAACAAGCTAACGCATCATGCTTTGCTTATGTGGGAAGCCTTTGACTTGTTTGTAGCACAAGCTAACGTAGCATTCTTTGCTTATGCAGTGCACTCTGAACCCATGATGTTGCCACCCTGCCGTGGAGCAGTAGTCCTGGCCCCAGCCTCCGGTGCTGCTTTTGTCCAGAAGATCTGGTTGTTCTAAAGAGGCTTTAATCACAGGTAATGCAGATTGGATACTTTAGAATTTACATTGCTTCACTTGTACTCATGGAGTAAGAATGATAAGTCTGCAGAGCTAGTTCAGGCACAACTCAAAGGAGGGCCAAAGTCACATGTTCACTCCACTCGATTGGGTGTGGCTATTTAAACTCCCAGCTGTGAAAAATATGCTCCAGCTCATTATTATTGTAGTTCTCCTCTGGTAAGCTGCTCATTGCTCTGCTCAATGAATGTTTGTGTTAAATGATCATGATGCTAATGTTTCCTACTACAGCAGCCATTGCTAGTTCTGTTATTGCTGCTCTCAATCATGCTAAACATGTGTCTTTTAGTGCTGCTAGCAATACTTCTACCCATATGCTAAAGCTTTTCAAATAAGTGTTTTTACTGCTACTAAACATAAAAATGTGCATAATTAAAGTTGACTCCATCTGTGACTGATAAGTCACATGTTGACTCGCTTGGGTGGGGCTATTTAAACTCCCAGCTGTGAAATATCTGCTCCAGCTCATTATTATAGTAGTTCTCCTCTGGTAAGCTAACCCTTGCTCTGCTCAATGACATCGGTTGCTTCCTATGTGTGAAGCCGATGGCTTGTTTGTAGAACAAGCTAACGCAGTACTTATGTCAAAATCCTTTGATTCGTTTGTAGGCAGCACAAGCTAAAGCATCATGCTTTGCTTATGTGGGAAGCCTTTGACTTGTTTGTAGCACAAGCTAATGCAGCATTCTTTACTTATGTGGGAAGCCTTTGACTTGTTTGTAGCACAAGCTAACGCAGCATTCTTTGCTTATGCAGTGCACTCTGAACCCATGATGCTGCCACCCTGCCGTGGAGCAGTAGTCCTGGCCCCAGCCTCCGGTGCTGCTTTTGTCCAGAAGATCTGGTTGTTCTAAAGAGGCTTTAATCACAGGTAATGCAGATTGGATACTTTAGAATTTACATTGCTTCACTTTTACTCATGGAGTAAGAATGATAAGTCTGCAGAGCTAGTTCAGGCACAACTCAAAGGAGGGCCAAAGTCACATGTTCACTCCACTCGATTGGGTGTGGCTATTTAAACTCCCAGCTGTGAAATATATGCTCCAGCTCATTTTTATTGTAGTTCTCCTCTGGTAAGCTGCTCATTGCTCTGCTCAATGAATGTTTGTGTTAAATGATCATGATGCTAATGTTTCCTACTACAGCAGCCATTGCTAGTTCTGTTATTGCTGCTCTCAATCATGCTAAACATGTGTCTTTTAGTGCTGCTAGCAATACTTCTACCCATATGCTAAAGCTTTTCAAATAAGTGTTTTTACTGCTACTAAACATAAAAATGTGCATCATTTATGAATTACTAGGAACATCGGTTGCTATGTGTGAAGCCTTTGGCTTGTTTGTAGAACAAGCTAACGCATCATGCTTTGCTTATGTGGGAAGCCTTTGACTTGTTTGTAGCACAAGCTAACGTAGCATTCTTTGCTTATGCAGTGCACTCTGAACCCATGATGTTGCCACCCTGCCGTGGAGCAGTAGTCCTGGCCCCAGCCTCCGGTGCTGCTTTTGTCCAGAAGATCTGGTTGTTCTAAAGAGGCTTTAATCACAGGTAATGCAGATTGGATACTTTAGAATTTACATTGCTTCACTTGTACTCATGGAGTAAGAATGATAAGTCTGCAGAGCTAGTTCAGGCACAACTCAAAGGAGGGCCAAAGTCACATGTTCACTCCACTCGATTGGGTGTGGCTATTTAAACTCCCAGCTGTGAAAAATATGCTCCAGCTCATTATTATTGTAGTTCTCCTCTGGTAAGCTGCTCATTGCTCTGCTCAATGAATGTTTGTGTTAAATGATCATGATGCTAATGTTTCCTACTACAGCAGCCATTGCTAGTTCTGTTATTGCTGCTCTCAATCATGCTAAACATGTGTCTTTTAGTGCTGCTAGCAATACTTCTACCCATATGCTAAAGCTTTTCAAATAAGTGTTTTTACTGCTACTAAACATAAAAATGTGCATCATTTATGAATTACTAGGAACATCGGTTGCTATGTGTGAAGCCTTTGCTTGTTTGTAGAACAAGCTAACGCATCATGCTTTGCTTATGTGGGAAGCCTTTGACTTGTTTGTAGCACAAGCTAATGCAGCATTCTTTACTTATGTGGGAAGCCTTTGACTTGTTTGTAGCACAAGCTAACGCAGCATTCTTTGCTTATGCGGGAAGCCTTTGACTTGTTTGTAGCACAAGCTAACGCAGCATTCTTTGCTTATGCAGTGCACTCTGAACCCATGATGCTGCCACCCTGCCGTGGAGCAGTAGTCCTGGCCCCAGCCTCCGGTGCTGCTTTTGTCCAGAAGATCTGGTTGTTCTAAAGAGGCTTTAATCACAGGTAATGCAGATTGGATACTTTAGAATTGACATTGCTTCATTTGTACTCGTGGAGTACGAATGATAAGTCTGCAGAGCTAGTTCAGGCACAACTCAAAGAAGTGCCAAAGTCACATGTTCACTCCACTCGATTGGGTGTGGCTATTTAAACTCCCAGCTGTGAAATATCTGCTCCAGCTCATTATTGTAGTAGTTCTCCTCTGGTAAGCTGCTCTTTGCTCTGCTCAATGAAGGTTTGTGTTATATGATCATGATGCTAATGTTTACTAATACAGCAGCCATTGCTAGTTCTGTTATTGCAATACTTCTACCCATATGCTAAAGCTTTTCAAATAAATGTTTTTACTGCTACTAAACATGAAAATGTGCATCATTTATGAATTACTAGGAACATTGGTTGCTTCCTATGTGTAAAGTCTTTGACTTGTTTGTAGAACAAGCTAACACAGTGCTTATGTCAAAATCCTTTGATTCGTTTGTAGGCAGCACAAGCTAACACATCATGCTTTGCTTATGTGGGAAGCCTTTGACTTGTTTGTAGCACAAGCTAACGCAGCATTCTTTGCCTATGCAGTTTACTCTGAACCCATAATGTTGCCACCCTGCCGTGGAGCTGTAGTCCTGGCCCCAGCCTCCGGTGCTGCTTTTGTCCAGAAGATCTGGTTGTTCTAAAGAGGCTTAAATCACAGGTAATGTAGATCGGATACTTTAGAATTTACATTGCTTCACATGTACTCATGGAGTACGAATGATAAGTCTGCAGAGCAAGTTCTGGCACAACTCAAAGGAGTGCCAAATCTTGATCAGTCACATGTTCACTCCACTCGATTGGGTTGGGCTATTTTAACTCCCAGCTGTGAAATATCTGCTCCAGCTCATTATTGTAATAGTTCTCCTCTGGTAAGCTGCTTTTTGCGCTGCTCAATGACCGTTTGTGTTATATGATCATGATGCTAATGTTTCCTACTACAGCAGCCTTTGCTAGTTCTGTTATTGCTGCTCTCAATCATGCTAAACATGTGTCTTTAGTGCTGCTAGCAATACTTCTACCCATATGCTAAAGCTTTTCAAATAAGTGTTTTTACTGCTACCAAACATGAAAATTTGCATCATTTATGAATTACTAGGAACATCAGTTGCTTCCTATGTGTAAAGCCTTTGACTTGTTTGTAAAACAAGCTAACACAGTGCTTATGTCAAAATCCTTTGATTCGTTTGAAGGCAGCACAAGCTAACGCATCAAGCTTTGCTTATGTGGGAAGCCTTTGACTTGTTTGTAGCACAAGCTAACGTAGCATTCTTTGCTTATGCAGTGCACTCTGAACCCATGAGGTTTCCCCCCTGCCAGTGCTGCTTTTGTCCAGAAGATCTGGTTGTTCTAAAGAGGCTTTAATCACAGGTAATGCAGATTGGATACTTTATTATTTACATTGCTTCATTTGTACTCATGGAGTACGAATGATAAGTCTGCAGAGCTAGTTCAGGCACAACTCAAAGAAGGGCCAAAGTCACATGTTCACTCCACTCGATTGGGTTTGGCTATTTCAACTCCCAGCTGTGAAATATATGCTCCAGCTCATTATTGTAGTAGTTCTCCTCTGGTAAGCTGCTCATTGCATGTTTGTGTTAAATGATCATGATGCTAATGTTTCCTACTACAGCAGCCATTGCTAGTTCTGTTATTGCTGCTCTCAATCATGCTAAACATGTGTCTTTTAGTGCTGCTAGCAATACTTCTACCCATATGCTAAATCTTTTCAAATAAGTGTTTTTACTGCTACTAAACATAAAAATGTGCATAATTAAAGTTGACTCCATCTGTGACTGATAAGTCACATGTTGACTCGCTTGGGTGGGGCTATTTAAACTCCCAGCTGTGAAATATCTGCTCCAGCTCATTATTATAGTAGTTCTCCTCTGGTAAGCTAACCCTTGCTCTGCTCAATGACATCGGTTGCTTCCTATGTGTGAAGCCGATGGCTTGTTTGTAGAACAAGCTAACGCAGTGCTTATGTCAAAATCCTTTTATTCGTTTGTAGGCAGCACAAGCTAAAGCATCATGCTTTGCTTATGTGGGAAGGCTTTGACTTGTTTGTAGCACAAGCTAATGCAGCATTCTTTACTTATGTGGGAAGCCTTTGACTTGTTTGTAGCACAAGCTAATGCAGCATTCTTTGCTTATGTGGGAAGCCTTTGACTTGTTTGTAGCACAAGCTAACGCAGCATTCTTTGCCTATGCAGTTTACTCTGAACCCATGATGCTGCCACCCTGCCGTGGAGCAATAGTCCTGGCCCCAGCCTCCGGTGCTGCTTTTGTCCAGAAGATCTGTTTGTTCTAAAGAGGCTTTAATCACAGGTAATGCAGATTGGATACTTTAGAATTTACATTGCTTCACTTGTACTCATGGAGTACGAATGATAAGTCTGCAGAGCTAGTTCCTGCGCAACTCAAAGGAGGGCCAAATCTTGTTCACTCCACTCGATTGGGTGGGGCTATTTAAACTCCCAGCTGTGAAATATCTGCTCCAGCTCATTATTGTAGTAGTTCTCCTCTGGTAAGCTGCTCTTTGCGCTGCTCAATGACCGTTTGTGTTATATGATCATGATGCTAATGTTTACTACTACAGCAGCCTTTGCTAGTTCTGTTATTGCTGCCCTCAATCATGCTAAACATGTGTCTTTAGTGCTGCTAGCAATACTTCTATCCATATGCTAAAGCTGTGTATGTGTGGTGAAAAATGTGTTACAAAATCGTGGGATAAATAGAATATTAAAAAAGGGTGAGTGTGTTTGCTTGGTGAAAAATGTGTTACAAAATCTTCGGTTAAAAAAAGGGTGAGGGTTTGTGTGCGTTTGCGTGACAATGAATTTCCCCCCACATGGACTCTGCCTTGACGCGGCGTGGGGGCTTGTGTGCGTCTTTGAGTCACATCAGTCCGTGATGTTACTCAAAGACGCCAGACTAAAGAGTCCAACAATTGTTAACCACACAAGACACAATCATAAGGCTTGCTGAGACAAACCTTTCTATGTATGTTTTGTTTCTCTATGACATTTCTACGCAAACTGTATAATTAGCCAATTAAGGCAATTGTGGTTGTTGGATTGAGATATTGAGATATAACCTACATATTCTGATTCAGTGCCATTGATTTAGTGGGGGTAAAATAAGTTTTGGAGCAAAATGACTAAAAATAATGACTAATATATATATTGTTTTCAAAAACCACTTAGTCTGACTCAAGTTCACGCTGGATTTAGTGGGTTAAGTTGAAGTTGGTACAAAAATGTTTAGTTCTTTTCTAGGAATATTTTTGGACGTTTAAAGGACCAGTTCACCCACTTCCAAAATTTCAGTATGTTGTAGAGGGCACCGAGACGAACATGTGGATATGTGTATCATTTTTGTGCGACACTCGTACGGTATTCTAGGCATTTCTTGTACGTTTAAAGGGCCCTTTCACCCACATCCAAGTGTCGTAGACCAGTGGGGTCCGGGGACCCCCAGGGGTACCTGAGGGAGTTCCAGGGGGGACCCATCTATTTTGTTCATGTTCATAAAGTGCTAAAGTGTTTAAAGCAGTGGTTCCCAAACTTTTTCATGTCAAGGACCCCCAAATTGACACTACTTAGCCCGTGGACCCCCATTTGAAAAGATATGCCAGGGACCCCCATAAGAGAAGACGTACACATTTAGACGTCTCCAATAGCAATACAAGAGCAATAATACAAATTAATCTTAATGTATTAATCTTATTAATTAATTAATCTAATTAATTAATCAAAATTGCGGCCTGTGCCCAGCACCATGCCAAATCTTTTTCCTGCAGGAAACACTGCTTGTGGTTGTAAATATATTGTTATCTGTGTTGCGAGGATGAGGGGGTACCTGGAAAAATATCTACCCCAAAAGGGGTACCTGGTCCAAAAAAGTTTGGGAACACCTGTCGTAGACACTAGAGACCTGCACCAATCAACTCAGCGTCACCAAATTAGTTAAGGGGCAGTGTAAAAAAAAAAAAGTTTCTTTTTTAAGAGATTTCACCCCCCCAGTGGACGAACAAAGGGGCCCACAGGGACGCCGAAGTATCTTATGGATCCACAAGCCTTTGAACTTTACTCAACCATGCGTTTGGTTTCTGTGGGACTCGCCTAGCCTGAGCTACAGGCCGATGAATGCGAAAATCATGATTTTCTAAATAATGGTCTTTTTCGTGATTCAAACAAAGTCGCACATGGTTGTACCAAAAAATTCAGCATGAAAATATCTTTAAAATTATTACCAACAATGTTACTAAATTGTCTTAACTCGTGTTATTGCTCCAAGATCAATGTAGGATTTGACAGAGCCAGAGATTGTGGAATGGTTAGGGTTGATTGTTTCCCTTGATTTCACATTCAAATCGGTATGAGCCGTCTGCCGCGCTCTTTATTAAATACTCGCTATTACCCATCGACAAAGTAAACGTTTTTCAGACTTGTTTATTTATGTTTAAATTAAAAAAATGCATACAAGACCTTCCGTCTTCTTTTCACAATTTCTTCCGTATTACTTCGGACATTCACTCCTACCCCACAAGGCAAAGAGATCATTTTGAATTACCCTATTGTCGCACGTCCAAATATCAATCTTTCATCAAATTTAGAGGCCCTCATCTATGGAACTCCCTAGATGCCTCACTTAAATCCTCATTATCCTTACCAATATTCAAAAAACATCTTAAGAAATATCTTATTTTTTCGTCTCTGTAGATTTCATGTTTTACCTTGATGTGTTATATTTTCTTGTGTGTATTTGTTGTTGTATTGTTTATTTCTGTTTTCTGTGCAGTCTGTGTTTTTATTTTCTTTACTGCACAGCTGCCCCCCTTTGACAACTTCTAGATTTATGTTCTGTTCTTAATGAACTTTTAATCTTTTAAACCAATAACCACTTCCTTTAGGAAAGGATTCCATATAAGCCCATAGGCTTCTTCCTTTCCTTGCATTATATTTTTGTTTCTTTTATATGTTATTTATTTTTTTATTACATGCTAAATAAACAAACCAAACCAAACCCTTCCCCAGGCTGATTTAGGAGGTGCCAGCGACTGTTGGATGACGGTAGGTTTCGGGGGTTGACGGACTTCAACCCCTGAACTCAGATGGTCTGGTATATAAAAGGATTGATCAAACCCAGGACCCGTTGTACCCACGGTATGGTGCGACCAATCCCGCTATATATCAGTGGAGCTTAACTCTGACCATTTGAGAAATAGTATTTGTACTGTGTTATCCCTTGGGTGGGAATAGCCTTTGGGAGGGAAGTGGAGTACTTAATCAGTTGGTATAGTGTATTGACGTGGCCTACTAAGCTCGGGTCCCCCATCCCATAAACCCGTAAGCTGTAGGTAGAACATTGCGTCAAGGGACTAAGCTATATCAAGTGATCACTTACTAATAGAGAAATCAGTCAAGGGAGGGTGCATTAAAGTGAGACTTTAACTTAGACTTCTCAAGTTGACTAATTACTTAACAATAGAGAAATCAGTCAAGGCAGGTTGCATTAAAGTGAGACTTTAACTTAGACTTCCTTCCCAAGTTGTCTAATTACTTACCAATAGAGAAATCAGTAAAGGGAGGGTGCATTAAAGTGAGACTTTAACTTAGACTTGTCAAGTTGACTAATTACTTACCAATAGAGAAATCAGTCAAGGGAGGGTGCATTAAAGTGAGACTTTAACTTAGACTTGTCAAGTTGACTAATTACTTATCAATAGAGAAATCAGTCAAGGCAGGGTGCATTAAAGTGAGACTTTAACTTAGACCACTAATTACTTTCGGGCAGTGCTCTGGACAGTTTGACATTTGCTTAGTTTGTAGGCAATTCTAATCTCTTGGTAGCCTTTTTGCAAAGGCTGACTTTACAGCTTTTTCAGTCCTGGGCCACCCGCGCAGAACCTATCGGGTTGTGCGATTGTTAGGGTTGTGCGATTGTTAGGGTTGTGCGATTGTTAGGGTTGTGCGATTGTTAGGGTTGTGCGATTGTTAGGGTTGTGCGATTGTTAGGGTTGTGCGATTGTTAGGGTTGTGCGATTGTTAGGGTTGTGCGATTGTTAGGGTTGTGCGATTGTTAGGGTTGTGCGATTGTTAGGGTTGTGCGATTGTTAGGGTTGTGCGATTGTTAGGGTTGTGCGATTGTTAGGGTTGTGCGATTGTTAGGGTTGTGCGATTGTTAGGGTTGTGCGATTGTTAGGGTTGTGCGATTGTTAGGGTTGTGCGATTGTTAGGGTTGTGCGATTGTTAGGGTTGTGCGATTGTTAGGGTTGTGCGATTGTTAGGGTTGTGCGATTGTTAGGGTTGTGCGATTGTTAGGGTTGTGCGATTGTTAGGGTTGTGCGATTGTTAGGGTTGTGCGATTGTTAGGGTTGTGCGATTGTTAGGGTTGTGCGATTGTTAGGGTTGTGCGATTGTTAGGGTTGTGCGATTGTTAGGGTTGTGCGATTGTTAGGGTTGTGCGATTGTTAGGGTTGTGCGATTGTTAGGGTTGTGCGATTGTTAGGGTTGTGCGATTGTTAGGGTTGTGCGATTGTTAGGGTTGTGCGATTGTTAGGGTTGTGCGATTGTTAGGGTTGTGCGATTGTTAGGGTTGTGCGATTGTTAGGGTTGTGCGATTGTTAGGGTTGTGCGATTGTTAGGGTTGTGCGATTGTTAGGGTTGTGCGATTGTTAGGGTTGTGCGATTGTTAGGGTTGTGCGATTGTTAGGGTTGTGCGATTGTTAGGGTTGTGCGATTGTTAGGGTTGTGCGATTGTTAGGGTTGTGCGATTGTTAGGGTTGTGCGATTGTTAGGGTTGTGCGATTGTTAGGGTTGTGCGATTGTTAGGGTTGTGCGATTGTTAGGGTTGTGCGATTGTTAGGGTTGTGCGATTGTTAGGGTTGTGCGATTGTTAGGGTTGTGCGATTGTTAGGGTTGTGCGATTGTTAGGGTTGTGCGATTGTTAGGGTTGTGCGATTGTTAGGGTTGTGCGATTGTTAGGGTTGTGCGATTGTTAGGGTTGTGCGATTGTTAGGGTTGTGCGATTGTTAGGGTTGTGCGATTGTTAGGGTTGTGCGATTGTTAGGGTTGTGCGATTGTTAGGGTTGTGCGATTGTTAGGGTTGTGCGATTGTTAGGGTTGTGCGATTGTTAGGGTTGTGCGATTGTTAGGGTTGTGCGATTGTTAGGGTTGTGCGATTGTTAGGGTTGTGCGATTGTTAGGGTTGTGCGATTGTTAGGGTTGTGCGATTGTTAGGGTTGTGCGATTGTTAGGGTTGTGCGATTGTTAGGGTTGTGCGATTGTTAGGGTTGTGCGATTGTTAGGGTTGTGCGATTGTTAGGGTTGTGCGATTGTTAGGGTTGTGCGATTGTTAGGGTTGTGCGATTGTTAGGGTTGTGCGATTGTTAGGGTTGTGCGATTGTTAGGGTTGTGCGATTGTTAGGGTTGTGCGATTGTTAGGGTTGTGCGATTGTTAGGGTTGTGCGATTGTTAGGGTTGTGCGATTGTTAGGGTTGTGCGATTGTTAGGGTTGTGCGATTGTTAGGGTTGTGCGATTGTTAGGGTTGTGCGATTGTTAGGGTTGTGCGATTGTTAGGGTTGTGCGATTGTTAGGGTTGTGCGATTGTTAGGGTTGTGCGATTGTTAGGGTTGTGCGATTGTTAGGGTTGTGCGATTGTTAGGGTTGTGCGATTGTTAGGGTTGTGCGATTGTTAGGGTTGTGCGATTGTTAGGGTTGTGCGATTGTTAGGGTTGTGCGATTGTTAGGGTTGTGCGATTGTTAGGGTTGTGCGATTGTTAGGGTTGTGCGATTGTTAGGGTTGTGCGATTGTTAGGGTTGTGCGATTGTTAGGGTTGTGCGATTGTTAGGGTTGTGCGATTGTTAGGGTTGTGCGATTGTTAGGGTTGTGCGATTGTTAGGGTTGTGCGATTGTTAGGGTTGTGCGATTGTTAGGGTTGTGCGATTGTTAGGGTTGTGCGATTGTTAGGGTTGTGCGATTGTTAGGGTTGTGCGATTGTTAGGGTTGTGCGATTGTTAGGGTTGTGCGATTGTTAGGGTTGTGCGATTGTTAGGGTTGTGCGATTGTTAGGGTTGTGCGATTGTTAGGGTTGTGCGATTGTTAGGGTTGTGCGATTGTTAGGGTTGTGCGATTGTTAGGGTTGTGCGATTGTTAGGGTTGTGCGATTGTTAGGGTTGTGCGATTGTTAGGGTTGTGCGATTGTTAGGGTTGTGCGATTGTTAGGGTTGTGCGATTGTTAGGGTTGTGCGATTGTTAGGGTTGTGCGATTGTTAGGGTTGTGCGATTGTTAGGGTTGTGCGATTGTTAGGGTTGTGCGATTGTTAGGGTTGTGCGATTGTTAGGGTTGTGCGATTGTTAGGGTTGTGCGATTGTTAGGGTTGTGCGATTGTTAGGGTTGTGCGATTGTTAGGGTTGTGCGATTGTTAGGGTTGTGCGATTGTTAGGGTTGTGCGATTGTTAGGGTTGTGCGATTGTTAGGGTTGTGCGATTGTTAGGGTTGTGCGATTGTTAGGGTTGTGCGATTGTTAGGGTTGTGCGATTGTTAGGGTTGTGCGATTGTTAGGGTTGTGCGATTGTTAGGGTTGTGCGATTGTTAGGGTTGTGCGATTGTTAGGGTTGTGCGATTGTTAGGGTTGTGCGATTGTTAGGGTTGTGCGATTGTTAGGGTTGTGCGATTGTTAGGGTTGTGCGATTGTTAGGGTTGTGCGATTGTTAGGGTTGTGCGATTGTTAGGGTTGTGCGATTGTTAGGGTTGTGCGATTGTTAGGGTTGTGCGATTGTTAGGGTTGTGCGATTGTTAGGGTTGTGCGATTGTTAGGGTTGTGCGATTGTTAGGGTTGTGCGATTGTTAGGGTTGTGCGATTGTTAGGGTTGTGCGATTGTTAGGGTTGTGCGATTGTTAGGGTTGTGCGATTGTTAGGGTTGTGCGATTGTTAGGGTTGTGCGATTGTTAGGGTTGTGCGATTGTTAGGGTTGTGCGATTGTTAGGGTTGTGCGATTGTTAGGGTTGTGCGATTGTTAGGGTTGTGCGATTGTTAGGGTTGTGCGATTGTTAGGGTTGTGCGATTGTTAGGGTTGTGCGATTGTTAGGGTTGTGCGATTGTTAGGGTTGTGCGATTGTTAGGGTTGTGCGATTGTTAGGGTTGTGCGATTGTTAGGGTTGTGCGATTGTTAGGGTTGTGCGATTGTTAGGGTTGTGCGATTGTTAGGGTTGTGCGATTGTTAGGGTTGTGCGATTGTTAGGGTTGTGCGATTGTTAGGGTTGTGCGATTGTTAGGGTTGTGCGATTGTTAGGGTTGTGCGATTGTTAGGGTTGTGCGATTGTTAGGGTTGTGCGATTGTTAGGGTTGTGCGATTGTTAGGGTTGTGCGATTGTTAGGGTTGTGCGATTGTTAGGGTTGTGCGATTGTTAGGGTTGTGCGATTGTTAGGGTTGTGCGATTGTTAGGGTTGTGCGATTGTTAGGGTTGTGCGATTGTTAGGGTTGTGCGATTGTTAGGGTTGTGCGATTGTTAGGGTTGTGCGATTGTTAGGGTTGTGCGATTGTTAGGGTTGTGCGATTGTTAGGGTTGTGCGATTGTTAGGGTTGTGCGATTGTTAGGGTTGTGCGATTGTTAGGGTTGTGCGATTGTTAGGGTTGTGCGATTGTTAGGGTTGTGCGATTGTTAGGGTTGTGCGATTGTTAGGGTTGTGCGATTGTTAGGGTTGTGCGATTGTTAGGGTTGTGCGATTGTTAGGGTTGTGCGATTGTTAGGGTTGTGCGATTGTTAGGGTTGTGCGATTGTTAGGGTTGTGCGATTGTTAGGGTTGTGCGATTGTTAGGGTTGTGCGATTGTTAGGGTTGTGCGATTGTTAGGGTTGTGCGATTGTTAGGGTTGTGCGATTGTTAGGGTTGTGCGATTGTTAGGGTTGTGCGATTGTTAGGGTTGTGCGATTGTTAGGGTTGTGCGATTGTTAGGGTTGTGCGATTGTTAGGGTTGTGCGATTGTTAGGGTTGTGCGATTGTTAGGGTTGTGCGATTGTTAGGGTTGTGCGATTGTTAGGGTTGTGCGATTGTTAGGGTTGTGCGATTGTTAGGGTTGTGCGATTGTTAGGGTTGTGCGATTGTTAGGGTTGTGCGATTGTTAGGGTTGTGCGATTGTTAGGGTTGTGCGATTGTTAGGGTTGTGCGATTGTTAGGGTTGTGCGATTGTTAGGGTTGTGCGATTGTTAGGGTTGTGCGATTGTTAGGGTTGTGCGATTGTTAGGGTTGTGCGATTGTTAGGGTTGTGCGATTGTTAGGGTTGTGCGATTGTTAGGGTTGTGCGATTGTTAGGGTTGTGCGATTGTTAGGGTTGTGCGATTGTTAGGGTTGTGCGATTGTTAGGGTTGTGCGATTGTTAGGGTTGTGCGATTGTTAGGGTTGTGCGATTGTTAGGGTTGTGCGATTGTTAGGGTTGTGCGATTGTTAGGGTTGTGCGATTGTTAGGGTTGTGCGATTGTTAGGGTTGTGCGATTGTTAGGGTTGTGCGATTGTTAGGGTTGTGCGATTGTTAGGGTTGTGCGATTGTTAGGGTTGTGCGATTGTTAGGGTTGTGCGATTGTTAGGGTTGTGCGATTGTTAGGGTTGTGCGATTGTTAGGGTTGTGCGATTGTTAGGGTTGTGCGATTGTTAGGGTTGTGCGATTGTTAGGGTTGTGCGATTGTTAGGGTTGTGCGATTGTTAGGGTTGTGCGATTGTTAGGGTTGTGCGATTGTTAGGGTTGTGCGATTGTTAGGTTGTGCGATTGTTAGGGTTGTGCGATTGTTAGGGTTGTGCGATTGTTAGGGTTGTGCGATTGTTAGGGTTGTGCGATTGTTAGGGTTGTGCGATTGTTAGGGTTGTGCGATTGTTAGGGTTGTGCGATTGTTAGGGTTGTGCGATTGTTAGGGTTGTGCGATTGTTAGGGTTGTGCGATTGTTAGGGTTGTGCGATTGTTAGGGTTGTGCGATTGTTAGGGTTGTGCGATTGTTAGGGTTGTGCGATTGTTAGGGTTGTGCGATTGTTAGGGTTGTGCGATTGTTAGGGTTGTGCGATTGTTAGGGTTGTGCGATTGTTAGGGTTGTGCGATTGTTAGGGTTGTGCGATTGTTAGGGTTGTGCGATTGTTAGGGTTGTGCGATTGTTAGGGTTGTGCGATTGTTAGGGTTGTGCGATTGTTAGGGTTGTGCGATTGTTAGGTTGTGCGATTGTTAGGGTTGTGCGATGTTAGGGTTGTGCGATTGTTAGGGTTGTGCGATTGTTAGGGTTGTGCGATTGTTAGGGTTGTGCGATTGTTAGGGTTGTGCGATTGTTAGGGTTGTGCGATTGTTAGGGTTGTGCGATTGTTAGGGTTGTGCGATTGTTAGGGTTGTGCGATTGTTAGGGTTGTGCGATTGTTAGGGTTGTGCGATTGTTAGGGTTGTGCGATTGTTAGGGTTGTGCGATTGTTAGGGTTGTGCGATTGTTAGGGTTGTGCGATTGTTAGGGTTGTGCGATTGTTAGGGTTGTGCGATTGTTAGGGTTGTGCGATTGTTAGGGTTGTGCGATTGTTAGGGTTGTGCGATTGTTAGGGTTGTGCGATTGTTAGGGTTGTGCGATTGTTAGGGTTGTGCGATTGTTAGGGTTGTGCGATTGTTAGGGTTGTGCGATTGTTAGGGTTGTGCGATTGTTAGGGTTGTGCGATTGTTAGGGTTGTGCGATTGTTAGGGTTGTGCGATTGTTAGGGTTGTGCGATTGTTAGGGTTGTGCGATTGTTAGGGTTGTGCGATTGTTAGGGTTGTGCGATTGTTAGGGTTGTGCGATTGTTAGGGTTGTGCGATTGTTAGGGTTGTGCGATTGTTAGGGTTGTGCGATTGTTAGGGTTGTGCGATTGTTAGGGTTGTGCGATTGTTAGGGTTGTGCGATTGTTAGGGTTGTGCGATTGTTAGGGTTGTGCGATTGTTAGGGTTGTGCGATTGTTAGGGTTGTGCGATTGTTAGGGTTGTGCGATTGTTAGGGTTGTGCGATTGTTAGGGTTGTGCGATTGTTAGGGTTGTGCGATTGTTAGGGTTGTGCGATTGTTAGGGTTGTGCGATTGTTAGGGTTGTGCGATTGTTAGGGTTGTGCGATTGTTAGGGTTGTGCGATTGTTAGGGTTGTGCGATTGTTAGGGTTGTGCGATTGTTAGGGTTGTGCGATTGTTAGGGTTGTGCGATTGTTAGGGTTGTGCGATTGTTAGGGTTGTGCGATTGTTAGGGTTGTGCGATTGTTAGGGTTGTGCGATTGTTAGGTTGTGCGATTGTTAGGGTTGTGCGATTGTTAGGGTTGTGCGATTGTTAGGGTTGTGCGATTGTTAGGGTTGTGCGATTGTTAGGGTTGTGCGATTGTTAGGGTTGTGCGATTGTTAGGGTTGTGCGATTGTTAGGGTTGTGCGATTGTTAGGGTTGTGCGATTGTTAGGGTTGTGCGATTGTTAGGGTTGTGCGATTGTTAGGGTTGTGCGATTGTTAGGGTTGTGCGATTGTTAGGGTTGTGCGATTGTTAGGGTTGTGCGATTGTTAGGGTTGTGCGATTGTTAGGGTTGTGCGATTGTTAGGGTTGTGCGATTGTTAGGGTTGTGCGATTGTTAGGGTTGTGCGATTGTTAGGGTTGTGCGATTGTTAGGGTTGTGCGATTGTTAGGGTTGTGCGATTGTTAGGGTTGTGCGATTGTTAGGGTTGTGCGATTGTTAGGGTTGTGCGATTGTTAGGGTTGTGCGATTGTTAGGGTTGTGCGATTGTTAGGGTTGTGCGATTGTTAGGGTTGTGCGATTGTTAGGGTTGTGCGATTGTTAGGGTTGTGCGATTGTTAGGGTTGTGCGATTGTTAGGGTTGTGCGATTGTTAGGGTTGTGCGATTGTTAGGGTTGTGCGATTGTTAGGGTTGTGCGATTGTTAGGGTTGTGCGATTGTTAGGGTTGTGCGATTGTTAGGGTTGTGCGATTGTTAGGGTTGTGCGATTGTTAGGGTTGTGCGATTGTTAGGGTTGTGCGATTGTTAGGGTTGTGCGATTGTTAGGGTTGTGCGATTGTTAGGGTTGTGCGATTGTTAGGGTTGTGCGATTGTTAGGGTTGTGCGATTGTTAGGGTTGTGCGATTGTTAGGGTTGTGCGATTGTTAGGGTTGTGCGATTGTTAGGGTTGTGTGCGATTGTTAGGGTTGTGCGATTGTTAGGGTTGTGCGATTGTTAGGGTTGTGCGATTGTTAGGGTTGTGCGATTGTTAGGGTTGTGCGATTGTTAGGGTTGTGCGATTGTTAGGGTTGTGCGATTGTTAGGGTTGTGCGATTGTTAGGGTTGTGCGATTGTTAGGGTTGTGCGATTGTTAGGGTTGTGCGATTGTTAGGGTTGTGCGATTGTTAGGGTTGTGCGATTGTTAGGGTTGTGCGATTGTTAGGGTTGTGCGATTGTTAGGGTTGTGCGATTGTTAGGGTTGTGCGATTGTTAGGGTTGTGCGATTGTTAGGGTTGTGCGATTGTTAGGGTTGTGCGATTGTTAGGGTTGTGCGATTGTTAGGGTTGTGCGATTGTTAGGGTTGTGCGATTGTTAGGGTTGTGCGATTGTTAGGGTTGTGCGATTGTTAGGTTGTGCGATTGTTAGGGTTGTGCGATTGTTAGGGTTGTGCGATTGTTAGTTGCTTTGGTTGCGATTGTTAGGGTTGTGCGATTGTTAGGGTTGTGCGATTGTTAGGGTTGTGCGATTGTTAGGGTTGTGCGATTGTTAGGGTTGTGCGATTGTTAGGGTTGTGCGATTGTTAGGGTTGTGCGATTGTTAGGGTTGTGCGATTGTTAGGGTTGTGCGATTGTTAGGGTTGTGCGATTGTTAGGGTTGTGCGATTGTTAGGGTTGTGCGATTGTTAGGGTTGTGCGATTGTTAGGGTTGTGCGATTGTTAGGGTTGTGCGATTGTTAGGGTTGTGCGATTGTTAGGGTTGTGCGATTGTTAGGGTTGTGCGATTGTTAGGGTTAGGTTGTGCGATTGTTAGGGTTGTGCGATTGTTAGGGTTGTGCGATTGTTAGGGTTGTGCGATTGTTAGGGTTGTGCGATTGTTAGGGTTGTGCGATTGTTAGGGTTGTGCGATTGTTAGGGTTGTGCGATTGTTAGGGTTGTGCGATTGTTAGGGTTGTGCGATTGTTAGGGTTGTGCGATTGTTAGGGTTGTGCGATTGTTAGGGTTGTGCGATTGTTAGGGTTGTGCGATTGTTAGGGTTGTGCGATTGTTAGGGTTGTGCGATTGTTAGGGTTGTGCGATTGTTAGGGTTGTGCGATTGTTAGGGTTGTGCGATTGTTAGGGTTGTGCGATTGTTAGGGTTGTGCGATTGTTAGGGTTGTGCGATTGTTAGGGTTGTGCGATTGTTAGGGTTGTGCGATTGTTAGGGTTGTGCGATTGTTAGGGTTGTGCGATTGTTAGGGTTGTGCGATTGTTAGGGTTGTGCGATTGTTAGGGTTGTGCGATTGTTAGGGTTGTGCGATTGTTAGGGTTGTGCGATTGTTAGGGTTGTGCGATTGTTAGGGTTGTGCGATTGTTAGGGTTGTGCGATTGTTAGGGTTGTGCGATTGTTAGGGTTGTGCGATTGTTAGGGTTGTGCGATTGTTAGGGTTGTGCGATTGTTAGGGTTGTGCGATTGTTAGGGTTGTGCGATTGTTAGGGTTGTGCGATTGTTAGGGTTGTGCGATTGTTAGGGTTGTGCGATTGTTAGGGTTGTGCGATTGTTAGGGTTGTGCGATTGTTAGGGTTGTGCGATTGTTAGGGTTGTGCGATTGTTAGGGTTGTGCGATTGTTAGGGTTGTGCGATTGTTAGGGGTTGTGCGATTGTTAGGGTTGTGCGATTGTTAGGGTTGTGCGATTGTTAGGGTTGTGCGATTGTTAGGGTTGTGCGATTGTTAGGGTTGTGCGATTGTTAGGGTTGTGCGATTGTTAGGGTTGTGCGATTGTTAGGGTTGTGCGATTGTTAGGGTTGTGCGATTGTTAGGGTTGTGCGATTGTTAGGGTTGTGCGATTGTTAGGGTTGTGCGATTGTTAGGGTTGTGCGATTGTTAGGGTTGTGCGATTGTTAGGGTTGTGCGATTGTTAGGGTTGTGCGATTGTTAGGGTTGTGCGATTGTTAGGGTTGTGCGATTGTTAGGGTTGTGCGATTGTTAGGGTTGTGCGATTGTTAGGGTTGTGCGATTGTTAGGGTTGTGCGATTGTTAGGGTTGTGCGATTGTTAGGGTTGTGCGATTGTTAGGGTTGTGCGATTGTTAGGGTTGTGCGATTGTTAGGGTTGTGCGATTGTTAGGGTTGTGCGATTGTTAGGGTTGTGCGATTGTTAGGGTTGTGCGATGTTAGGGTTGTGCGATTGTTAGGGTTGTGCGATTGTTAGGGT
Source organism: Protomyctophum bolini (assembly GCF_963924005.1). NCBI lineage: Eukaryota > Metazoa > Chordata > Actinopteri > Myctophiformes > Myctophidae > Protomyctophum > Protomyctophum bolini. Next base: position 46,451 of record NW_027666244.1, read on the forward strand.
TGTGCGATTGTTAGGGTTGTGCGATTGTTAGGGTTGTGCGATTGTTAGGGTTGTGCGATTGTTAGGGTTGTGCGATTGTTAGGGTTGTGCGATTGTTAGGGTTGTGCGATTGTTAGGGTTGTGCGATTGTTAGGGTTGTGCGATTGTTAGGGTTGTGCGATTGTTAGGGTTGTGCGATTGTTAGGGTTGTGCGATTGTTAGGGTTGTGCGATTGTTAGGGTTGTGCGATTGTTAGGGTTGTGCGATTGTTAGGGTTGTGCGATTGTTAGGGTTGTGCGATTGTTAGGGTTGTGCGATTGTTAGGGTTGTGCGATTGTTAGGGTTGTGCGATTGTTAGGGTTGTGCGATTGTTAGGGTTGTGCGATTGTTAGGGTTGTGCGATTGTTAGGGTTGTGCGATTGTTAGGGTTGTGCGATTGTTAGGGTTGTGCGATTGTTAGGGTTGTGCGATTGTTAGGGTTGTGCGATTGTTAGGGTTGTGCGATTGTTAGGGTTGTGCGATTGTTAGGGTTGTGCGATTGTTAGGGTTGTGCGATTGTTAGGGTTGTGCGATTGTTAGGGTTGTGCGATTGTTAGGGTTGTGCGATTGTTAGGGTTGTGCGATTGTTAGGGTTGTGCGATTGTTAGGGTTGTGCGATTGTTAGGGTTGTGCGATTGTTAGGGTTGTGCGATTGTTAGGGTTGTGCGATTGTTAGGGTTGTGCGATTGTTAGGGTTGTGCGATTGTTAGGGTTGTGCGATTGTTAGGGTTGTGCGATTGTTAGGGTTGTGCGATTGTTAGGGTTGTGCGATTGTTAGGGTTGTGCGATTGTTAGGGTTGTGCGATTGTTAGGGTTGTGCGATTGTTAGGGTTGTGCGATTGTTAGGGTTGTGCGATTGTTAGGGTTGTGCGATTGTTAGGGTTGTGCGATTGTTAGGGTTGTGCGATTGTTAGGGTTGTGCGATTGTTAGGGTTGTGCGATTGTTAGGGTTGTGCGATTGTTAGGGTTGTGCGATTGTTAGGGTTGTGCGATTGTTAGGGTTGTGCGATTGTTAGGGTTGTGCGATTGTTAGGGTTGTGCGATTGTTAGGGTTGTGCGATTGTTAGGGTTGTGCGATTGTTAGGGTTGTGCGATTGTTAGGGTTGTGCGATTGTTAGGGTTGTGCGATTGTTAGGGTTGTGCGATTGTTAGGGTTGTGCGATTGTTAGGGTTGTGCGATTGTTAGGGTTGTGCGATTGTTAGGGTTGTGCGATTGTTAGGGTTGTGCGATTGTTAGGGTTGTGCGATTGTTAGGGTTGTGCGATTGTTAGGGTTGTGCGATTGTTAGGGTTGTGCGATTGTTAGGGTTGTGCGATTGTTAGGGTTGTGCGATTGTTAGGGTTGTGCGATTGTTAGGGTTGTGCGATTGTTAGGGTTGTGCGATTGTTAGGGTTGTGCGATTGTTAGGGTTGTGCGATTGTTAGGGTTGTGCGATTGTTAGGGTTGTGCGATTGTTAGGGTTGTGCGATTGTTAGGGTTGTGCGATTGTTAGGGTTGTGCGATTGTTAGGGTTGTGCGATTGTTAGGGTTGTGCGATTGTTAGGGTTGTGCGATTGTTAGGGTTGTGCGATTGTTAGGGTTGTGCGATTGTTAGGGTTGTGCGATTGTTAGGGTTGTGCGATTGTTAGGGTTGTGCGATTGTTAGGGTTGTGCGATTGTTAGGGTTGTGCGATTGTTAGGGTTGTGCGATTGTTAGGGTTGTGCGATTGTTAGGGTTGTGCGATTGTTAGGGTTGTGCGATTGTTAGGGTTGTGCGATTGTTAGGGTTGTGCGATTGTTAGGGTTGTGCGATTGTTAGGGTTGTGCGATTGTTAGGGTTGTGCGATTGTTAGGGTTGTGCGATTGTTAGGGTTGTGCGATTGTTAGGGTTGTGCGATTGTTAGGGTTGTGCGATTGTTAGGGTTGTGCGATTGTTAGGGTTGTGCGATTGTTAGGGTTGTGCGATTGTTAGGGTTGTGCGATTGTTAGGGTTGTGCGATTGTTAGGGTTGTGCGATTGTTAGGGTTGTGCGATTGTTAGGGTTGTGCGATTGTTAGGGTTGTGCGATTGTTAGGGTTGTGCGATTGTTAGGGTTGTGCGATTGTTAGGGTTGTGCGATTGTTAGGGTTGTGCGATTGTTAGGGTTGTGCGATTGTTAGGGTTGTGCGATTGTTAGGGTTGTGCGATTGTTAGGGTTGTGCGATTGTTAGGGTTGTGCGATTGTTAGGGTTGTGCGATTGTTAGGGTTGTGCGATTGTTAGGGTTGTGCGATTGTTAGGGTTGTGCGATTGTTAGGGTTGTGCGATTGTTGTGCGATTGTTAGGGTTGTGCGATTGTTAGGGTTGTGCGATTGTTAGGGTTGTGCGATTGTTAGGGTTGTGCGATTGTTAGGGTTGTGCGATTGTTAGGGTTGTGCGATTGTTAGGGTTGTGCGATTGTTAGGGTTGTGCGATTGTTAGGGTTGTGCGATTGTTAGGGTTGTGCGATTGTTAGGGTTGTGCGATTGTTAGGGTTGTGCGATTGTTAGGGTTGTGCGATTGTTAGGGTTGTGCGATTGTTAGGGTTGTGCGATTGTTAGGGTTGTGCGATTGTTAGGGTTGTGCGATTGTTAGGGTTGTGCGATTGTTAGGGTTGTGCGATTGTTAGGGTTGTGCGATTGTTAGGGTTGTGCGATTGTTAGGGTTGTGCGATTGTTAGGGTTGTGCGATTGTTAGGGTTGTGCGATTGTTAGGGTTGTGCGATTGTTAGGGTTGTGCGATTGTTAGGGTTGGCGATTGTTAGGGTTGTGCGATTGTTAGGGTTGTGCGATTGTTAGGGTTGTGCGATTGTTAGGGTTGTGCGATTGTTAGGGTTGTGCGATTGTTAGGGTTGTGCGATTGTTAGGGTTGTGCGATTGTTAGGGTTGTGCGATTGTTAGGGTTGTGCGATTGTTAGGGTTGTGCGATTGTTAGGGTTGTGCGATTGTTAGGGTTGTGCGATTGTTAGGGTTGTGCGATTGTTAGGGTTGTGCGATTGTTAGGGTTGTGCGATTGTTAGGGTTGTGCGATTGTTAGGGTTGTGCGATTGTTAGGGTTGTGCGATTGTTAGGGTTGTGCGATTGTTAGGGTTGTGCGATTGTTAGGGTTGTGCGATTGTTAGGGTTGTGCGATTGTTAGGGTTGTGCGATTGTTAGGGTTGTGCGATTGTTAGGGTTGTGCGATTGTTAGGGTTGTGCGATTGTTAGGGTTGTGCGATTGTTAGGGTTGTGCGATTGTTAGGGTTGTGCGATTGTTAGGGTTGTGCGATTGTTAGGGTTGTGCGATTGTTAGGGTTGTGCGATTGTTAGGGTTGTGCGATTGTTAGGGTTGTGCGATTGTTAGGGTTGTGCGATTGTTAGGGTTGTGCGATTGTTAGGGTTGTGCGATTGTTAGGGTTGTGCGATTGTTAGGGTTGTGCGATTGTTAGGGTTGTGCGATTGTTAGGGTTGTGCGATTGTTAGGGTTGTGCGATTGTTAGGGTTGTGCGATTGTTAGGGTTGTGCGATTGTTAGGGTTGTGCGATTGTTAGGGTTGTGCGATTGTTAGGGTTGTGCGATTGTTAGGGTTGTGCGATTGTTAGGGTTGTGCGATTGTTAGGGTTGTGCGATTGTTAGGGTTGTGCGATTGTTAGGGTTGTGCGATTGTTAGGGTTGTGCGATTGTTAGGGTTGTGCGATTGTTAGGGTTGTGCGATTGTTAGGGTTGTGCGATTGTTAGGGTTGTGCGATTGTTAGGGTTGTGCGATTGTTAGGGTTGTGCGATTGTTAGGGTTGTGCGATTGTTAGGGTTGTGCGATTGTTAGGGTTGTGCGATTGTTAGGGTTGTGCGATTGTTAGGGTTGTGCGATTGTTAGGGTTGTGCGATTGTTAGGGTTGTGCGATTGTTAGGGTTGTGCGATTGTTAGGGTTGTGCGATTGTTAGGGTTGTGCGATTGTTAGGGTTGTGCGATTGTTAGGGTTGTGCGATTGTTAGGGTTGTGCGATTGTTAGGGTTGTGCGATTGTTAGGGTTGTGCGATTGTTAGGGTTGTGCGATTGTTAGGGTTGTGCGATTGTTAGGGTTGTGCGATTGTTAGGGTTGTGCGATTGTTAGGGTTGTGCGATTGTTAGGGTTGTGCGATTGTTAGGGTTGTGCGATTGTTAGGGTTGTGCGATTGTTAGGGTTGTGCGATTGTTAGGGTTGTGCGATTGTTAGGGTTGTGCGATTGTTAGGGTTGTGCGATTGTTAGGGTTGTGCGATTGTTAGGGTTGTGCGATTGTTAGGGTTGTGCGATTGTTAGGGTTGTGCGATTGTTAGGGTTGTGCGATTGTTAGGGTTGTGCGATTGTTAGGGTTGTGCGATTGTTAGGGTTGTGCGATTGTTAGGGTTGTGCGATTGTTAGGGTTGTGCGATTGTTAGGGTTGTGCGATTGTTAGGGTTGTGCGATTGTTAGGGTTGTGCGATTGTTAGGGTTGTGCGATTGTTAGGGTTGTGCGATTGTTAGGGTTGTGCGATTGTTAGGGTTGTGCGATTGTTAGGGTTGTGCGATTGTTAGGGTTGTGCGATTGTTAGGGTTGTGCGATTGTTAGGGTTGTGCGATTGTTAGGGTTGTGCGATTGTTAGGGTTGTGCGATTGTTAGGGTTGTGCGATTGTTAGGGTTGTGCGATTGTTAGGGTTGTGCGATTGTTAGGGTTGTGCGATTGTTAGGGTTGTGCGATTGTTAGGGTTGTGCGATTGTTAGGGTTGTGCGATTGTTAGGGTTGTGCGATTGTTAGGGTTGTGCGATTGTTAGGGTTGTGCGATTGTTAGGGTTGTGCGATTGTTAGGGTTGTGCGATTGTTAGGGTTGTGCGATTGTTAGGGTTGTGCGATTGTTAGGGTTGTGCGATTGTTAGGGTTGTGCGATTGTTAGGGTTGTGCGATTGTTAGGGTTGTGCGATTGTTAGGGTTGTGCGATTGTTAGGGTTGTGCGATTGTTAGGGTTGTGCGATTGTTAGGGTTGTGCGATTGTTAGGGTTGTGCGATTGTTAGGGTTGTGCGATTGTTAGGGTTGTGCGATTGTTAGGGTTGTGCGATTGTTAGGGTTGTGCGATTGTTAGGGTTGTGCGATTGTTAGGGTTGTGCGATTGTTAGGGTTGTGCGATTGTTAGGGTTGTGCGATTGTTAGGGTTGTGCGATTGTTAGGGTTGTGCGATTGTTAGGGTTGTGCGATTGTTAGGGTTGTGCGATTGTTAGGGTTGTGCGATTGTTAGGGTTGTGCGATTGTTAGGGTTGTGCGATTGTTAGGGTTGTGCGATTGTTAGGGTTGTGCGATTGTTAGGGTTGTGCGATTGTTAGGGTTGTGCGATTGTTAGGGTTGTGCGATTGTTAGGGTTGTGCGATTGTTAGGGTTGTGCGATTGTTAGGGTTGTGCGATTGTTAGGGTTGTGCGATTGTTAGGGTTGTGCGATTGTTAGGGTTGTGCGATTGTTAGGGTTGTGCGATTGTTAGGGTTGTGCGATTGTTAGGGTTGTGCGATTGTTAGGGTTGTGCGATTGTTAGGGTTGTGCGATTGTTAGGGTTGTGCGATTGTTAGGGTTGTGCGATTGTTAGGGTTGTGCGATTGTTAGGGTTGTGCGATTGTTAGGGTTGTGCGATTGTTAGGGTTGTGCGATTGTTAGGGTTGTGCGATTGTTAGGGTTGTGCGATTGTTAGGGTTGTGCGATTGTTAGGGTTGTGCGATTGTTAGGGTTGTGCGATTGTTAGGGTTGTGCGATTGTTAGGGTTGTGCGATTGTTAGGGTTGTGCGATTGTTAGGGTTGTGCGATTGTTAGGGTTGTGCGATTGTTAGGGTTGTGCGATTGTTAGGGTTGTGCGATTGTTAGGGTTGTGCGATTGTTAGGGTTGTGCGATTGTTAGGGTTGTGCGATTGTTAGGGTTGTGCGATTGTTAGGGTTGTGCGATTGTTAGGGTTGTGCGATTGTTAGGGTTGTGCGATTGTTAGGGTTGTGCGATTGTTAGGGTTGTGCGATTGTTAGGGTTGTGCGATTGTTAGGGTTGTGCGATTGTTAGGGTTGTGCGATTGTTAGGGTTGTGCGATTGTTAGGGTTGTGCGATTGTTAGGGTTGTGCGATTGTTAGGGTTGTGCGATTGTTAGGGTTGTGCGATTGTTAGGGTTGTGCGATTGTTAGGGTTGTGCGATTGTTAGGGTTGTGCGATTGTTAGGGTTGTGCGATTGTTAGGGTTGTGCGATTGTTAGGGTTGTGCGATTGTTAGGGTTGTGCGATTGTTAGGGTTGTGCGATTGTTAGGGTTGTGCGATTGTTAGGGTTGTGCGATTGTTAGGGTTGTGCGATTGTTAGGGTTGTGCGATTGTTAGGGTTGTGCGATTGTTAGGGTTGTGCGATTGTTAGGGTTGTGCGATTGTTAGGGTTGTGCGATTGTTAGGGTTGTGCGATTGTTAGGGTTGTGCGATTGTTAGGGTTGTGCGATTGTTAGGGTTGTGCGATTGTTAGGGTTGTGCGATTGTTAGGGTTGTGCGATTGTTAGGGTTGTGCGATTGTTAGGGTTGTGCGATTGTTAGGGTTGTGCGATTGTTAGGGTTGTGCGATTGTTAGGGTTGTGCGATTGTTAGGGTTGTGCGATTGTTAGGGTTGTGCGATTGTTAGGGTTGTGCGATTGTTAGGGTTGTGCGATTGTTAGGGTTGTGCGATTGTTAGGGTTGTGCGATTGTTAGGGTTGTGCGATTGTTAGGGTTGTGCGATTGTTAGGGTTGTGCGATTGTTAGGGTTGTGCGATTGTTAGGGTTGTGCGATTGTTAGGGTTGTGCGATTGTTAGGGTTGTGCGATTGTTAGGGTTGTGCGATTGTTAGGGTTGTGCGATTGTTAGGGTTGTGCGATTGTTAGGGTTGTGCGATTGTTAGGGTTGTGCGATTGTTAGGGTTGTGCGATTGTTAGGGTTGTGCGATTGTTAGGGTTGTGCGATTGTTAGGGTTGTGCGATTGTTAGGGTTGTGCGATTGTTAGGGTTGTGCGATTGTTAGGGTTGTGCGATTGTTAGGGTTGTGCGATTGTTAGGGTTGTGCGATTGTTAGGGTTGTGCGATTGTTAGGGTTGTGCGATTGTTAGGGTTGTGCGATTGTTAGGGTTGTGCGATTGTTAGGGTTGTGCGATTGTTAGGGTTGTGCGATTGTTAGGGTTGTGCGATTGTTAGGGTTGTGCGATTGTTAGGGTTGTGCGATTGTTAGGGTTGTGCGATTGTTAGGGTTGTGCGATTGTTAGGGTTGTGCGATTGTTAGGGTTGTGCGATTGTTAGGGTTGTGCGATTGTTAGGGTTGTGCGATTGTTAGGGTTGTGCGATTGTTAGGGTTGTGCGATTGTTAGGGTTGTGCGATTGTTAGGGTTGTGCGATTGTTAGGGTTGTGCGATTGTTAGGGTTGTGCGATTGTTAGGGTTGTGCGATTGTTAGGGTTGTGCGATTGTTAGGGTTGTGCGATTGTTAGGGTTGTGCGATTGTTAGGGTTGTGCGATTGTTAGGGTTGTGCGATTGTTAGGGTTGTGCGATTGTTAGGGTTGTGCGATTGTTAGGGTTGTGCGATTGTTAGGGTTGTGCGATTGTTAGGGTTGTGCGATTGTTAGGGTTGTGCGATTGTTAGGGTTGTGCGATTGTTAGGGTTGTGCGATTGTTAGGGTTGTGCGATTGTTAGGGTTGTGCGATTGTTAGGGTTGTGCGATTGTTAGGGTTGTGCGATTGTTAGGGTTGTGCGATTGTTAGGGTTGTGCGATTGTTAGGGTTGTGCGATTGTTAGGGTTGTGCGATTGTTAGGGTTGTGCGATTGTTAGGGTTGTGCGATTGTTAGGGTTGTGCGATTGTTAGGGTTGTGCGATTGTTAGGGTTGTGCGATTGTTAGGGTTGTGCGATTGTTAGGGTTGTGCGATTGTTAGGGTTGTGCGATTGTTAGGGTTGTGCGATTGTTAGGGTTGTGCGATTGTTAGGGTTGTGCGATTGTTAGGGTTGTGCGATTGTTAGGGTTGTGCGATTGTTAGGGTTGTGCGATTGTTAGGGTTGTGCGATTGTTAGGGTTGTGCGATTGTTAGGGTTGTGCGATTGTTAGGGTTGTGCGATTGTTAGGGTTGTGCGATTGTTAGGGTTGTGCGATTGTTAGGGTTGTGCGATTGTTAGGGTTGTGCGATTGTTAGGGTTGTGCGATTGTTAGGGTTGTGCGATTGTTAGGGTTGTGCGATTGTTAGGGTTGTGCGATTGTTAGGGTTGTGCGATTGTTAGGGTTGTGCGATTGTTAGGGTTGTGCGATTGTTAGGGTTGTGCGATTGTTAGGGTTGTGCGATTGTTAGGGTTGTGCGATTGTTAGGGTTGTGCGATTGTTAGGGTTGTGCGATTGTTAGGGTTGTGCGATTGTTAGGGTTGTGCGATTGTTAGGGTTGTGCGATTGTTAGGGTTGTGCGATTGTTAGGGTTGTGCGATTGTTAGGGTTGTGCGATTGTTAGGGTTGTGCGATTGTTAGGGTTGTGCGATTGTTAGGGTTGTGCGATTGTTAGGGTTGTGCGATTGTTAGGGTTGTGCGATTGTTAGGGTTGTGCGATTGTTAGGGTTGTGCGATTGTTAGGGTTGTGCGATTGTTAGGGTTGTGCGATTGTTAGGGTTGTGCGATTGTTAGGGTTGTGCGATTGTTAGGGTTGTGCGATTGTTAGGGTTGTGCGATTGTTAGGGTTGTGCGATTGTTAGGGTTGTGCGATTGTTAGGGTTGTGCGATTGTTAGGGTTGTGCGATTGTTAGGGTTGTGCGATTGTTAGGGTTGTGCGATTGTTAGGGTTGTGCGATTGTTAGGGTTGTGCGATTGTTAGGGTTGTGCGATTGTTAGGGTTGTGCGATTGTTAGGGTTGTGCGATTGTTAGGGTTGTGCGATTGTTAGGGTTGTGCGATTGTTAGGGTTGTGCGATTGTTAGGGTTGTGCGATTGTTAGGGTTGTGCGATTGTTAGGGTTGTGCGATTGTTAGGGTTGTGCGATTGTTAGGGTTGTGCGATTGTTAGGGTTGTGCGATTGTTAGGGTTGTGCGATTGTTAGGGTTGTGCGATTGTTAGGGTTGTGCGATTGTTAGGGTTGTGCGATTGTTAGGGTTGTGCGATTGTTAGGGTTGTGCGATTGTTAGGGTTGTGCGATTGTTAGGGTTGTGCGATTGTTAGGGTTGTGCGATTGTTAGGGTTGTGCGATTGTTAGGGTTGTGCGATTGTTAGGGTTGTGCGATTGTTAGGGTTGTGCGATTGTTAGGGTTGTGCGATTGTTAGGGTTGTGCGATTGTTAGGGTTGTGCGATTGTTAGGGTTGTGCGATTGTTAGGGTTGTGCGATTGTTAGGGTTGTGCGATTGTTAGGGTTGTGCGATTGTTAGGGTTGTGCGATTGTTAGGGTTGTGCGATTGTTAGGGTTGTGCGATTGTTAGGGTTGTGCGATTGTTAGGGTTGTGCGATTGTTAGGGTTGTGCGATTGTTAGGGTTGTGCGATTGTTAGGGTTGTGCGATTGTTAGGGTTGTGCGATTGTTAGGGTTGTGCGATTGTTAGGGTTGTGCGATTGTTAGGGTTGTGCGATTGTTAGGGTTGTGCGATTGTTAGGGTTGTGCGATTGTTAGGGTTGTGCGATTGTTAGGGTTGTGCGATTGTTAGGGTTGTGCGATTGTTAGGGTTGTGCGATTGTTAGGGTTGTGCGATTGTTAGGGTTGTGCGATTGTTAGGGTTGTGCGATTGTTAGGGTTGTGCGATTGTTAGGGTTGTGCGATTGTTAGGGTTGTGCGATTGTTAGGGTTGTGCGATTGTTAGGGTTGTGCGATTGTTAGGGTTGTGCGATTGTTAGGGTTGTGCGATTGTTAGGGTTGTGCGATTGTTAGGGTTGTGCGATTGTTAGGGTTGTGCGATTGTTAGGGTTGTGCGATTGTTAGGGTTGTGCGATTGTTAGGGTTGTGCGATTGTTAGGGTTGTGCGATTGTTAGGGTTGTGCGATTGTTAGGGTTGTGCGATTGTTAGGGTTGTGCGATTGTTAGGGTTGTGCGATTGTTAGGGTTGTGCGATTGTTAGGGTTGTGCGATTGTTAGGGTTGTGCGATTGTTAGGGTTGTGCGATTGTTAGGGTTGTGCGATTGTTAGGGTTGTGCGATTGTTAGGGTTGTGCGATTGTTAGGGTTGTGCGATTGTTAGGGTTGTGCGATTGTTAGGGTTGTGCGATTGTTAGGGTTGTGCGATTGTTAGGGTTGTGCGATTGTTAGGGTTGTGCGATTGTTAGGGTTGTGCGATTGTTAGGGTTGTGCGATTGTTAGGGTTGTGCGATTGTTAGGGTTGTGCGATTGTTAGGGTTGTGCGATTGTTAGGGTTGTGCGATTGTTAGGGTTGTGCGATTGTTAGGGTTGTGCGATTGTTAGGGTTGTGCGATTGTTAGGGTTGTGCGATTGTTAGGGTTGTGCGATTGTTAGGGTTGTGCGATTGTTAGGGTTGTGCGATTGTTAGGGTTGTGCGATTGTTAGGGTTGTGCGATTGTTAGGGTTGTGCGATTGTTAGGGTTGTGCGATTGTTAGGGTTGTGCGATTGTTAGGGTTGTGCGATTGTTAGGGTTGTGCGATTGTTAGGGTTGTGCGATTGTTAGGGTTGTGCGATTGTTAGGGTTGTGCGATTGTTAGGGTTGTGCGATTGTTAGGGTTGTGCGATTGTTAGGGTTGTGCGATTGTTAGGGTTGTGCGATTGTTAGGGTTGTGCGATTGTTAGGGTTGTGCGATTGTTAGGGTTGTGCGATTGTTAGGGTTGTGCGATTGTTAGGGTTGTGCGATTGTTAGGGTTGTGCGATTGTTAGGGTTGTGCGATTGTTAGGGTTGTGCGATTGTTAGGGTTGTGCGATTGTTAGGGTTGTGCGATTGTTAGGGTTGTGCGATTGTTAGGGTTGTGCGATTGTTAGGGTTGTGCGATTGTTAGGGTTGTGCGATTGTTAGGGTTGTGCGATTGTTAGGGTTGTGCGATTGTTAGGGTTGTGCGATTGTTAGGGTTGTGCGATTGTTAGGGTTGTGCGATTGTTAGGGTTGTGCGATTGTTAGGGTTGTGCGATTGTTAGGGTTGTGCGATTGTTAGGGTTGTGCGATTGTTAGGGTTGTGCGATTGTTAGGGTTGTGCGATTGTTAGGGTTGTGCGATTGTTAGGGTTGTGCGATTGTTAGGGTTGTGCGATTGTTAGGGTTGTGCGATTGTTAGGGTTGTGCGATTGTTAGGGTTGTGCGATTGTTAGGGTTGTGCGATTGTTAGGGTTGTGCGATTGTTAGGGTTGTGCGATTGTTAGGGTTGTGCGATTGTTAGGGTTGTGCGATTGTTAGGGTTGTGCGATTGTTAGGGTTGTGCGATTGTTAGGGTTGTGCGATTGTTAGGGTTGTGCGATTGTTAGGGTTGTGCGATTGTTAGGGTTGTGCGATTGTTAGGGTTGTGCGATTGTTAGGGTTGTGCGATTGTTAGGGTTGTGCGATTGTTAGGGTTGTGCGATTGTTAGGGTTGTGCGATTGTTAGGGTTGTGCGATTGTTAGGGTTGTGCGATTGTTAGGGTTGTGCGATTGTTAGGGTTGTGCGATTGTTAGGGTTGTGCGATTGTTAGGGTTGTGCGATTGTTAGGGTTGTGCGATTGTTAGGGTTGTGCGATTGTTAGGGTTGTGCGATTGTTAGGGTTGTGCGATTGTTAGGGTTGTGCGATTGTTAGGGTTGTGCGATTGTTAGGGTTGTGCGATTGTTAGGGTTGTGCGATTGTTAGGGTTGTGCGATTGTTAGGGTTGTGCGATTGTTAGGGTTGTGCGATTGTTAGGGTTGTGCGATTGTTAGGGTTGTGCGATTGTTAGGGTTGTGCGATTGTTAGGGTTGTGCGATTGTTAGGGTTGTGCGATTGTTAGGGTTGTGCGATTGTTAGGGTTGTGCGATTGTTAGGGTTGTGCGATTGTTAGGGTTGTGCGATTGTTAGGGTTGTGCGATTGTTAGGGTTGTGCGATTGTTAGGGTTGTGCGATTGTTAGGGTTGTGCGATTGTTAGGTTGTGCGATTGTTAGGGTTGTGCGATTGTTAGGGTTGTGCGATTGTTAGGTTGTGCGATTGTTAGGGTTGTGCGATTGTTAGGGTTGTGCGATTGTTAGGGTTGTGCGATTGTTAGGGTTGTGCGATTGTTAGGGTTGTGCGATTGTTAGGGTTGTGCGATTGTTAGGGTTGTGCGATTGTTAGGGTTGTGCGATTGTTAGGGTTGTGCGATTGTTAGGGTTGTGCGATTGTTAGGGTTGTGCGATTGTTAGGGTTGTGCGATTGTTAGGGTTGTGCGATTGTTAGGGTTGTGCGATTGTTAGGGTTGTGCGATTGTTAGGGTTGTGCGATTGTTAGGGTTGTGCGATTGTTAGGGTTGTGCGATTGTTAGGGTGTGCGATTGTTAGGGTTGTGCGATTGTTAGGGTTGTGCGATTGTTAGGGTTGTGCGATTGTTAGGGTTGTGCGATTGTTAGGGTTGTGCGATTGTTAGGGTTGTGCGATTGTTAGGGTTGTGCGATTGTTAGGGTTGTGCGATTGTTAGGGTCTGTGCGATTGTTAGGGTTGTGCGATTGTTAGGGTTGTGCGATTGTTAGGGTTGTGCGATTGTTAGGGTTGTGCGATTGTTAGGGTTGTGCGATTGTTAGGGTTGTGCGATTGTTAGGGTTGTGCGATTGTTAGGGTTGTGCGATTGTTAGGGTTGTGCGATTGTTAGGGTTGTGCGATTGTTAGGGTGTGCGATTGTTAGGGTTGTGCGATTGTTAGGGTTGTGCGATTGTTAGGGTTGTGCGATTGTTAGGGTTGTGCGATTGTTAGGGTTGTGCGATTGTTAGGGTTGTGCGATTGTTAGGGTTGTGCGATTGTTAGGGTTGTGCGATTGTTAGGGTTGTGCGATTGTTAGGGTTGTGCGATTGTTAGGGTTGTGCGATTGTTAGGGTGTGCGATTGTTAGGGTTGTGCGATTGTTAGGGTTGTGCGATTGTTAGGGTTGTGCGATTGTTAGGGGTTGTGCGATTGTTAGGGTTGTGCGATTGTTAGGGTTGTGCGATTGTTAGGGTTGTGCGATTGTTAGGGTTGTGCGATTGTTAGGGTTGTGCGATTGTTAGGGTTGTGCGATTGTTAGGGTTGTGCGATTGTTAGGGTTGTGCGATTGTTAGGGTTGTGCGATTGTTAGGGTTGTGCGATTGTTAGGGTTGTGCGATTGTTAGGGTTGTGCGATTGTTAGGGTTGTGCGATTGTTAGGGTTGTGCGATTGTTAGGGTTGTGCGATTGTTAGGGTTGTGCGATTGTTAGGGTTGTGCGATTGTTAGGTTGTGCGATTGTTAGGGTTGTGCGATTGTTAGGGTTGTGCGATTGTTAGGGTTGTGCGATTGTTAGGGTTGTGCGATTGTTAGGGTTGTGCGATTGTTAGGGTTGTGCGATTGTTAGGGTTGTGCGATTGTTAGGGTTGTGCGATTGTTAGGGTTGTGCGATTGTTAGGGTTGTGCGATTGTTAGGGTTGTGCGATTGTTAGGGTTGTGCGATTGTTAGGGTTGTGCGATTGTTAGGGTTGTGCGATTGTTAGGGTTGTGCGATTGTTAGGGTTGTGCGATTGTTAGGGTTGTGCGATTGTTAGGGTTGTGCGATTGTTAGGGTTGTGCGATTGTTAGGGTTGTGCGATTGTTAGGGTTGTGCGATTGTTAGGGTTGTGCGATTGTTAGGGTTGTGCGATTGTTAGGGTTGTGCGATTGTTAGGGTTGTGCGATTGTTAGGGTTGTGCGATTGTTAGGGTTGTGCGATTGTTAGGGTTGTGCGATTGTTAGGGTTGTGCGATTGTTAGGGTTGTGCGATTGTTAGGGTTGTGCGATTGTTAGGGTTGTGCGATTGTTAGGGTTGTGCGATTGTTAGGGTGTGCGATTGTTAGGGTTGTGCGATTGTTAGGGTTGTGCGATTGTTAGGGTTGTGCGATTGTTAGGGTTGTGCGATTGTTAGGGTTGTGCGATTGTTAGGTTGTGCGATTGTTAGGGTTGTGCGATTGTTAGGGTTGTGCGATTGTTAGGGTTGTGCGATTGTTAGGGTTGTGCGATTGTTAGGGTTGTGCGATTGTTAGGGTTGTGCGATTGTTAGGGTTGTGCGATTGTTAGGGTTGTGCGATTGTTAGGGTTGTGCGATTGTTAGGGTTGTGCGATTGTTAGGGTTGTGCGATTGTTAGGGTTGTGCGATTGTTAGGGTTGTGCGATTGTTAGGGTTGTGCGATTGTTAGGGTTGTGCGATTGTTAGGGTTGTGCGATTGTTAGGGTTGTGCGATTGTTAGGGTTGTGCGATTGTTAGGGTTGTGCGATTGTTAGGGTTGTGCGATTGTTAGGGTTGTGCGATTGTTAGGGTTGTGCGATTGTTAGGGTTGTGCGATTGTTAGGGTTGTGCGATTGTTAGGGTTGTGCGATTGTAGGGTTGTGCGATTGTTAGGTTGTGCGATTGTTAGGGTTGTGCGATTGTTAGGGTTGTGCGATTGTTAGGTTGTGCGATTGTTAGGGTTGTGCGATTGTTAGGGTTGTGCGATTGTTAGGGTTGTGCGATTGTTAGGGTTGTGCGATTGTTAGGGTTGTGCGATTGTTAGGGTTGTGCGATTGTTAGGGTTGTGCGATTGTTAGGGTTGTGCGATTGTTAGGGTTGTGCGATTGTTAGGGTTGTGCGATTGTTAGGGTTGTGCGATTGTTAGGGTTGTGCGATTGTTAGGGTTGTGCGATTGTTAGGGTTGTGCGATGTTAGGGTTGTGCGATTGTTAGGGTTGTGCGATTGTTAGGGTTGTGCGATTGTTAGGGTTGTGCGATTGTAGGGTTGTGCGATTGTTAGGGTTGTGCGATTGTTAGGGTTGTGCGATTGTTAGGGTTGTGCGATTGTTAGGGTTGTGCGATTGTTAGGGTTGTGCGATTGTTAGGGTTGTGCGATTGTTAGGGTTGTGCGATTGTTAGGGTTGTGCGATTGTTAGGGTTGTGCGATTGTTAGGGTTGTGCGATTGTTAGGGTTGTGCGATTGTTAGGGTTGTGCGATTGTTAGGGTTGTGCGATTGTTAGGGTTGTGCGATTGTTAGGGTTGTGCGATTGTTAGGGTTGTGCGATTGTTAGGGTTGTGCGATTGTTAGGGTTGTGCGATTGTTAGGGTTGTGCGATGTTAGGGTTGTGCGATTGTTAGGGTTGTGCGATTGTTAGGGTTGTGCGATTGTTAGGGTTGTGCGATTGTTAGGGTTGTGCGATTGTTAGGTTGTGCGATTGTTAGGGTTGTGCGATTGTTAGGGTTGTGCGATTGTTAGGGTTGTGCGATTGTTAGGGTTGTGCGATTGTTAGGGTTGTGCGATTGTTAGGGTTGTGCGATTGTTAGGGTTGTGCGATTGTTAGGGTTGTGCGATTGTTAGGGTTGTGCGATTGTTAGGGTTGTGCGATTGTTAGGGTTGTGCGATTGTTAGGGTTGTGCGATTGTTAGGGTTGTGCGATTGTTAGGGTTGTGCGATTGTTAGGGTTGTGCGATTGTTAGGGTTGTGCGATTGTTAGGGTTGTGCGATTGTTAGGGTTGTGCGATTGTTAGGGTTGTGCGATTGTTAGGGTTGTGCGATTGTTAGGGTTGTGCGATTGTTAGGGTTGTGCGATTGTTAGGGTTGTGCGATTGTTAGGGTTGTGCGATTGTTAGGGTTGTGCGATTGTTAGGGTTGTGCGATTGTTAGGGTTGTGCGATTGTTAGGGTTGTGCGATTGTTAGGGTTGTGCGATTGTTAGGGTTGTGCGATTGTTAGGGTTGTGCGATTGTTAGGGTTGTGCGATTGTTAGGGTTGTGCGATTGTTAGGGTTGTGCGATTGTTAGGGTTGTGCGATTGTTAGGGTTGTGCGATTGTTAGGGTTGTGCGATTGTTAGGGTTGTGCGATTGTTAGGGTTGTGCGATTGTTAGGGTTGTGCGATTGTTAGGGTTGTGCGATTGTTAGGGTTGTGCGATTGTTAGGGTTGTGCGATTGTTAGGGTTGTGCGATTGTTAGGGTTGTGCGATTGTTAGGGTTGTGCGATTGTTAGGGTTGTGCGATTGTTAGGGTTGTGCGATTGTTAGGGTTGTGCGATTGTTAGGGTTGTGCGATTGTTAGGGTTGTGCGATTGTTAGGGTTGTGCGATTGTTAGGGTTGTGCGATTGTTAGGGTTGTGCGATTGTTAGGGTTGTGCGATTGTTAGGGTTGTGCGATTGTTAGGGTTGTGCGATTGTTAGGGTTGTGCGATTGTTAGGGTTGTGCGATTGTTAGGGTTGTGCGATTGTTAGGGTTGTGCGATTGTTAGGGTTGTGCGATTGTTAGGGTTGTGCGATTGTTAGGGTTGTGCGATTGTTAGGGTTGTGCGATTGTTAGGGTTGTGCGATTGTTAGGGTTGTGCGATTGTTAGGGTTGTGCGATTGTTAGGGTTGTGCGATTGTTAGGGTTGTGCGATTGTTAGGGTTGTGCGATTGTTAGGGTTGTGCGATTGTTAGGGTTGTGCGATTGTTAGGGTTGTGCGATTGTTAGGGTTGTGCGATGTTAGGGTTGTGCGATTGTTAGGGTTGTGCGATTGTTAGGGTTGTGCGATTGTTAGGGTTGTGCGATTGTTAGGGTTGTGCGATTGTTAGGGTTGTGCGATTGTTAGGGTTGTGCGATTGTTAGGGTTGTGCGATTGTTAGGGTTGTGCGATTGTTAGGGTTGTGCGATTGTTAGGGTTGTGCGATTGTTAGGGTTGTGCGATTGTTAGGGTTGTGCGATTGTTAGGTTGTGCGATTGTTAGGGTTGTGCGATTGTTAGGGTTGTGCGATTGTTAGGGTTGTGCGATTGTTAGGGTTGTGCGATTGTTAGGGTTGTGCGATTGTTAGGGTTGTGCGATTGTTAGGGTTGTGCGATTGTTAGGGTTGTGCGATTGTTAGGGTTGTGCGATTGTTAGGGTTGTGCGATTGTTAGGGTTGTGCGATTGTTAGGGTTGTGCGATTGTTAGGGTTGTGCGATTGTTAGGGTTGTGCGATTGTTTAGGGTTGTGCGATTGTTAGGGTTGTGCGATTGTTAGGGTTGTGCGATTGTTAGGGTTGTGCGATTGTTAGGGTTGTGCGATGTTAGGGTTGTGCGATTGTTAGGGTTGTGCGATTGTTAGGGTGTGCGATTGTTAGGGTTGTGCGATTGTTAGGGTTGTGCGATTGTTAGGGTTGTGCGATTGTTAGGGTTGTGCGATTGTTAGGGTGTGCGATTGTTAGGGTTGTGCGATTGTTAGGGTTGTGCGATTGTTAGGGTTGTGCGATTGTTAGGGTTGTGCGATTGTTAGGGTTGTGCGATTGTTAGGGTTGTGCGATTGTTAGGGTTGTGCGATTGTTAGGGTTGTGCGATTGTTAGGTTGTGCGATTGTTAGGGTTGTGCGATTGTTAGGGTTGTGCGATTGTTAGGGTTGTGCGATTGTTAGGGTTGTGCGATTGTTAGGTTGTGCGATTGTTAGGGTTGTGCGATTGTTAGGGTTGTGCGATTGTTAGGGTTGTGCGATTGTTAGGGTGTGCGATTGTTAGGGTTGTGCGATTGTTAGGGTTGTGCGATTGTTAGGGTTGTGCGATTGTTAGGGTTGTGCGATTGTTAGGGTTGTGCGATTGTTAGGGTTGTGCGATTGTTAGGGTTGTGCGATTGTTAGGGTTGTGCGATTGTTAGGGTTGTGCGATTGTTAGGGTTGTGCGATTGTTAGGGTTGTGCGATTGTTAGGGTTGTGCGATTGTTAGGGTTGTGCGATTGTTAGGGTTGTGCGATTGTTAGGTTGTGCGATTGTAGGGTTGTGCGATTGTTAGGGTTGTGCGATTGTTAGGGTTGTGCGATTGTTAGGGTTGTGCGATTGTTAGGGTTGTGCGATTGTTAGGGTTGTGCGATTGTTAGGGTTGTGCGATTGTTAGGGTTGTGCGATTGTTAGGGTTGTGCGATTGTTAGGGTTGTGCGATTGTTAGGGTTGTGCGATTGTTAGGGTGTGCGATTGTTAGGGTTGTGCGATTGTTAGGGTTGTGCGATTGTTAGGGTTGTGCGATTGTTAGGGTTGTGCGATTGTTAGGGTTGTGCGATTGTTAGGGTGTGCGATTGTTAGGGTTGTGCGATTGTAGGGTTGTGCGATTGTTAGGGTTGTGCGATTGTTAGGGTTGTGCGATTGTTAGGGTGTGCGATTGTTAGGGTTGTGCGATTGTTAGGGTTGTGCGATTGTTAGGGTTGTGCGATTGTTAGGGTTGTGCGATTGTTAGTTGT
>NW_027666243.1:0-91417 GCF_963924005.1 Protomyctophum bolini
AAACTGTGTTGGGATGAAAGCTAGCCACTTTGAGCAATGTGGAAGTGCTGGGGCAGTTTGGACAACAGGGCCAAATGTCACTTTCACAGTCCCAAAGTGCCGTTTTCACAGTAAAAAAAAAAAGATTCATTTTGCTTAGCTTTGTCTGTAACTTGAAAACTATGTACCGTATGGCCCTATAAACTGTGTTGGGATGAAAGCTAGCCACTTTGAGCAATGTGGGAAGTGCTGGGGCAGTTTGGGACAACAGGGCCAAAATGTCACTTTCACAGTCCCAAAGTGCCATTTTCACAGTAAAAAGGCCTGGTTCACTTTTGCTTAGCTTAGTCTGTAACTTGAAAACTATGTACCGTATTGCCCTATAAACTGTGTTGGGATGAAAGCTAGCCACTTTGAGCAATGTGGGAAGTGCTGGGGCAGTTTGGGACAACAGGGCCAAAATGTCACTTTCACAGTCCCAAAGTGCCATTTTCACAGTAAAAAGGCCTGGTTCACTTTTGCTTAGCTTAGTCTGTAACTTGAAAACTATGTACCGTATGGCCCTATAAACTGTGTTGGGATGAAAGCTAGCCACTTTGAGCATTGTGGCAAGAGCTGGGGCAGTTTGGGACACAGGGAACGAACAGGGCCAAAATGTCACTTTCACAGTCCCAAAGTGCCATTTTCACAGTAAAAAGGCCTGGTTCACTTTTGCTTAGCTTAGTCTGTAACTTGAAAACTATGTACCGTATGGCCCTATAAACTGTGTTGGGATGAAAGCTAGCCACTTTGAGCAATGTGGGAAGTGCTGGGGCAGTTTGGGACAACAGGGCCAAAATGTCACTTTCACAGTCCCAAAGTGCCATTTTCACAGTAAAAAGGCCTGGTTCACTTTTGCTTAGCTTAGTCTGTAACTTGAAAACTATGTACCGTATGGCCCTATAAACTGTGTTGGGATGAAAGCTAGCCACTTTGAGCAATGTGGGAAGTGCTGGGGCAGTTTGGGACAACAGGGCCAAAATGTCACTTTCACAGTCCCAAAGTGCCATTTTCACAGTAAAAAAAAACAGATTCATTTTGCTTAGCTTAGTCTGTAACTTGAAAACTATGTACCGTATGGCCCTATAAACTGTGTTGGGATGAAAGCTAGCCACTTTGAGCAATGTGGGAAGTGCTGGGCAGTTTGGGACAACAGGGCCAAAATGTCACTTTCACAGTCCCAAAGTGCCGTTTTCACAGTAAAAAAAAAAGATTCATTTTGCTTAGCTTTGTCTGTAACTTGAAAACTATGTACCGTATGGCCCTATAAACTGTGTTGGGATGAAAGCTAGCCACTTTGAGCAATGTGGGAAGTGCTGGGGCAGTTTGGGACAACAGGGCCAAAATGTCACTTTCACAGTCCCAAAGTGCCATTTTCACAGTAAAAAGGCCTGGTTCACTTTTGCTTAGCTTAGTCTGTAACTTGAAAACTATGTACCGTATGGCCCTATAAACTGTGTTGGGATGAAAGCTAGCCACTTTGAGCAATGTGGGAAGTGCTGGGGCAGTTTGGGACAACAGGGCCAAAATGTCACTTTCACAGTCCCAAAGTGCCATTTTCACAGTAAAAAGGCCTGGTTCACTTTTGCTTAGCTTAGTCTGTAACTTGAAAACTATGTACCGTATGGCCCTATAAACTGTGTTGGGATGAAAGCTAGCCACTTTGAGCATTGTGGCAAGAGCTGGGGCAGTTTGGGACAACAGGGAACGAACAGGCCAAAATGTCACTTTCACAGTCCCAAAGTGCCATTTTCACAGTAAAAAGGCCTGGTTCACTTTTGCTTAGCTTAGTCTGTAACTTGAAAACTATGTACCGTATGGCCCTATAAACTGTGTTGGGATGAAAGCTAGCCACTTTGAGCAATGTGGGAAGTGCTGGGGCAGTTTGGGACAACAGGGCCAAAATGTCACTTTCACAGTCCCAAAGTGCCATTTTCACAGTAAAAAGGCCTGGTTCACTTTTGCTTAGCTTAGTCTGTAACTTGAAAACTATGTACCGTATGGCCCTATAAACTGTGTTGGGATGAAAGCTAGCCACTTTGAGCAATGTGGGAAGTGCTGGGGCAGTTTGGGACAACAGGGCCAAAATGTCACTTTCACAGTCCCAAAGTGCCATTTTCACAGTAAAAAGGCCTGGTTCACTTTTGCTTAGCTTAGTCTGTAACTTGAAAACTATGTACCGTATGGCCCTATAAACTGTGTTGGGATGAAAGCTAGCCACTTTGAGCAATGTGGGAAGTGCTGGGGCAGTTTGGGACAACAGGGCCAAAATGTCACTTTCACAGTCCCAAAGTGCCATTTTCACAGTAAAAAAAAACAGATTCATTTTGCTTAGCTTAGTCTGTAACTTGAAAACTATGTACCGTATGGCCCTATAAACTGTGTTGGGATGAAAGCTAGCCACTTTGAGCAATGTGGGAAGTGCTGGGGCAGTTTGGGACAACAGGGCCAAAATGTCACTTTCACAGTCCCAAAGTGCCATTTTCACAGTAAAAAGGCCTGGTTCACTTTTGCTTAGCTTAGTCTGTAACTTGAAAACTATGTACCGTATGGCCCTATAAACTGTGTTGGGATGAAAGCTAGCCACTTTGAGCAATGTGGGAAGTGCTGGGGCAGTTTGGGACAACAGGGCCAAAATGTCACTTTCACAGTCCCAAAGTGCCATTTTCACAGTAAAAAAAAACAGATTCATTTTGCTTAGCTTAGTCTGTAACTTGAAAACTATGTACCGTATGGCCCTATAAACTGTGTTGGGATGAAAGCTAGCCACTTTGAGCAATGTGGGAAGTGCTGGGGCAGTTTGGGACAACAGGGCCAAAATGTCACTTTCACAGTCCCAAAGTGCCGTTTTCACAGTAAAAAAAAAAAGATTCATTTTGCTTAGCTTTGTCTGTAACTTGAAAACTATGTACCGTATGGCCCTATAAACTGTGTTGGGATGAAAGCTAGCCACTTTGAGCAATGTGGGAAGTGCTGGGGCAGTTTGGGACAACAGGGCCAAAATGTCACTTTCACAGTCCCAAAGTGCCATTTTCACAGTAAAAAGGCCTGGTTCACTTTTGCTTAGCTTAGTCTGTAACTTGAAAACTATGTACCGTATGGCCCTATAAACTGTGTTGGATGAAAGCTAGCCACTTTGAGCAATGTGGGAAGTGCTGGGGCAGTTTGGGACAACAGGGCCAAAATGTCACTTTCACAGTCCAAAGTGCCATTTTCACAGTAAAAAGGCCTGGTTCACTTTTGCTTAGCTTAGTCTGTAACTTGAAAACTATGTACCGTATGGCCCTATAAACTGTGTTGGGATGAAAGCTAGCCACTTTGAGCATTGTGGCAAGAGCTGGGCAGTTTGGGACAACAGGGAACGAACAGGGCCAAAATGTCACTTTCACAGTCCCAAAGTGCCATTTTCACAGTAAAAAGGCCTGGTTCACTTTTGCTTAGCTTAGTCTGTAACTTGAAAACTATGTACCGTATGGCCCTATAAACTGTGTTGGGATGAAAGCTAGCCACTTTGAGCAATGTGGGAAGTGCTGGGGCAGTTTGGGACAACAGGGCCAAAATGTCACTTTCACAGTCCCAAAGTGCCATTTTCACAGTAAAAAGGCCTGGTTCACTTTTGCTTAGCTTAGTCTGTAACTTGAAAACTATGTACCGTATGGCCCTATAAACTGTGTTGGGATGAAAGCTAGCCACTTTGAGCAATGTGGGAAGTGCTGGGGCAGTTTGGGACAACAGGGCCAAAATGTCACTTTCACAGTCCCAAAGTGCCATTTTCACAGTAAAAAGGCCTGGTTCACTTTTGCTTAGCTTAGTCTGTAACTTGAAAACTATGTACCGTATGGCCCTATAAACTGTGTTGGGATGAAAGCTAGCCACTTTGAGCAATGTGGGAAGTGCTGGGGCAGTTTGGGACAACAGGGCCAAAATGTCACTTTCACAGTCCCAAAGTGCCATTTTCACAGTAAAAAAAAACAGATTCATTTTGCTTAGCTTAGTCTGTAACTTGAAAACTATGTACCGTATGGCCCTATAAACTGTGTTGGGATGAAAGCTAGCCACTTTGAGCAATGTGGGAAGTGCTGGGGCAGTTTGGGACAACAGGGCCAAAATGTCACTTTCACAGTCCCAAAGTGCCATTTTCACAGTAAAAAGGCCTGGTTCACTTTTGCTTAGCTTAGTCTGTAACTTGAAAACTATGTACCGTATGGCCCTATAAACTGTGTTGGGATGAAAGCTAGCCACTTTGAGCAATGTGGGAAGTGCTGGGGCAGTTTGGGACAACAGGGCCAAAATGTCACTTTCACAGTCCCAAAGTGCCATTTTCACAGTAAAAAAAAACAGATTCATTTTGCTTAGCTTAGTCTGTAACTTGAAAACTATGTACCGTATGGCCCTATAAACTGTGTTGGATGAAAGCTAGCCACTTTGAGCAATGTGGGAAGTGCTGGGGCAGTTTGGGACAACAGGGCCAAAATGTCACTTTCACAGTCCCAAAGTGCCGTTTTCACAGTAAAAAAAAAAGATTCATTTTGCTTAGCTTTGTCTGTAACTTGAAAACTATGTACCGTATGGCCCTATAAACTGTGTTGGGATGAAAGCTAGCCACTTTGAGCAATGTGGGAAGTGCTGGGCAGTTTGGGACAACAGGGCCAAAATGTCACTTTCACAGTCCCAAAGTGCCATTTTCACAGTAAAAAGGCCTGGTTCACTTTGCTTAGCTTAGTCTGTAACTTGAAAACTATGTACCGTATGGCCCTATAAACTGTGTTGGGATAAAAGCTAGCCACTTTGAGCAATGTGGGAAGTGCTGGGGCAGTTTGGGACAACAGGGCCAAAATGTCACTTTCACAGTCCCAAAGTGCCATTTTCACAGTAAAAAGGCCTGGTTCACTTTTGCTTAGCTTAGTCTGTAACTTGAAAACTATGTACCGTATGGCCCTATAAACTGTGTTGGGATGAAAGCTAGCCACTTTGAGCATTGTGGCAAGAGCTGGGGCAGTTTGGGACAACAGGGAACGAACAGGGCCAAAATGTCACTTTCACAGTCCCAAAGTGCCATTTTCACAGTAAAAAGGCCTGGTTCACTTTTGCTTAGCT
Source organism: Protomyctophum bolini (assembly GCF_963924005.1). Lineage (NCBI taxonomy): Eukaryota > Metazoa > Chordata > Actinopteri > Myctophiformes > Myctophidae > Protomyctophum > Protomyctophum bolini. The sequence continues at coordinate 5,116 of NW_027666243.1, forward strand.
TAGTCTGTAACTTGAAAACTATGTACCGTATGGCCCTATAAACTGTGTTGGGATGAAAGCTAGCCACTTTGAGCAATGTGGGAAGTGCTGGGGCAGTTTGGGACAACAGGGCCAAAATGTCACTTTCACAGTCCCAAAGTGCCATTTTCACAGTAAAAAGGCCTGGTTCACTTTTGCTTAGCTTAGTCTGTAACTTGAAAACTATGTACCGTATGGCCCTATAAACTGTGTTGGGATGAAAGCTAGCCACTTTGAGCAATGTGGGAAGTGCTGGGGCAGTTTGGGACAACAGGGCCAAAATGTCACTTTCACAGTCCCAAAGTGCCGTTTTCACAGTAAAAAAAAAAGATTCATTTTGCTTAGCTTAGTCTGTAACTTGAAAACTATGTACCGTATGGCCCTATAAACTGTGTTGGGATGAAAGCTAGCCACTTTGAGCAATGTGGGAAGTGCTGGGGCAGTTTGGGACAACAGGGCCAAAATGTCACTTTCACAGTCCCAAAGTGCCATTTTCACAGTAAAAAGGCCTGGTTCAACTTTTGCTTAGCTTAGTCTGTAACTTGAAAACTATGTACCGTATGGCCCTATAAACTGTGTTGGGATGAAAGCTAGCCACTTTGAGCAATGTGGGAAGTGCTGGGGCAGTTTGGGACAACAGGGCCAAAATGTCACTTTCACAGTCCCAAAGTGCCATTTTCACAGTAAAAAGGCCTGGTTCACTTTTGCTTAGCTTAGTCTGTAACTTGAAAACTATGTACCGTATGGCCCTATAAACTGTGTTGGGATGAAAGCTAGCCACTTTGAGCAATGTGGGAAGTGCTGGGGCAGTTTGGGACAACAGGGCCAAAATGTCACTTTCACAGTCCCAAAGTGCCATTTTCACAGTAAAAAGGCCTGGTTCACTTTTGCTTAGCTTAGTCTGTAACTTGAAAACTATGTACCGTATGGCCCTATAAACTGTGTTGGGATGAAAGCTAGCCACTTTGAGCAATGTGGGAAGTGCTGGGGCAGTTTGGGACAACAGGGCCAAAATGTCACTTTCACAGTCCCAAAGTGCCGTTTTCACAGTAAAAAAAAGAAGATTCATTTTGCTTAGCTTAGTCTGTAACTTGAAAACTATGTACCGTATGGCCCTATAAACTGTGTTGGGATGAAAGCTAGCCACTTTGAGCAATGTGGGAAGTGCTGGGGCAGTTTGGGACAACAGGGCCAAAATGTCACTTTCACAGTCCCAAAGTGCCATTTTCACAGTAAAAAGGCCTGGTTCACTTTTGCTTAGCTTAGTCTGTAACTTGAAAACTATGTACCGTATGGCCCTATAAACTGTGTTGGGATGAAAGCTAGCCACTTTGAGCAATGTGGGAAGTGCTGGGGCAGTTTGGGACAACAGGGCCAAAATGTCACTTTCACAGTCCCAAAGTGCCATTTTCACAGTAAAAAGGCCTGGTTCACTTTTGCTTAGCTTAGTCTGTAACTTGAAAACTATGTACCGTATGGCCCTATAAACTGTGTTGGGATGAAAGCTAGCCACTTTGAGCAATGTGGGAAGTGCTGGGGCAGTTTGGGACAACAGGGCCAAAATGTCACTTTCACAGTCCCAAAGTGCCATTTTCACAGTAAAAAAAAAACAGATTCATTTTGCTTAGCTTAGTCTGTAACTTGAAAACTATGTACCGTATGGCCCTATAAACTGTGTTGGGATGAAAGCTAGCCACTTTGAGCAATGTGGGAAGTGCTGGGGCAGTTTGGGACAACAGGGCCAAAATGTCACTTTCACAGTCCCAAAGTGCCATTTTCACAGTAAAAAGGCCTGGTTCACTTTGCTTAGCTTAGTCTGTAACTTGAAAACTATGTACCGTATGGCCCTATAAACTGTGTTGGGATGAAAGCTAGCCACTTTGAGCAATGTGGGAAGTGCTGGGCAGTTTGGGACAACAGGGCCAAAATGTCACTTTCACAGTCCCAAAGTGCCATTTTCACAGTAAAAAAAAAACAGATTCATTTTGCTTAGCTTAGTCTGTAACTTGAAAACTATGTACCGTATGGCCCTATAAACTGTGTTGGGATGAAAGCTAGCCACTTTGAGCAATGTGGGAAGTGCTGGGCAGTTTGGGACAACAGGGCCAAAATGTCACTTTCACAGTCCCAAAGTGCCGTTTTCACAGTAAAAAAAAAAAGATTCATTTTGCTTAGCTTTGTCTGTAACTTGAAAACTATGTACCGTATGGCCCTATAAACTGTGTTGGGATGAAAGCTAGCCACTTTGAGCAATGTGGGAAGTGCTGGGGCAGTTTGGGACAACAGGGCCAAAATGTCACTTTCACAGTCCCAAAGTGCCATTTTCACAGTAAAAAGGCCTGGTTCACTTTTGCTTAGCTTAGTCTGTAACTTGAAAACTATGTACCGTATTGCCCTATAAACTGTGTTGGGATGAAAGCTAGCCACTTTGAGCAATGTGGGAAGTGCTGGGGCAGTTTGGGACAACAGGGCCAAAATGTCACTTTCACAGTCCCAAAGTGCCATTTTCACAGTAAAAAGGCCTGGTTCACTTTTGCTTAGCTTAGTCTGTAACTTGAAAACTATGTACCGTATGGCCCTATAAACTGTGTTGGGATGAAAGCTAGCCACTTTGAGCATTGTGGCAAGAGCTGGGGCAGTTTGGGACAACAGGGAACGAACAGGGCCAAAATGTCACTTTCACAGTCCCAAAGTGCCATTTTCACAGTAAAAAGGCCTGGTTCACTTTTGCTTAGCTTAGTCTGTAACTTGAAAACTATGTACCGTATGGCCCTATAAACTGTGTTGGGATGAAAGCTAGCCACTTTGAGCAATGTGGGAAGTGCTGGGGCAGTTTGGGACAACAGGGCCAAAATGTCACTTTCACAGTCCCAAAGTGCCATTTTCACAGTAAAAAGGCCTGGTTCACTTTTGCTTAGCTTAGTCTGTAACTTGAAAACTATGTACCGTATGGCCCTATAAACTGTGTTGGGATGAAAGCTAGCCACTTTGAGCAATGTGGGAAGTGCTGGGGCAGTTTGGGACAACAGGGCCAAAATGTCACTTTCACAGTCCCAAAGTGCCATTTTCACAGTAAAAAAAAACAGATTCATTTTGCTTAGCTTAGTCTGTAACTTGAAAACTATGTACCGTATGGCCCTATAAACTGTGTTGGGATGAAAGCTAGCCACTTTGAGCAATGTGGGAAGTGCTGGGGCAGTTTGGGACAACAGGGCCAAAATGTCACTTTCACAGTCCCAAAGTGCCGTTTTCACAGTAAAAAAAAAAAGATTCATTTTGCTTAGCTTTGTCTGTAACTTGAAAACTATGTACCGTATGGCCCTATAAACTGTGTTGGGATGAAAGCTAGCCACTTTGAGCAATGTGGGAAGTGCTGGGGCAGTTTGGACAACAGGGCCAAAATGTCACTTTCACAGTCCCAAAGTGCCATTTTCACAGTAAAAAGGCCTGGTTCACTTTTGCTTAGCTTAGTCTGTAACTTGAAAACTATGTACCGTATGGCCCTATAAACTGTGTTGGGATGAAAGCTAGCCACTTTGAGCAATGTGGGAAGTGCTGGGGCAGTTTGGGACAACAGGGCCAAAATGTCACTTTCACAGTCCCAAAGTGCCATTTTCACAGTAAAAAGGCCTGGTTCACTTTTGCTTAGCTTAGTCTGTAACTTGAAAACTATGTACCGTATGGCCCTATAAACTGTGTTGGGATGAAAGCTAGCCACTTTGAGCATTGTGGCAAGAGCTGGGGCAGTTTGGGACAACAGGGAACGAACAGGGCCAAAATGTCACTTTCACAGTCCCAAAGTGCCATTTTCACAGTAAAAAGGCCTGGTTCACTTTTGCTTAGCTTAGTCTGTAACTTGAAAACTATGTACCGTATGGCCCTATAAACTGTGTTGGGATGAAAGCTAGCCACTTTGAGCAATGTGGGAAGTGCTGGGGCAGTTTGGGACAACAGGGCCAAAATGTCACTTTCACAGTCCCAAAGTGCCATTTTCACAGTAAAAAGGCCTGGTTCACTTTTGCTTAGCTTAGTCTGTAACTTGAAAACTATGTACCGTATGGCCCTATAAACTGTGTTGGGATGAAAGCTAGCCACTTTGAGCAATGTGGGAAGTGCTGGGGCAGTTTGGGACAACAGGGCCAAAATGTCACTTTCACAGTCCCAAAGTGCCATTTTCACAGTAAAAAGGCCTGGTTCACTTTTGCTTAGCTTAGTCTGTAACTTGAAAACTATGTACCGTATGGCCCTATAAACTGTGTTGGGATGAAAGCTAGCCACTTTGAGCAATGTGGGAAGTGCTGGGGCAGTTTGGGACAACAGGGCCAAAATGTCACTTTCACAGTCCCAAAGTGCCATTTTCACAGTAAAAAAAAAACAGATTCATTTTGCTTAGCTTAGTCTGTAACTTGAAAACTATGTACCGTATGGCCCTATAAACTGTGTTGGGATGAAAGCTAGCCACTTTGAGCAATGTGGGAAGTGCTGGGGCAGTTTGGGACAACAGGGCCAAAATGTCACTTTCACAGTCCCAAAGTGCCATTTTCACAGTAAAAAGGCCTGGTTCACTTTTGCTTAGCTTAGTCTGTAACTTGAAAACTATGTACCGTATGGCCCTATAAACTGTGTTGGGATGAAAGCTAGCCACTTTGAGCAATGTGGGAAGTGCTGGGGCAGTTTGGGACAACAGGGCCAAAATGTCACTTTCACAGTCCCAAAGTGCCATTTTCACAGTAAAAAAAAACAGATTCATTTTGCTTAGCTTAGTCTGTAACTTGAAAACTATGTACCGTATGGCCCTATAAACTGTGTTGGGATGAAAGCTAGCCACTTTGAGCAATGTGGGAAGTGCTGGGGCAGTTTGGGACAACAGGGCCAAAATGTCACTTTCACAGTCCCAAAGTGCCGTTTTCACAGTAAAAAAAAAAAGATTCATTTTGCTTAGCTTTGTCTGTAACTTGAAAACTATGTACCGTATGGCCCTATAAACTGTGTTGGGATGAAAGCTAGCCACTTTGAGCAATGTGGGAAGTGCTGGGGCAGTTTGGGACAACAGGGCCAAAATGTCACTTTCACAGTCCCAAAGTGCCATTTTCACAGTAAAAAGGCCTGGTTCACTTTTGCTTAGCTTAGTCTGTAACTTGAAAACTATGTACCGTATGGCCCTATAAACTGTGTTGGGATGAAAGCTAGCCACTTTGAGCAATGTGGGAAGTGCTGGGGCAGTTTGGGACAACAGGGCCAAAATGTCACTTTCACAGTCCCAAAGTGCCATTTTCACAGTAAAAAGGCCTGGTTCACTTTTGCTTAGCTTAGTCTGTAACTTGAAAACTATGTACCGTATGGCCCTATAAACTGTGTTGGGATGAAAGCTAGCCACTTTGAGCATTGTGGCAAGAGCTGGGGCAGTTTGGGACAACAGGGAACGAACAGGGCCAAAATGTCACTTTCACAGTCCCAAAGTGCCATTTTCACAGTAAAAAGGCCTGGTTCACTTTTGCTTAGCTTAGTCTGTAACTTGAAAACTATGTACCGTATGGCCCTATAAACTGTGTTGGGATGAAAGCTAGCCACTTTGAGCAATGTGGGAAGTGCTGGGGCAGTTTGGGACAACAGGGCCAAAATGTCACTTTCACAGTCCCAAAGTGCCATTTTCACAGTAAAAAGGCCTGGTTCACTTTTGCTTAGCTTAGTCTGTAACTTGAAAACTATGTACCGTATGGCCCTATAAACTGTGTTGGGATGAAAGCTAGCCACTTTGAGCAATGTGGGAAGTGCTGGGGCAGTTTGGGACAACAGGGCCAAAATGTCACTTTCACAGTCCCAAAGTGCCATTTTCACAGTAAAAAGGCCTGGTTCACTTTTGCTTAGCTTAGTCTGTAACTTGAAAACTATGTACCGTATGGCCCTATAAACTGTGTTGGGATGAAAGCTAGCCACTTTGAGCAATGTGGGAAGTGCTGGGGCAGTTTGGGACAACAGGGCCAAAATGTCACTTTCACAGTCCCAAAGTGCCATTTTCACAGTAAAAAAAAAACAGATTCATTTTGCTTAGCTTAGTCTGTAACTTGAAAACTATGTACCGTATGGCCCTATAAACTGTGTTGGGATGAAAGCTAGCCACTTTGAGCAATGTGGGAAGTGCTGGGGCAGTTTGGGACAACAGGGCCAAAATGTCACTTTCACAGTCCCAAAGTGCCATTTTCACAGTAAAAAGGCCTGGTTCACTTTTGCTTAGCTTAGTCTGTAACTTGAAAACTATGTACCGTATGGCCCTATAAACTGTGTTGGGATGAAAGCTAGCCACTTTGAGCAATGTGGGAAGTGCTGGGGCAGTTTGGGACAACAGGGCCAAAATGTCACTTTCACAGTCCCAAAGTGCCATTTTCACAGTAAAAAAAAACAGATTCATTTTGCTTAGCTTAGTCTGTAACTTGAAAACTATGTACCGTATGGCCCTATAAACTGTGTTGGGATGAAAGCTAGCCACTTTGAGCAATGTGGGAAGTGCTGGGGCAGTTTGGGACAACAGGGCCAAAATGTCACTTTCACAGTCCCAAAGTGCCGTTTTCACAGTAAAAAAAAAAGATTCATTTTGCTTAGCTTTGTCTGTAACTTGAAAACTATGTACCGTATGGCCCTATAAACTGTGTTGGGATGAAAGCTAGCCACTTTGAGCAATGTGGGAAGTGCTGGGGCAGTTTGGGACAACAGGGCCAAAATGTCACTTTCACAGTCCCAAAGTGCCATTTTCACAGTAAAAAGGCCTGGTTCACTTTTGCTTAGCTTAGTCTGTAACTTGAAAACTATGTACCGTATGGCCCTATAAACTGTGTTGGGATAAAAGCTAGCCACTTTGAGCAATGTGGGAAGTGCTGGGGCAGTTTGGGACAACAGGGCCAAAATGTCACTTTCACAGTCCCAAAGTGCCATTTTCACAGTAAAAAGGCCTGGTTCACTTTTGCTTAGCTTAGTCTGTAACTTGAAAACTATGTACCGTATGGCCCTATAAACTGTGTTGGGATGAAAGCTAGCCACTTTGAGCATTGTGGCAAGAGCTGGGGCAGTTTGGGACAACAGGGAACGAACAGGGCCAAAATGTCACTTTCACAGTCCCAAAGTGCCATTTTCACAGTAAAAAGGCCTGGTTCACTTTTGCTTAGCTTAGTCTGTAACTTGAAAACTATGTACCGTATGGCCCTATAAACTGTGTTGGGATGAAAGCTAGCCACTTTGAGCAATGTGGGAAGTGCTGGGGCAGTTTGGGACAACAGGGCCAAAATGTCACTTTCACAGTCCCAAAGTGCCATTTTCACAGTAAAAAGGCCTGGTTCACTTTTGCTTAGCTTAGTCTGTAACTTGAAAACTATGTACCGTATGGCCCTATAAACTGTGTTGGGATGAAAGCTAGCCACTTTGAGCAATGTGGGAAGTGCTGGGGCAGTTTGGGACAACAGGGCCAAAATGTCACTTTCACAGTCCCAAAGTGCCGTTTTCACAGTAAAAAAAAAAGATTCATTTTGCTTAGCTTAGTCTGTAACTTGAAAACTATGTACCGTATGGCCCTATAAACTGTGTTGGGATGAAAGCTAGCCACTTTGAGCAATGTGGGAAGTGCTGGGGCAGTTTGGGACAACAGGGCCAAAATGTCACTTTCACAGTCCCAAAGTGCCATTTTCACAGTAAAAAGGCCTGGTTCACTTTTGCTTAGCTTAGTCTGTAACTTGAAAACTATGTACCGTATGGCCCTATAAACTGTGTTGGGATGAAAGCTAGCCACTTTGAGCAATGTGGGAAGTGCTGGGGCAGTTTGGGACAACAGGGCCAAAATGTCACTTTCACAGTCCCAAAGTGCCATTTTCACAGTAAAAAGGCCTGGTTCACTTTTGCTTAGCTTAGTCTGTAACTTGAAAACTATGTACCGTATGGCCCTATAAACTGTGTTGGGATGAAAGCTAGCCACTTTGAGCAGTGTGGGAAGTGCTGGGGCAGTTTGGGACAACAGGGCCAAAATGTCACTTTCACAGTCCCAAAGTGCCATTTTCACAGTAAAAAGGCCTGGTTCACTTTTGCTTAGCTTAGTCTGTAACTTGAAAACTATGTACCGTATGGCCCTATAAACTGTGTTGGGATGAAAGCTAGCCACTTTGAGCATTGTGGCAAGAGCTGGGGCAGTTTGGGACAACAGGGAACGAACAGGGCCAAAATGTCACTTTCACAGTCCCAAAGTGCCATTTTCACAGTAAAAAGGCCTGGTTCACTTTTGCTTAGCTTAGTCTGTAACTTGAAAACTATGTACCGTATGGCCCTATAAACTGTGTTGGGATGAAAGCTAGCCACTTTGAGCAATGTGGGAAGTGCTGGGGCAGTTTGGGACAACAGGGCCAAAATGTCACTTTCACAGTCCCAAAGTGCCATTTTCACAGTAAAAAGGCCTGGTTCACTTTTGCTTAGCTTAGTCTGTAACTTGAAAACTATGTACCGTATGGCCCTATAAACTGTGTTGGGATGAAAGCTAGCCACTTTGAGCAATGTGGGAAGTGCTGGGGCAGTTTGGGACAACAGGGCCAAAATGTCACTTTCACAGTCCCAAAGTGCCATTTTCACAGTAAAAAGGCCTGGTTCACTTTTGCTTAGCTTAGTCTGTAACTTGAAAACTATGTACCGTATGGCCCTATAAACTGTGTTGGGATGAAAGCTAGCCACTTTGAGCAATGTGGGAAGTGCTGGGGCAGTTTGGGACAACAGGGCCAAAATGTCACTTTCACAGTCCCAAAGTGCCGTTTTCACAGTAAAAAAAAAAAGATTCATTTTGCTTAGCTTAGTCTGTAACTTGAAAGCTATGTACCGTATGGCCCTATAAACTGTGTTGGGATGAAAGCTAGCCACTTTGAGCAATGTGGGAAGTGCTGGGGCAGTTTGGGACAACAGGGCCAAAATGTCACTTTCACAGTCCCAAAGTGCCATTTTCACAGTAAAAAGGCCTGGTTCACTTTTGCTTAGCTTAGTCTGTAACTTGAAAACTATGTACCGTATGGCCCTATAAACTGTGTTGGGATGAAAGCTAGCCACTTTGAGCAATGTGGGAAGTGCTGGGGCAGTTTGGGACAACAGGGCCAAAATGTCACTTTCACAGTCCCAAAGTGCCATTTTCACAGTAAAAAGGCCTGGTTCACTTTTGCTTAGCTTAGTCTGTAACTTGAAAACTATGTACCGTATGGCCCTATAAACTGTGTTGGGATGAAAGCTAGCCACTTTGAGCAGTGTGGGAAGTGCTGGGGCAGTTTGGGACAACAGGGCCAAAATGTCACTTTCACAGTCCCAAAGTGCCATTTTCACAGTAAAAAGGCCTGGTTCACTTTTGCTTAGCTTAGTCTGTAACTTGAAAACTATGTACCGTATGGCCCTATAAACTGTGTTGGGATGAAAGCTAGCCACTTTGAGCAATGTGGGAAGTGCTGGGGCAGTTTGGGACAACAGGGCCAAAATGTCACTTTCACAGTCCCAAAGTGCCATTTTCACAGTAAAAAGGCCTGGTTCACTTTTGCTTAGCTTAGTCTGTAACTTGAAAACTATGTACCGTATGGCCCTATAAACTGTGTTGGGATGAAAGCTAGCCACTTTGAGCAATGTGGGAAGTGCTGGGGCAGTTTGGGACAACAGGGCCAAAATGTCACTTTCACAGTCCCAAAGTGCCGTTTTCACAGTAAAAAAAAAAAGATTCATTTTGCTTAGCTTAGTCTGTAACTTGAAAACTATGTACCGTATGGCCCTATAAACTGTGTTGGGATGAAAGCTAGCCACTTTGAGCAATGTGGGAAGTGCTGGGGCAGTTTGGGACAACAGGGCCAAAATGTCACTTTCACAGTCCCAAAGTGCCATTTTCACAGTAAAAAGGCCTGGTTCACTTTTGCTTAGCTTAGTCTGTAACTTGAAAACTATGTACCGTATGGCCCTATAAACTGTGTTGGGATGAAAGCTAGCCACTTTGAGCAATGTGGGAAGTGCTGGGGCAGTTTGGGACAACAGGGCCAAAATGTCACTTTCACAGTCCCAAAGTGCCATTTTCACAGTAAAAAGGCCTGGTTCACTTTTGCTTAGCTTAGTCTGTAACTTGAAAACTATGTACCGTATGGCCCTATAAACTGTGTTGGGATGAAAGCTAGCCACTTTGAGCAGTGTGGGAAGTGCTGGGGCAGTTTGGGACAACAGGGCCAAAATGTCACTTTCACAGTCCCAAAGTGCCATTTTCACAGTAAAAAGGCCTGGTTCACTTTTGCTTAGCTTAGTCTGTAACTTGAAAACTATGTACCGTATGGCCCTATAAACTGTGTTGGGATGAAAGCTAGCCACTTTGAGCATTGTGGCAAGAGCTGGGGCAGTTTGGGACAACAGGGAACGAACAGGGCCAAAATGTCACTTTCACAGTCCCAAAGTGCCATTTTCACAGTAAAAAGGCCTGGTTCACTTTTGCTTAGCTTAGTCTGTAACTTGAAAACTATGTACCGTATGGCCCTATAAACTGTGTTGGGATGAAAGCTAGCCACTTTGAGCAATGTGGGAAGTGCTGGGGCAGTTTGGGACAACAGGGCCAAAATGTCACTTTCACAGTCCCAAAGTGCCATTTTCACAGTAAAAAGGCCTGGTTCACTTTTGCTTAGCTTAGTCTGTAACTTGAAAACTATGTACCGTATGGCCCTATAAACTGTGTTGGGATGAAAGCTAGCCACTTTGAGCAATGTGGGAAGTGCTGGGGCAGTTTGGGACAACAGGGCCAAAATGTCACTTTCACAGTCCCAAAGTGCCATTTTCACAGTAAAAAGGCCTGGTTCACTTTTGCTTAGCTTAGTCTGTAACTTGAAAACTATGTACCGTATGGCCCTATAAACTGTGTTGGGATGAAAGCTAGCCACTTTGAGCAATGTGGGAAGTGCTGGGGCAGTTTGGGACAACAGGGCCAAAATGTCACTTTCACAGTCCCAAAGTGCCGTTTTCACAGTAAAAAAAAAAAGATTCATTTTGCTTAGCTTAGTCTGTAACTTGAAAACTATGTACCGTATGGCCCTATAAACTGTGTTGGGATGAAAGCTAGCCACTTTGAGCAATGTGGGAAGTGCTGGGGCAGTTTGGGACAACAGGGCCAAAATGTCACTTTCACAGTCCCAAAGTGCCATTTTCACAGTAAAAAGGCCTGGTTCACTTTTGCTTAGCTTAGTCTGTAACTTGAAAACTATGTACCGTATGGCCCTATAAACTGTGTTGGGATGAAAGCTAGCCACTTTGAGCAATGTGGGAAGTGCTGGGGCAGTTTGGGACAACAGGGCCAAAATGTCACTTTCACAGTCCCAAAGTGCCATTTTCACAGTAAAAAGGCCTGGTTCACTTTTGCTTAGCTTAGTCTGTAACTTGAAAACTATGTACCGTATGGCCCTATAAACTGTGTTGGGATGAAAGCTAGCCACTTTGAGCAGTGTGGGAAGTGCTGGGGCAGTTTGGGACAACAGGGCCAAAATGTCACTTTCACAGTCCCAAAGTGCCATTTTCACAGTAAAAAGGCCTGGTTCACTTTTGCTTAGCTTAGTCTGTAACTTGAAAACTATGTACCGTATGGCCCTATAAACTGTGTTGGGATGAAAGCTAGCCACTTTGAGCATTGTGGCAAGAGCTGGGGCAGTTTGGGACAACAGGGAACGAACAGGGCCAAAATGTCACTTTCACAGTCCCAAAGTGCCATTTTCACAGTAAAAAGGCCTGGTTCACTTTTGCTTAGCTTAGTCTGTAACTTGAAAACTATGTACCGTATGGCCCTATAAACTGTGTTGGGATGAAAGCTAGCCACTTTGAGCAATGTGGGAAGTGCTGGGGCAGTTTGGGACAACAGGGCCAAAATGTCACTTTCACAGTCCCAAAGTGCCATTTTCACAGTAAAAAGGCCTGGTTCACTTTTGCTTAGCTTAGTCTGTAACTTGAAAACTATGTACCGTATGGCCCTATAAACTGTGTTGGGATGAAAGCTAGCCACTTTGAGCAATGTGGGAAGTGCTGGGGCAGTTTGGGACAACAGGGCCAAAATGTCACTTTCACAGTCCCAAAGTAAAACAGTAAAAAGGCCTGGTTCACTTTTGCTTAGCTTAGTCTGTAACTTGAAAACTATGTACCGTATGGCCCTATAAACTGTGTTGGGATGAAAGCTAGCCACTTTGAGCAATGTGGGAAGTGCTGGGGCAGTTTGGGACAACAGGGCCAAAATGTCACTTTCACAGTCCCAAAGTGCCGTTTTCACAGTAAAAAAAAAAAGATTCATTTTGCTTAGCTTAGTCTGTAACTTGAAAACTATGTACCGTATGGCCCTATAAACTGTGTTGGGATGAAAGCTAGCCACTTTGAGCAATGTGGGAAGTGCTGGGGCAGTTTGGGACAACAGGGCCAAAATGTCACTTTCACAGTCCCAAAGTGCCATTTTCACAGTAAAAAGGCCTGGTTCACTTTTGCTTAGCTTAGTCTGTAACTTGAAAACTATGTACCGTATGGCCCTATAAACTGTGTTGGGATGAAAGCTAGCCACTTTGAGCAATGTGGGAAGTGCTGGGGCAGTTTGGGACAACAGGGCCAAAATGTCACTTTCACAGTCCCAAAGTGCCATTTTCACAGTAAAAAGGCCTGGTTCACTTTTGCTTAGCTTAGTCTGTAACTTGAAAACTATGTACCGTATGGCCCTATAAACTGTGTTGGGATGAAAGCTAGCCACTTTGAGCAATGTGGGAAGTGCTGGGGCAGTTTGGGACAACAGGGCCAAAATGTCACTTTCACAGTCCCAAAGTGCCATTTTCACAGTAAAAAAAAAACAGATTCATTTTGCTTAGCTTAGTCTGTAACTTGAAAACTATGTACCGTATGGCCCTATAAACTGTGTTGGGATGAAAGCTAGCCACTTTGAGCAATGTGGGAAGTGCTGGGGCAGTTTGGGACAACAGGGCCAAAATGTCACTTTCACAGTCCCAAAGTGCCATTTTCACAGTAAAAAGGCCTGGTTCACTTTTGCTTAGCTTAGTCTGTAACTTGAAAACTATGTACCGTATGGCCCTATAAACTGTGTTGGGATGAAAGCTAGCCACTTTGAGCAATGTGGGAAGTGCTGGGGCAGTTTGGGACAACAGGGCCAAAATGTCACTTTCACAGTCCCAAAGTGCCATTTTCACAGTAAAAAAAAACAGATTCATTTTGCTTAGCTTAGTCTGTAACTTGAAAACTATGTACCGTATGGCCCTATAAACTGTGTTGGGATGAAAGCTAGCCACTTTGAGCAATGTGGGAAGTGCTGGGGCAGTTTGGGACAACAGGGCCAAAATGTCACTTTCACAGTCCCAAAGTGCCGTTTTCACAGTAAAAAAAAAAAGATTCATTTTGCTTAGCTTTGTCTGTAACTTGAAAACTATGTACCGTATGGCCCTATAAACTGTGTTGGGATGAAAGCTAGCCACTTTGAGCAATGTGGGAAGTGCTGGGGCAGTTTGGGACAACAGGGCCAAAATGTCACTTTCACAGTCCCAAAGTGCCATTTTCACAGTAAAAAGGCCTGGTTCACTTTTGCTTAGCTTAGTCTGTAACTTGAAAACTATGTACCGTATGGCCCTATAAACTGTGTTGGGATGAAAGCTAGCCACTTTGAGCAATGTGGGAAGTGCTGGGGCAGTTTGGGACAACAGGGCCAAAATGTCACTTTCACAGTCCCAAAGTGCCATTTAGTAAAAAGGCCTGGTTCACTTTTGCTTAGCTTAGTCTGTAACTTGAAAACTATGTACCGTATGGCCCTATAAACTGTGTTGGGATGAAAGCTAGCCACTTTGAGCATTGTGGCAAGAGCTGGGGCAGTTTGGGACAACAGGGAACGAACAGGGCCAAAATGTCACTTTCACAGTCCCAAAAGTGCCATTTTCACAGTAAAAAGGCCTGGTTCACTTTTGCTTAGCTTAGTCTGTAACTTGAAAACTATGTACCGTATGGCCCTATAAACTGTGTTGGGATGAAAGCTAGCCACTTTGAGCAATGTGGGAAGTGCTGGGGCAGTTTGGGACAACAGGGCCAAAATGTCACTTTCACAGTCCCAAAGTGCCATTTTCACAGTAAAAAGGCCTGGTTCACTTTTGCTTAGCTTAGTCTGTAACTTGAAAACTATGTACCGTATGGCCCTATAAACTGTGTTGGGATGAAAGCTAGCCACTTTGAGCAATGTGGGAAGTGCTGGGGCAGTTTGGGACAACAGGGCCAAAATGTCACTTTCACAGTCCCAAAGTGCCATTTTCACAGTAAAAAGGCCTGGTTCACTTTTGCTTAGCTTAGTCTGTAACTTGAAAACTATGTACCGTATGGCCCTATAAACTGTGTTGGGATGAAAGCTAGCCACTTTGAGCAGTGTGGGAAGTGCTGGGGCAGTTTGGGACAACAGGGCCAAAATGTCACTTTCACAGTCCCAAAGTGCCATTTTCACAGTAAAAAGGCCTGGTTCACTTTTGCTTAGCTTAGTCTGTAACTTGAAAACTATGTACCGTATGGCCCTATAAACTGTGTTGGGATGAAAGCTAGCCACTTTGAGCATTGTGGCAAGAGCTGGGGCAGTTTGGGACAACAGGGAACGAACAGGGCCAAAATGTCACTTTCACAGTCCCAAAGTGCCATTTTCACAGTAAAAAGGCCTGGTTCACTTTTGCTTAGCTTAGTCTGTAACTTGAAAACTATGTACCGTATGGCCCTATAAACTGTGTTGGGATGAAAGCTAGCCACTTTGAGCAATGTGGGAAGTGCTGGGGCAGTTTGGGACAACAGGGCCAAAATGTCACTTTCACAGTCCCAAAGTGCCATTTTCACAGTAAAAAGGCCTGGTTCACTTTTGCTTAGCTTAGTCTGTAACTTGAAAACTATGTACCGTATGGCCCTATAAACTGTGTTGGGATGAAAGCTAGCCACTTTGAGCAATGTGGGAAGTGCTGGGGCAGTTTGGGACAACAGGGCCAAAATGTCACTTTCACAGTCCCAAAGTGCCATTTTCACAGTAAAAAGGCCTGGTTCACTTTTGCTTAGCTTAGTCTGTAACTTGAAAACTATGTACCGTATGGCCCTATAAACTGTGTTGGGATGAAAGCTAGCCACTTTGAGCAATGTGGGAAGTGCTGGGGCAGTTTGGGACAACAGGGCCAAAATGTCACTTTCACAGTCCCAAAGTGCCGTTTTCACAGTAAAAAAAAAAAAGATTCATTTTGCTTAGCTTAGTCTGTAACTTGAAAACTATGTACCGTATGGCCCTATAAACTGTGTTGGGATGAAAGCTAGCCACTTTGAGCAATGTGGGAAGTGCTGGGGCAGTTTGGGACAACAGGGCCAAAATGTCACTTTCACAGTCCCAAAGTGCCATTTTCACAGTAAAAAGGCCTGGTTCACTTTTGCTTAGCTTAGTCTGTAACTTGAAAACTATGTACCGTATGGCCCTATAAACTGTGTTGGGATGAAAGCTAGCCACTTTGAGCAATGTGGGAAGTGCTGGGGCAGTTTGGGACAACAGGGCCAAAATGTCACTTTCACAGTCCCAAAGTGCCGTTTTCACAGTAAAAAAAAAAAAGATTCATTTTGCTTAGCTTAGTCTGTAACTTGAAAACTATGTACCGTATGGCCCTATAAACTGTGTTGGGATGAAAGCTAGCCACTTTGAGCAATGTGGGAAGTGCTGGGGCAGTTTGGGACAACAGGGCCAAAATGTCACTTTCACAGTCCCAAAGTGCCATTTTCACAGTAAAAAGGCCTGGTTCACTTTTGCTTAGCTTAGTCTGTAACTTGAAAACTATGTACCGTATGGCCCTATAAACTGTGTTGGGATGAAAGCTAGCCACTTTGAGCAATGTGGAAGTGCTGGGGCAGTTTGGGACAACAGGGCCAAAATGTCACTTTCACAGTCCCAAAGTGCCATTTTCACAGTAAAAAGGCCTGGTTCACTTTTGCTTAGCTTAGTCTGTAACTTGAAAACTATGTACCGTATGGCCCTATAAACTGTGTTGGGATGAAAGCTAGCCACTTTGAGCAATGTGGGAAGTGCTGGGGCAGTTTGGGACAACAGGGCCAAAATGTCACTTTCACAGTCCCAAAGTGCCATTTTCACAGTAAAAAAAAAAACAGATTCATTTTGCTTAGCTTAGTCTGTAACTTGAAAACTATGTACCGTATGGCCCTATAAACTGTGTTGGGATGAAAGCTAGCCACTTTGAGCAATGTGGGAAGTGCTGGGGCAGTTTGGGACAACAGGGCCAAAATGTCACTTTCACAGTCCCAAAGTGCCATTTTCACAGTAAAAAGGCCTGGTTCACTTTTGCTTAGCTTAGTCTGTAACTTGAAAACTATGTACCGTATGGCCCTATAAACTGTGTTGGGATGAAAGCTAGCCACTTTGAGGAATGTGGGAAGTGCTGGGGCAGTTTGGGACAACAGGGCCAAAATGTCACTTTCACAGTCCCAAAGTGCCATTTTCACAGTAAAAAAAAACAGATTCATTTTGCTTAGCTTAGTCTGTAACTTGAAAACTATGTACCGTATGGCCCTATAAACTGTGTTGGGATGAAAGCTAGCCACTTTGAGCAATGTGGGAAGTGCTGGGGCAGTTTGGGACAACAGGGCCAAAATGTCACTTTCACAGTCCCAAAGTGCCGTTTTCACAGTAAAAAAAAAAAGATTCATTTTGCTTAGCTTTGTCTGTAACTTGAAAACTATGTACCGTATGGCCCTATAAACTGTGTTGGGATGAAAGCTAGCCACTTTGAGCAATGTGGGAAGTGCTGGGGCAGTTTGGGACAACAGGGCCAAAATGTCACTTTCACAGTCCCAAAGTGCCATTTTCACAGTAAAAAGGCCTGGTTCACTTTTGCTTAGCTTAGTCTGTAACTTGAAAACTATGTACCGTATGGCCCTATAAACTGTGTTGGGATGAAAGCTAGCCACTTTGAGCAATGTGGGAAGTGCTGGGGCAGTTTGGGACAACAGGGCCAAAATGTCACTTTCACAGTCCCAAAGTGCCATTTTCACAGTAAAAAGGCCTGGTTCACTTTTGCTTAGCTTAGTCTGTAACTTGAAAACTATGTACCGTATGGCCCTATAAACTGTGTTGGGATGAAAGCTAGCCACTTTGAGCATTGTGGCAAGAGCTGGGGCAGTTTGGGACAACAGGGAACGAACAGGGCCAAAATGTCACTTTCACAGTCCCAAAGTGCCATTTTCACAGTAAAAAGGCCTGGTTCACTTTTGCTTAGCTTAGTCTGTAACTTGAAAACTATGTACCGTATGGCCCTATAAACTGTGTTGGGATGAAAGCTAGCCACTTTGAGCAATGTGGGAAGTGCTGGGGCAGTTTGGGACAACAGGGCCAAAATGTCACTTTCACAGTCCCAAAGTGCCATTTTCACAGTAAAAAGGCCTGGTTCACTTTTGCTTAGCTTAGTCTGTAACTTGAAAACTATGTACCGTATGGCCCTATAAACTGTGTTGGGATGAAAGCTAGCCACTTTGAGCAATGTGGGAAGTGCTGGGGCAGTTTGGGACAACAGGGCCAAAATGTCACTTTCACAGTCCCAAAGTGCCATTTTCACAGTAAAAAGGCCTGGTTCACTTTTGCTTAGCTTAGTCTGTAACTTGAAAACTATGTACCGTATGGCCCTATAAACTGTGTTGGGATGAAAGCTAGCCACTTTGAGCAATGTGGGAAGTGCTGGGGCAGTTTGGGACAACAGGGCCAAAATGTCACTTTCACAGTCCCAAAGTGCCATTTTCACAGTAAAAAGGCCTGGTTCACTTTTGCTTAGCTTAGTCTGTAACTTGAAAACTATGTACCGTATGGCCCTATAAACTGTGTTGGGATGAAAGCTAGCCACTTTGAGCAATGTGGGAAGTGCTGGGGCAGTTTGGGACAACAGGGCCAAAATGTCACTTTCACAGTCCCAAAGTGCCGTTTTCACAGTAAAAAAAAAAAGATTCATTTTGCTTAGCTTAGTCTGTAACTTGAAAACTATGTACCGTATGGCCCTATAAACTGTGTTGGGATGAAAGCTAGCCACTTTGAGCAATGTGGGAAGTGCTGGGGCAGTTTGGGACAACAGGGCCAAAATGTCACTTTCACAGTCCCAAAGTGCCATTTTCACAGTAAAAAGGCCTGGTTCACTTTTGCTTAGCTTAGTCTGTAACTTGAAAACTATGTACCGTATGGCCCTATAAACTGTGTTGGGATGAAAGCTAGCCACTTTGAGCAATGTGGGAAGTGCTGGGGCAGTTTGGGACAACAGGGCCAAAATGTCACTTTCACAGTCCCAAAGTGCCATTTTCACAGTAAAAAAAAACAGATTCATTTTGCTTAGCTTAGTCTGTAACTTGAAAACTATGTACCGTATGGCCCTATAAACTGTGTTGGGATGAAAGCTAGCCACTTTGAGCAATGTGGGAAGTGCTGGGGCAGTTTGGGACAACAGGGCCAAAATGTCACTTTCACAGTCCCAAAGTGCCGTTTTCACAGTAAAAAAAAAAAGATTCATTTTGCTTAGCTTTGTCTGTAACTTGAAAACTATGTACCGTATGGCCCTATAAACTGTGTTGGGATGAAAGCTAGCCACTTTGAGCAATGTGGGAAGTGCTGGGGCAGTTTGGGACAACAGGGCCAAAATGTCACTTTCACAGTCCCAAAGTGCCGTTTTCACAGTAAAAAAAAAAGATTCATTTTGCTTAGCTTTGTCTGTAACTTGAAAACTATGTACCGTATGGCCCTATAAACTGTGTTGGGATGAAAGCTAGCCACTTTGAGCAATGTGGGAAGTGCTGGGGCAGTTTGGGACAACAGGGCCAAAATGTCACTTTCACAGTCCCAAAGTGCCATTTTCACAGTAAAAAGGCCTGGTTCACTTTTGCTTAGCTTAGTCTGTAACTTGAAAACTATGTACCGTATGGCCCTATAAACTGTGTTGGGATGAAAGCTAGCCACTTTGAGCAATGTGGGAAGTGCTGGGGCAGTTTGGGACAACAGGGCCAAAATGTCACTTTCACAGTCCCAAAGTGCCATTTTCACAGTAAAAAGGCCTGGTTCACTTTTGCTTAGCTTAGTCTGTAACTTGAAAACTATGTACCGTATGGCCCTATAAACTGTGTTGGGATGAAAGCTAGCCAATTTGAGCATTGTGGCAAGAGCTGGGGCAGTTTGGGACAACAGGGAACGAACAGGGCCAAAATGTCACTTTCACAGTCCCAAAGTGCCATTTTCACAGTAAAAAGGCCTGGTTCACTTTTGCTTAGCTTAGTCTGTAACTTGAAAACTATGTACCGTATGGCCCTATAAACTGTGTTGGGATGAAAGCTAGCCACTTTGAGCAATGTGGGAAGTGCTGGGGCAGTTTGGGACAACAGGGCCAAAATGTCACTTTCACA
This sequence comes from Protomyctophum bolini, assembly GCF_963924005.1. Taxonomy (NCBI): domain Eukaryota; kingdom Metazoa; phylum Chordata; class Actinopteri; order Myctophiformes; family Myctophidae; genus Protomyctophum; species Protomyctophum bolini. The sequence continues at coordinate 24,574 of NW_027666243.1, forward strand.
GTCCCAAAGTGCCATTTTCACAGTAAAAAGGCCTGGTTCACTTTTGCTTAGCTTAGTCTGTAACTTGAAAACTATGTACCGTATGGCCCTATAAACTGTGTTGGGATGAAAGCTAGCCACTTTGAGCAATGTGGGAAGTGCTGGGGCAGTTTGGGACAACAGGGCCAAAATGTCACTTTCACAGTCCCAAAGTGCCATTTTCACAGTAAAAAGGCCTGGTTCACTTTTGCTTAGCTTAGTCTGTAACTTGAAAACTATGTACCGTATGGCCCTATAAACTGTGTTGGGATGAAAGCTAGCCACTTTGAGCAATGTGGGAAGTGCTGGGGCAGTTTGGGACAACAGGGCCAAAATGTCACTTTCACAGTCCCAAAGTGCCATTTTCACAGTAAAAAGGCCTGGTTCACTTTTGCTTAGCTTAGTCTGTAACTTGAAAACTATGTACCGTATGGCCCTATAAACTGTGTTGGGATGAAAGCTAGCCACTTTGAGCAATGTGGGAAGTGCTGGGGCAGTTTGGGACAACAGGGCCAAAATGTCACTTTCACAGTCCCAAAGTGCCGTTTTCACAGTAAAAAAAAAAAGATTCATTTTGCTTAGCTTAGTCTGTAACTTGAAAACTATGTACCGTATGGCCCTATAAACTGTGTTGGGATGAAAGCTAGCCACTTTGAGCAATGTGGGAAGTGCTGGGGCAGTTTGGGACAACAGGGCCAAAATGTCACTTTCACAGTCCCAAAGTGCCATTTTCACAGTAAAAAGGCCTGGTTCACTTTTGCTTAGCTTAGTCTGTAACTTGAAAACTATGTACCGTATGGCCCTATAAGCTGTGTTGGGATGAAAGCTAGCCACTTTGAGCAATGTGGGAAGTGCTGGGGCAGTTTGGGACAACAGGGCCAAAATGTCACTTTCACAGTCCCAAAGTGCCATTTTCACAGTAAAAAGGCCTGGTTCACTTTTGCTTAGCTTAGTCTGTAACTTGAAAACTATGTACCGTATGGCCCTATAAACTGTGTTGGGATGAAAGCTAGCCACTTTGAGCAGTGTGGGAAGTGCTGGGGCAGTTTGGGACAACAGGGCCAAAATGTCACTTTCACAGTCCCAAAGTGCCATTTTCACAGTAAAAAGGCCTGGTTCACTTTTGCTTAGCTTAGTCTGTAACTTGAAAACTATGTACCGTATGGCCCTATAAACTGTGTTGGGATGAAAGCTAGCCACTTTGAGCATTGTGGCAAGAGCTGGGGCAGTTTGGGACAACAGGGAACGAACAGGGCCAAAATGTCACTTTCACAGTCCCAAAGTGCCATTTTCACAGTAAAAAGGCCTGGTTCACTTTTGCTTAGCTTAGTCTGTAACTTGAAAACTATGTACCGTATGGCCCTATAAACTGTGTTGGGATGAAAGCTAGCCACTTTGAGCAATGTGGGAAGTGCTGGGGCAGTTTGGGACAACAGGGCCAAAATGTCACTTTCACAGTCCCAAAGTGCCATTTTCACAGTAAAAAGGCCTGGTTCACTTTTGCTTAGCTTAGTCTGTAACTTGAAAACTATGTACCGTATGGCCCTATAAACTGTGTTGGGATGAAAGCTAGCCACTTTGAGCAATGTGGGAAGTGCTGGGGCAGTTTGGGACAACAGGGCCAAAATGTCACTTTCACAGTCCCAAAGTGCCATTTTCACAGTAAAAAGGCCTGGTTCACTTTTGCTTAGCTTAGTCTGTAACTTGAAAACTATGTACCGTATGGCCCTATAAACTGTGTTGGGATGAAAGCTTGCCACTTTGAGCAATGTGGGAAGTGCTGGGGCAGTTTGGGACAACAGGGCCAAAATGTCACTTTCACAGTCCCAAAGTGCCGTTTTCACAGTAAAAAAAAAAAGATTAATTTTGCTTAGCTTAGTCTGTAACTTGAAAACTATGTACCGTATGGCCCTATAAACTGTGTTGGGATGAAAGCTAGCCACTTTGAGCAATGTGGGAAGTGCTGGGGCAGTTTGGGACAACAGGGCCAAAATGTCACTTTCACAGTCCCAAAGTGCCATTTTCACAGTAAAAAGGCCTGGTTCACTTTTGCTTAGCTTAGTCTGTAACTTGAAAACTATGTACCGTATGGCCCTATAAACTGTGTTGGGATGAAAGCTAGCCACTTTGAGCAATGTGGGAAGTGCTGGGGCAGTTTGGGACAACAGGGCCAAAATGTCACTTTCACAGTCCCAAAGTGCCATTTTCACAGTAAAAAGGCCTGGTTCACTTTTGCTTAGCTTAGTCTGTAACTTGAAAACTATGTACCGTATGGCCCTATAAACTGTGTTGGGATGAAAGCTAGCCACTTTGAGCAATGTGGGAAGTGCTGGGGCAGTTTGGGACAACAGGGCCAAAATGTCACTTTCACAGTCCCAAAGTGCCATTTTCACAGTAAAAAGGCCTGGTTCACTTTTGCTTAGCTTAGTCTGTAACTTGAAAACTATGTACCGTATGGCCCTATAAACTGTGTTGGGATGAAAGCTAGCCACTTTGAGCAATGTGGGAAGTGCTGGGGCAGTTTGGGACAACAGGGCCAAAATGTCACTTTCACAGTCCCAAAGTGCCGTTTTCACAGTAAAAAAAAAAGATTCATTTTGCTTAGCTTAGTCTGTAACTTGAAAACTATGTACCGTATGGCCCTATAAACTGTGTTGGGATGAAAGCTAGCCACTTTGAGCAATGTGGGAAGTGCTGGGGCAGTTTGGGACAACAGGGCCAAAATGTCACTTTCACAGTCCCAAAGTGCCATTTTCACAGTAAAAAGGCCTGGTTCACTTTTGCTTAGCTTAGTCTGTAACTTGAAAACTATGTACCGTATGGCCCTATAAACTGTGTTGGGATGAAAGCTAGCCACTTTGAGCAATGTGGGAAGTGCTGGGGCAGTTTGGGACAACAGGGCCAAAATGTCACTTTCACAGTCCCAAAGTGCCATTTTCACAGTAAAAAGGCCTGGTTCACTTTTGCTTAGCTTAGTCTGTAACTTGAAAACTATGTACCGTATGGCCCTATAAACTGTGTTGGGATGAAAGCTAGCCACTTTGAGCAGTGTGGGAAGTGCTGGGGCAGTTTGGGACAACAGGGCCAAAATGTCACTTTCACAGTCCCAAAGTGCCATTTTCACAGTAAAAAGGCCTGGTTCACTTTTGCTTAGCTTAGTCTGTAACTTGAAAACTATGTACCGTATGGCCCTATAAACTGTGTTGGGATGAAAGCTAGCCACTTTGAGCATTGTGGCAAGAGCTGGGGCAGTTTGGGACAACAGGGAACGAACAGGGCCAAAATGTCACTTTCACAGTCCCAAAGTGCCATTTTCACAGTAAAAAGGCCTGGTTCACTTTTGCTTAGCTTAGTCTGTAACTTGAAAACTATGTACCGTATGGCCCTATAAACTGTGTTGGGATGAAAGCTAGCCACTTTGAGCATTGTGGCAAGAGCTGGGGCAGTTTGGGACAACAGGGAACGAACAGGGCCAAAATGTCACTTTCACAGTCCCAAAGTGCCATTTTCACAGTAAAAAGGCCTGGTTCACTTTTGCTTAGCTTAGTCTGTAACTTGAAAACTATGTACCGTATGGCCCTATAAACTGTGTTGGGATGAAAGCTAGCCACTTTGAGCAATGTGGGAAGTGCTGGGGCAGTTTGGGACAACAGGGCCAAAATGTCACTTTCACAGTCCCAAAGTGCCATTTTCACAGTAAAAAGGCCTGGTTCACTTTTGCTTAGCTTAGTCTGTAACTTGAAAACTATGTACCGTATGGCCCTATAAACTGTGTTGGGATGAAAGCTAGCCACTTTGAGCAATGTGGGAAGTGCTGGGGCAGTTTGGGACAACAGGGCCAAAATGTCACTTTCACAGTCCCAAAGTGCCATTTTCACAGTAAAAAGGCCTGGTTCACTTTTGCTTAGCTTAGTCTGTAACTTGAAAACTATGTACCGTATGGCCCTATAAACTGTGTTGGGATGAAAGCTAGCCACTTTGAGCAATGTGGGAAGTGCTGGGGCAGTTTGGGACAACAGGGCCAAAATGTCACTTTCACAGTCCCAAAGTGCCGTTTTCACAGTAAAAAAAAAAGATTCATTTTGCTTAGCTTAGTCTGTAACTTGAAAACTATGTACCGTATGGCCCTATAAACTGTTTTGGGATGAAAGCTAGCCACTTTGAGCAATGTGGGAAGTGCTGGGGCAGTTTGGGACAACAGGGCCAAAATGTCACTTTCACAGTCCCAAAGTGCCATTTTCACAGTAAAAAGGCCTGGTTCACTTTTGCTTAGCTTAGTCTGTAACTTGAAAACTATGTACCGTATGGCCCTATAAACTGTGTTGGGATGAAAGCTAGCCACTTTGAGCAATGTGGGAAGTGCTGGGGCAGTTTGGGACAACAGGGCCAAAATGTCACTTTCACAGTCCCAAAGTGCCATTTTCACAGTAAAAAGGCCTGGTTCACTTTTGCTTAGCTTAGTCTGTAACTTGAAAACTATGTACCGTATGGCCCTATAAACTGTGTTGGGATGAAAGCTAGCCACTTTGAGCAATGTGGGAAGTGCTGGGGCAGTTTGGGACAACAGGGCCAAAATGTCACTTTCACAGTCCCAAAGTGCCATTTTCACAGTAAAAAGGCCTGGTTCACTTTTGCTTAGCTTAGTCTGTAACTTGAAAACTATGTACCGTATGGCCCTATAAACTGTGTTGGGATGAAAGCTAGCCACTTTGAGCAATGTGGGAAGTGCTGGGGCAGTTTGGGACAACAGGGCCAAAATGTCACTTTCACAGTCCCAAAGTGCCGTTTTCACAGTAAAAAAAAAAGATTCATTTTGCTTAGCTTAGTCTGTAACTTGAAAACTATGTACCGTATGGCCCTATAAACTGTGTTGGGATGAAAGCTAGCCACTTTGAGCAATGTGGGAAGTGCTGGGGCAGTTTGGGACAACAGGGCCAAAATGTCACTTTCACAGTCCCAAAGTGCCATTTTCACAGTAAAAAGGCCTGGTTCACTTTTGCTTAGCTTAGTCTGTAACTTGAAAACTATGTACCGTATGGCCCTATAAACTGTGTTGGGATGAAAGCTAGCCACTTTGAGCAATGTGGGAAGTGCTGGGGCAGTTTGGGACAACAGGGCCAAAATGTCACTTTCACAGTCCCAAAGTGCCATTTTCACAGTAAAAAGGCCTGGTTCACTTTTGCTTAGCTTAGTCTGTAACTTGAAAACTATGTACCGTATGGCCCTATAAACTGTGTTGGGATGAAAGCTAGCCACTTTGAGCAGTGTGGGAAGTGCTGGGGCAGTTTGGGACAACAGGGCCAAAATGTCACTTTCACAGTCCCAAAGTGCCATTTTCACAGTAAAAAGGCCTGGTTCACTTTTGCTTAGCTTAGTCTGTAACTTGAAAACTATGTACCGTATGGCCCTATAAACTGTGTTGGGATGAAAGCTAGCCACTTTGAGCATTGTGGCAAGAGCTGGGGCAGTTTGGGACAACAGGGAACGAACAGGGCCAAAATGTCACTTTCACAGTCCCAAAGTGCCATTTTCACAGTAAAAAGGCCTGGTTCACTTTTGCTTAGCTTAGTCTGTAACTTGAAAACTATGTACCGTATGGCCCTATAAACTGTGTTGGGATGAAAGCTAGCCACTTTGAGCAATGTGGGAAGTGCTGGGGCAGTTTGGGACAACAGGGCCAAAATGTCACTTTCACAGTCCCAAAGTGCCATTTTCACAGTAAAAAGGCCTGGTTCACTTTTGCTTAGCTTAGTCTGTAACTTGAAAACTATGTACCGTATGGCCCTATAAACTGTGTTGGGATGAAAGCTAGCCACTTTGAGCAATGTGGGAAGTGCTGGGGCAGTTTGGGACAACAGGGCCAAAATGTCACTTTCACAGTCCCAAAGTGCCATTTTCACAGTAAAAAGGCCTGGTTCACTTTTGCTTAGCTTAGTCTGTAACTTGAAAACTATGTACCGTATGGCCCTATAAACTGTGTTGGGATGAAAGCTAGCCACTTTGAGCAATGTGGGAAGTGCTGGGGCAGTTTGGGACAACAGGGCCAAAATGTCACTTTCACAGTCCCAAAGTGCCATTTTCACAGTAAAAAGGCCTGGTTCACTTTTGCTTAGCTTAGTCTGTAACTTGAAAACTATGTACCGTATGGCCCTATAAACTGTGTTGGGATGAAAGCTAGCCACTTTGAGCAATGTGGGAAGTGCTGGGGCAGTTTGGGACAACAGGGCCAAAATGTCACTTTCACAGTCCCAAAGTGCCATTTTCACAGTAAAAAGGCCTGGTTCACTTTTGCTTAGCTTAGTCTGTAACTTGAAAACTATGTACCGTATGGCCCTATAAACTGTGTTGGGATGAAAGCTAGCCACTTTGAGCATTGTGGCAAGAGCTGGGGCAGTTTGGGACAACAGGGAACGAACAGGGCCAAAATGTCACTTTCACAGTCCCAAAGTGCCATTTTCACAGTAAAAAGGCCTGGTTCACTTTTGCTTAGCTTAGTCTGTAACTTGAAAACTATGTACCGTATGGCCCTATAAACTGTGTTGGGATGAAAGCTAGCCACTTTGAGCAATGTGGGAAGTGCTGGGGCAGTTTGGGACAACAGGGCCAAAATGTCACTTTCACAGTCCCAAAGTGCCATTTTCACAGTAAAAAGGCCTGGTTCACTTTTGCTTAGCTTAGTCTGTAACTTGAAAACTATGTACCGTATGGCCCTATAAACTGTGTTGGGATGAAAGCTAGCCACTTTGAGCAATGTGGGAAGTGCTGGGGCAGTTTGGGACAACAGGGCCAAAATGTCACTTTCACAGTCCCAAAGTGCCATTTTCACAGTAAAAAGGCCTGGTTCACTTTTGCTTAGCTTAGTCTGTAACTTGAAAACTATGTACCGTATGGCCCTATAAACTGTGTTGGGATGAAAGCTAGCCACTTTGAGCAATGTGGGAAGTGCTGGGGCAGTTTGGGACAACAGGGCCAAAATGTCACTTTCACAGTCCCAAAGTGCCGTTTTCACAGTAAAAAAAAAAAGATTCATTTTGCTTAGCTTAGTCTGTAACTTGAAAACTATGTACCGTATGGCCCTATAAACTGTGTTGGGATGAAAGCTAGCCACTTTGAGCATTGTGGGAAGTGCTGGGGCAGTTTGGGACAACAGGGCCAAAATGTCACTTTCACAGTCCCAAAGTGCCATTTTCACAGTAAAAAGGCCTGGTTCACTTTTGCTTAGCTTAGTCTGTAACTTGAAAACTATGTACCGTATGGCCCTATAAACTGTGTTGGGATGAAAGCTAGCCACTTTGAGCAATGTGGGAAGTGCTGGGGCAGTTTGGGACAACAGGGCCAAAATGTCACTTTCACAGTCCCAAAGTGCCATTTTCACAGTAAAAAGGCCTGGTTCACTTTTGCTTAGCTTAGTCTGTAACTTGAAAACTATGTACCGTATGGCCCTATAAACTGTGTTGGGATGAAAGCTAGCCACTTTGAGCAGTGTGGGAAGTGCTGGGGCAGTTTGGGACAACAGGGCCAAAATGTCACTTTCACAGTCCCAAAGTGCCATTTTCACAGTAAAAAGGCCTGGTTCACTTTTGCTTAGCTTAGTCTGTAACTTGAAAACTATGTACCGTATGGCCCTATAAACTGTGTTGGGATGAAAGCTAGCCACTTTGAGCATTGTGGCAAGAGCTGGGGCAGTTTGGGACAACAGGGAACGAACAGGGCCAAAATGTCACTTTCACAGTCCCAAAGTGCCATTTTCACAGTAAAAAGGCCTGGTTCACTTTTGCTTAGCTTAGTCTGTAACTTGAAAACTATGTACCGTATGGCCCTATAAACTGTGTTGGGATGAAAGCTAGCCACTTTGAGCAATGTGGGAAGTGCTGGGGCAGTTTGGGACAACAGGGCCAAAATGTCACTTTCACAGTCCCAAAGTGCCATTTTCACAGTAAAAAGGCCTGGTTCACTTTTGCTTAGCTTAGTCTGTAACTTGAAAACTATGTACCGTATGGCCCTATAAACTGTGTTGGGATGAAAGCTAGCCACTTTGAGCAATGTGGGAAGTGCTGGGGCAGTTTGGGACAACAGGGCCAAAATGTCACTTTCACAGTCCCAAAGTGCCATTTTCACAGTAAAAAGGCCTGGTTCACTTTTGCTTAGCTTAGTCTGTAACTTGAAAACTATGTACCGTATGGCCCTATAAACTGTGTTGGGATGAAAGCTAGCCACTTTGAGCAATGTGGGAAGTGCTGGGGCAGTTTGGGACAACAGGGCCAAAATGTCACTTTCACAGTCCCAAAGTGCCGTTTTCACAGTAAAAAAAAAAAGATTCATTTTGCTTAGCTTAGTCTGTAACTTGAAAACTATGTACCGTATGGCCCTCCGAGAGTGGTTTAGCTGGCATTGTGTATTTAACATTGGACAGCAGAGTTTAGTCGTAAACCACGTAGGTTATTACGTATCAAAAAGTGCTCTTGTAAAAGGGAGTTGAAAGCGGCATATGTATTGTTTAATGTCAGTTACCTGTACTAATCATTTTTCCATTATTCATACGTATGGATGTCTGAAAACCATGTTGGGGGAATTCTGTGCTGTAATGCTGTTATTTTTTGGTTTCTTGAATGTATTGTCTAAGCTAAGGGTCAAGGGGGGTGTAAGATAATTATGGTTCCATATTTTTAGATGATCATCTTTTGATGATCAAGGGGGGAATATGAAGAATATTTAGGATCTCATAATTATAATGTGTTGCAATGCCTTCGTGTCAATTGTGTAAATTTACATACAGTAGACTTCTTGGTGAGCAGCTGCTAGAGAGGGGTGTCGGTCTCTTCAGGAGTAGCTAGGAGTCTAATTCCGTTGTATGTTAATTAGGGGTCTGTGTTGACCTGAGTTGCTCAAAGGACTTTGCTACTATAATAGATATGCACCATGTCGATCCCTTTGACCAAATGTGGAAGGTTTAAAAGGTGGCCTACAAGGCTATCAAGTCAGTCAGTCGAGGCGCGAGCCTTGTGGGAGACGTGAGCCATGCACTCTGCATGGCTGGCGTGATGCTGTATGCTGTGTATGCTGTGTACTCCGTTTGAATAAAACACCTTGGAACTTCTCTTCGTCTGCTGCGTGCACATTTCTCCTCTGTATGGTATATTATATACATCACTGTGTTGGGATGAAAGCTAGCCACTTTGAGCAATGTGGGAAGTGCTGGGGCAGTTTGGGACAACAGGGCCAAAATGTCACTTTCACAGTCCCAAAGTGCCATTTTCACAGTAAAAAGGCCTGGTTCACTTTTGCTTAGCTTAGTCTGTAACTTGAAAACTATGTACCGTATGGCCCTATAAACTGTGTTGGGATGAAAGCTAGCCACTTTGAGCATTGTGGCAAGAGCTGGGGCAGTTTGGGACAACAGGGAACGAACAGGGCCAAAATGTCACTTTCACAGTCCCAAAGTGCCATTTTCACAGTAAAAAGGCCTGGTTCACTTTTGCTTAGCTTAGTCTGTAACTTGAAAACTATGTACCGTATGGCCCTATAAACTGTGTTGGGATGAAAGCTAGCCACTTTGAGCAATGTGGGAAGTGCTGGGGCAGTTTGGGACAACAGGGCCAAAATGTCACTTTCACAGTCCCAAAGTGCCATTTTCACAGTAAAAAGGCCTGGTTCACTTTTGCTTAGCTTAGTCTGTAACTTGAAAACTATGTACCGTATGGCCCTATAAACTGTGTTGGGATGAAAGCTAGCCACTTTGAGCAATGTGGGAAGTGCTGGGGCAGTTTGGGACAACAGGGCCAAAATGTCACTTTCACAGTCCCAAAGTGCCATTTTCACAGTAAAAAGGCCTGGTTCACTTTTGCTTAGCTTAGTCTGTAACTTGAAAACTATGTACCGTATGGCCCTATAAACTGTGTTGGGATGAAAGCTAGCCACTTTGAGCAATGTGGGAAGTGCTGGGGCAGTTTGGGACAACAGGGCCAAAATGTCACTTTCACAGTCCCAAAGTGCCGTTTTCACAGTAAAAAAAAAAAGATTCATTTTGCTTAGCTTAGTCTGTAACTTGAAAACTATGTACCGTATGGCCCTATAAACTGTGTTGGGATGAAAGCTAGCCACTTTGAGCAATGTGGGAAGTGCTGGGGCAGTTTGGGACAACAGGGCCAAAATGTCACTTTCACAGTCCCAAAGTGCCATTTTCACAGTAAAAAGGCCTGGTTCACTTTTGCTTAGCTTAGTCTGTAACTTGAAAACTATGTACCGTATGGCCCTATAAACTGTGTTGGGATGAAAGCTAGCCACTTTGAGCAATGTGGGAAGTGCTGGGGCAGTTTGGGACAACAGGGCCAAAATGTCACTTTCACAGTCCCAAAGTGCCATTTTCACAGTAAAAAGGCCTGGTTCACTTTTGCTTAGCTTAGTCTGTAACTTGAAAACTATGTACCGTATGGCCCTATAAACTGTGTTGGGATGAAAGCTAGCCACTTTGAGCAATGTGGGAAGTGCTGGGGCAGTTTGGGACAACAGGGCCAAAATGTCACTTTCACAGTCCCAAAGTGCCATTTTCACAGTAAAAAAAAACAGATTCATTTTGCTTAGCTTAGTCTGTAACTTGAAAACTATGTACCGTATGGCCCTATAAACTGTGTTGGGATGAAAGCTAGCCACTTTGAGCAATGTGGGAAGTGCTGGGGCAGTTTGGGACAACAGGGCCAAAATGTCACTTTCACAGTCCCAAAGTGCCGTTTTCACAGTAAAAAAAAAAAGATTCATTTTGCTTAGCTTTGTCTGTAACTTGAAAACTATGTACCGTATGGCCCTATAAACTGTGTTGGGATGAAAGCTAGCCACTTTGAGCAATGTGGGAAGTGCTGGGGCAGTTTGGGACAACAGGGCCAAAATGTCACTTTCACAGTCCCAAAGTGCCGTTTTCACAGTAAAAAAAAAAAGATTCATTTTGCTTAGCTTAGTCTGTAACTTGAAAACTATGTACCGTATGGCCCTATAAACTGTGTTGGGATGAAAGCTAGCCACTTTGAGCAATGTGGGAAGTGCTGGGGCAGTTTGGGACAACAGGGCCAAAATGTCACTTTCACAGTCCCAAAGTGCCATTTTCACAGTAAAAAGGCCTGGTTCACTTTTGCTTAGCTTAGTCTGTAACTTGAAAACTATGTACCGTATGGCCCTATAAACTGTGTTGGGATGAAAGCTAGCCACTTTGAGCAATGTGGGAAGTGCTGGGGCAGTTTGGGACAACAGGGCCAAAATGTCACTTTCACAGTCCCAAAGTGCCATTTTCACAGTAAAAAGGCCTGGCTCACTTTTGCTTAGCTTAGTCTGTAACTTGAAAACTATGTACCGTATGGCCCTATAAACTGTGTTGGGATGAAAGCTAGCCACTTTGAGCATTGTGGCAAGAGCTGGGGCAGTTTGGGACAACAGGGAACGAACAGGGCCAAAATGTCACTTTCACAGTCCCAAAGTGCCATTTTCACAGTAAAAAGGCCTGGTTCACTTTTGCTTAGCTTAGTCTGTAACTTGAAAACTATGTACCGTATGGCCCTATAAACTGTGTTGGGATGAAAGCTAGCCACTTTGAGCAATGTGGGAAGTGCTGGGGCAGTTTGGGACAACAGGGCCAAAATGTCACTTTCACAGTCCCAAAGTGCCATTTTCACAGTAAAAAGGCCTGGTTCACTTTTGCTTAGCTTAGTCTGTAACTTGAAAACTATGTACCGTATGGCCCTATAAACTGTGTTGGGATGAAAGCTAGCCACTTTGAGCAATGTGGGAAGTGCTGGGGCAGTTTGGGACAACAGGGCCAAAATGTCACTTTCACAGTCCCAAAGTGCCATTTTCACAGTAAAAAGGCCTGGTTCACTTTTGCTTAGCTTAGTCTGTAACTTGAAAACTATGTACCGTATGGCCCTATAAACTGTGTTGGGATGAAAGCTAGCCACTTTGAGCAATGTGGGAAGTGCTGGGGCAGTTTGGGACAACAGGGCCAAAATGTCACTTTCACAGTCCCAAAGTGCCATTTTCACAGTAAAAAGGCCTGGTTCACTTTTGCTTAGCTTAGTCTGTAACTTGAAAACTATGTACCGTATGGCCCTATAAACTGTGTTGGGATGAAAGCTAGCCACTTTGAGCAATGTGGGAAGTGCTGGGGCAGTTTGGGACAACAGGGCCAAAATGTCACTTTCACAGTCCCAAAGTGCCATTTTCACAGTAAAAAGGCCTGGTTCACTTTTGCTTAGCTTAGTCTGTAACTTGAAAACTATGTACCGTATGGCCCTATAAACTGTGTTGGGATGAAAGCTAGCCACTTTGAGCATTGTGGCAAGAGCTGGGGCAGTTTGGGACAACAGGGAACGAACAGGGCCAAAATGTCACTTTCACAGTCCCAAAGTGCCATTTTCACAGTAAAAAGGCCTGAAGGCCTGGTTCACTTTTGCTTAGCTTAGTCTGTAACTTGAAAACTATGTACCGTATGGCCCTATAAACTGTGTTGGGATGAAAGCTAGCCACTTTGAGCAATGTGGGAAGTGCTGGGGCAGTTTGGGACAACAGGGCCAAAATGTCACTTTCACAGTCCCAAAGTGCCATTTTCACAGTAAAAAGGCCTGGTTCACTTTTGCTTAGCTTAGTCTGTAACTTGAAAACTATGTACCGTATGGCCCTATAAACTGTGTTGGGATGAAAGCTAGCCACTTTGAGCAATGTGGGAAGTGCTGGGGCAGTTTGGGACAACAGGGCCAAAATGTCACTTTCACAGTCCCAAAGTGCCGTTTTCACAGTAAAAAAAAAAAGATTCATTTTGCTTAGCTTAGTCTGTAACTTGAAAACTATGTACCGTATGGCCCTATAAACTGTGTTGGGATGAAAGCTAGCCACTTTGAGCAATGTGGGAAGTGCTGGGGCAGTTTGGGACAACAGGGCCAAAATGTCACTTTCACAGTCCCAAAGTGCCATTTTCACAGTAAAAAGGCCTGGTTCACTTTTGCTTAGCTTAGTCTGTAACTTGAAAACTATGTACCGTATGGCCCTATAAACTGTGTTGGGATGAAAGCTAGCCACTTTGAGCAATGTGGGAAGTGCTGGGGCAGTTTGGGACAAACAGGGCCAAAATGTCACTTTCACAGTCCCAAAGTGCCATTTTCACAGTAAAAAGGCCTGGTTCACTTTTGCTTAGCTTAGTCTGTAACTTGAAAACTATGTACCGTATGGCCCTATAAACTGTGTTGGGATGAAAGCTAGCCACTTTGAGCAGTGTGGGAAGTGCTGGGGCAGTTTGGGACAACAGGGCCAAAATGTCACTTTCACAGTCCCAAAGTGCCATTTTCACAGTAAAAAGGCCTGGTTCACTTTTGCTTAGCTTAGTCTGTAACTTGAAAACTATGTACCGTATGGCCCTATAAACTGTGTTGGGATGAAAGCTAGCCACTTTGAGCATTGTGGCAAGAGCTGGGGCAGTTTGGGACAACAGGGAACGAACAGGGCCAAAATGTCACTTTCACAGTCCCAAAGTGCCATTTTCACAGTAAAAAGGCCTGGTTCACTTTTGCTTAGCTTAGTCTGTAACTTGAAAACTATGTACCGTATGGCCCTATAAACTGTGTTGGGATGAAAGCTAGCCACTTTGAGCAATGTGGGAAGTGCTGGGGCAGTTTGGGACAACAGGGCCAAAATGTCACTTTCACAGTCCCAAAGTGCCATTTTCACAGTAAAAAGGCCTGGTTCACTTTTGCTTAGCTTAGTCTGTAACTTGAAAACTATGTACCGTATGGCCCTATAAACTGTGTTGGGATGAAAGCTAGCCACTTTGAGCAATGTGGGAAGTGCTGGGGCAGTTTGGGACAACAGGGCCAAAATGTCACTTTCACAGTCCCAAAGTGCCGTTTTCACAGTAAAAAAAAAAAGATTCATTTTGCTTAGCTTAGTCTGTAACTTGAAAACTATGTACCGTATGGCCCTATAAACTGTGTTGGGATGAAAGCTAGCCACTTTGAGCAATGTGGGAAGTGCTGGGGCAGTTTGGGACAACAGGGCCAAAATGTCACTTTCACAGTCCCAAAGTGCCATTTTCACAGTAAAAAGGCCTGGTTCACTTTTGCTTAGCTTAGTCTGTAACTTGAAAACTATGTACCGTATGGCCCTATAAACTGTGTTGGGATGAAAGCTAGCCACTTTGAGCAATGTGGGAAGTGCTGGGGCAGTTTGGGACAACAGGGCCAAAATGTCACTTTCACAGTCCCAAAGTGCCATTTTCACAGTAAAAAGGCCTGGTTCACTTTTGCTTAGCTTAGTCTGTAACTTGAAAACTATGTACCGTATGGCCCTATAAACTGTGTTGGGATGAAAGCTAGCCACTTTGAGCAGTGTGGGAAGTGCTGGGGCAGTTTGGGACAACAGGGCCAAAATGTCACTTTCACAGTCCCAAAGTGCCATTTTCACAGTAAAAAGGCCTGGTTCACTTTTGCTTAGCTTAGTCTGTAACTTGAAAACTATGTACCGTATGGCCCTATAAACTGTGTTGGGATGAAAGCTAGCCACTTTGAGCATTGTGGCAAGAGCTGGGGCAGTTTGGGACAACAGGGAACGAACAGGGCCAAAATGTCACTTTCACAGTCCCAAAGTGCCATTTTCACAGTAAAAAGGCCTGGTTCACTTTTGCTTAGCTTAGTCTGTAACTTGAAAACTATGTACCGTATGGCCCTATAAACTGTGTTGGGATGAAAGCTAGCCACTTTGAGCAATGTGGGAAGTGCTGGGGCAGTTTGGGACAACAGGGCCAAAATGTCACTTTCACAGTCCCAAAGTGCCATTTTCACAGTAAAAAGGCCTGGTTCACTTTTGCTTAGCTTAGTCTGTAACTTGAAAACTATGTACCGTATGGCCCTATAAACTGTGTTGGGATGAAAGCTAGCCACTTTGAGCAATGTGGGAAGTGCTGGGGCAGTTTGGGACAACAGGGCCAAAATGTCACTTTCACAGTCCCAAAGTGCCATTTTCACAGTAAAAAGGCCTGGTTCACTTTTGCTTAGCTTAGTCTGTAACTTGAAAACTATGTACCGTATGGCCCTATAAACTGTGTTGGGATGAAAGCTAGCCACTTTGAGCAATGTGGGAAGTGCTGGGGCAGTTTGGGACAACAGGGCCAAAATGTCACTTTCACAGTCCCAAAGTGCCGTTTTCACAGTAAAAAAAAAAAGATTCATTTTGCTTAGCTTAGTCTGTAACTTGAAAACTATGTACCGTATGGCCCTATAAACTGTGTTGGGATGAAAGCTAGCCACTTTGAGCAATTTGGGAAGTGCTGGGGCAGTTTGGGACAACAGGGCCAAAATGTCACTTTCACAGTCCCAAAGTGCCATTTTCACAGTAAAAAGGCCTGGTTCACTTTTGCTTAGCTTAGTCTGTAACTTGAAAACTATGTACCGTATGGCCCTATAAACTGTGTTGGGATGAAAGCTAGCCACTTTGAGCAATGTGGGAAGTGCTGGGGCAGTTTGGGACAACAGGGCCAAAATGTCACTTTCACAGTCCCAAAGTGCCATTTTCACAGTAAAAAGGCCTGGTTCACTTTTGCTTAGCTTAGTCTGTAACTTGAAAACTATGTACCGTATGGCCCTATAAACTGTGTTGGGATGAAAGCTAGCCACTTTGAGCAATGTGGGAAGTGCTGGGGCAGTTTGGGACAACAGGGCCAAAATGTCACTTTCACAGTCCCAAAGTGCCATTTTCACAGTAAAAAAAAAACAGATTCATTTTGCTTAGCTTAGTCTGTAACTTGAAAACTATGTACCGTATGGCCCTATAAACTGTGTTGGGATGAAAGCTAGCCACTTTGAGCAATGTGGGAAGTGCTGGGGCAGTTTGGGACAACAGGGCCAAAATGTCACTTTCACAGTCCCAAAGTGCCATTTTCACAGTAAAAAGGCCTGGTTCACTTTTGCTTAGCTTAGTCTGTAACTTGAAAACTATGTACCGTATGGCCCTATAAACTGTGTTGGGATGAAAGCTAGCCACTTTGAGCAATGTGGGAAGTGCTGGGGCAGTTTGGGACAACAGGGCCAAAATGTCACTTTCACAGTCCCAAAGTGCCATTTTCACAGTAAAAAAAAACAGATTCATTTTGCTTAGCTTAGTCTGTAACTTGAAAACTATGTACCGTATGGCCCTATAAACTGTGTTGGGATGAAAGCTAGCCACTTTGAGCAATGTGGGAAGTGCTGGGGCAGTTTGGGACAACAGGGCCAAAATGTCACTTTCACAGTCCCAAAGTGCCGTTTTCACAGTAAAAAAAAAAGATTCATTTTGCTTAGCTTTGTCTGTAACTTGAAAACTATGTACCGTATGGCCCTATAAACTGTGTTGGGATGAAAGCTAGCCACTTTGAGCAATGTGGGAAGTGCTGGGGCAGTTTGGGACAACAGGGCCAAAATGTCACTTTCACAGTCCCAAAGTGCCATTTTCACAGTAAAAAGGCCTGGTTCACTTTTGCTTAGCTTAGTCTGTAACTTGAAAACTATGTACCGTATGGCCCTATAAACTGTGTTGGGATGAAAGCTAGCCACTTTGAGCAATGTGGGAAGTGCTGGGGCAGTTTGGGACAACAGGGCCAAAATGTCACTTTCACAGTCCCAAAGTGCCATTTTCACAGTAAAAAGGCCTGGTTCACTTTTGCTTAGCTTAGTCTGTAACTTGAAAACTATGTACCGTATGGCCCTATAAACTGTGTTGGGATGAAAGCTAGCCACTTTGAGCATTGTGGCAAGAGCTGGGGCAGTTTGGGACAACAGGGAACGAACAGGGCCAAAATGTCACTTTCACAGTCCCAAAGTGCCATTTTCACAGTAAAAAGGCCTGGTTCACTTTTGCTTAGCTTAGTCTGTAACTTGAAAACTATGTACCGTATGGCCCTATAAACTGTGTTGGGATGAAAGCTAGCCACTTTGAGCAATGTGGGAAGTGCTGGGGCAGTTTGGGACAACAGGGCCAAAATGTCACTTTCACAGTCCCAAAGTGCCATTTTCACAGTAAAAAGGCCTGGTTCACTTTTGCTTAGCTTAGTCTGTAACTTGAAAACTATGTACCGTATGGCCCTATAAACTGTGTTGGGATGAAAGCTAGCCACTTTGAGCAATGTGGGAAGTGCTGGGGCAGTTTGGGACAACAGGGCCAAAATGTCACTTTCACAGTCCCAAAGTGCCATTTTCACAGTAAAAAGGCCTGGTTCACTTTTGCTTAGCTTAGTCTGTAACTTGAAAACTATGTACCGTATGGCCCTATAAACTGTGTTGGGATGAAAGCTAGCCACTTTGAGCAATGTGGGAAGTGCTGGGGCAGTTTGGGACAACAGGGCCAAAATGTCACTTTCACAGTCCCAAAGTGCCATTTTCACAGTAAAAAGGCCTGGTTCACTTTTGCTTAGCTTAGTCTGTAACTTGAAAACTATGTACCGTATGGCCCTATAAACTGTGTTGGGATGAAAGCTAGCCACTTTGAGCAATGTGGGAAGTGCTGGGGCAGTTTGGGACAACAGGGCCAAAATGTCACTTTCACAGTCCCAAAGTGCCGTTTTCACAGTAAAAAAAAAAAGATTCATTTTGCTTAGCTTAGTCTGTAACTTGAAAACTATGTACCGTATGGCCCTATAAACTGTGTTGGGATGAAAGCTAGCCACTTTGAGCAATGTGGGAAGTGCTGGGGCAGTTTGGGACAACAGGGCCAAAATGTCACTTTCACAGTCCCAAAGTGCCATTTTCACAGTAAAAAGGCCTGGTTCACTTTTGCTTAGCTTAGTCTGTAACTTGAAAACTATGTACCGTATGGCCCTATAAACTGTGTTGGGATGAAAGCTAGCCACTTTGAGCAATGTGGGAAGTGCTGGGGCAGTTTGGGACAACAGGGCCAAAATGTCACTTTCACAGTCCCAAAGTGCCATTTTCACAGTAAAAAGGCCTGGTTCACTTTTGCTTAGCTTAGTCTGTAACTTGAAAACTATGTACCGTATGGCCCTATAAACTGTGTTGGGATGAAAGCTAGCCACTTTGAGCAGTGTGGGAAGTGCTGGGGCAGTTTGGGACAACAGGGCCAAAATGTCACTTTCACAGTCCCAAAGTGCCATTTTCACAGTAAAAAGGCCTGGTTCACTTTTGCTTAGCTTAGTCTGTAACTTGAAAACTATGTACCGTATGGCCCTATAAACTGTGTTGGGATGAAAGCTAGCCACTTTGAGCATTGTGGCAAGAGCTGGGGCAGTTTGGGACAACAGGGAACGAACAGGGCCAAAATGTCACTTTCACAGTCCCAAAGTGCCATTTTCACAGTAAAAAGGCCTGGTTCACTTTTGCTTAGCTTAGTCTGTAACTTGAAAACTATGTACCGTATGGCCCTATAAACTGTGTTGGGATGAAAGCTAGCCACTTTGAGCAATGTGGGAAGTGCTGGGGCAGTTTGGGACAACAGGGCCAAAATGTCACTTTCACAGTCCCAAAGTGCCATTTTCACAGTAAAAAGGCCTGGTTCACTTTTGCTTAGCTTAGTCTGTAACTTGAAAACTATGTACCGTATGGCCCTATAAACTGTGTTGGGATGAAAGCTAGCCACTTTGAGCAATGTGGGAAGTGCTGGGGCAGTTTGGGACAACAGGGCCAAAATGTCACTTTCACAGTCCCAAAGTGCCATTTTCACAGTAAAAAGGCCTGGTTCACTTTTGCTTAGCTTAGTCTGTAACTTGAAAACTATGTACCGTATGGCCCTATAAACTGTGTTGGGATGAAAGCTAGCCACTTTGAGCAATGTGGGAAGTGCTGGGGCAGTTTGGGACAACAGGGCCAAAATGTCACTTTCACAGTCCCAAAGTGCCGTTTTCACAGTAAAAAAAAAAAGATTCATTTTGCTTAGCTTAGTCTGTAACTTGAAAACTATGTACCGTATGGCCCTATAAACTGTGTTGGGATGAAAGCTAGCCACTTTGAGCAATGTGGGAAGTGCTGGGGCAGTTTGGGACAACAGGGCCAAAATGTCACTTTCACAGTCCCAAAGTGCCATTTTCACAGTAAAAAGGCCTGGTTCACTTTTGCTTAGCTTAGTCTGTAACTTGAAAACTATGTACCGTATGGCCCTATAAACTGTGTTGGGATGAAAGCTAGCCACTTTGAGCAATGTGGGAAGTGCTGGGGCAGTTTGGGACAACAGGGCCAAAATGTCACTTTCACAGTCCCAAAGTGCCATTTTCACAGTAAAAAGGCCTGGTTCACTTTTGCTTAGCTTAGTCTGTAACTTGAAAACTATGTACCGTATGGCCCTATAAACTGTGTTGGGATGAAAGCTAGCCACTTTGAGCAGTGTGGGAAGTGCTGGGGCAGTTTGGGACAACAGGGCCAAAATGTCACTTTCACAGTCCCAAAGTGCCATTTTCACAGTAAAAAGGCCTGGTTCACTTTTGCTTAGCTTAGTCTGTAACTTGAAAACTATGTACCGTATGGCCCTATAAACTGTGTTGGGATGAAAGCTAGCCACTTTGAGCATTGTGGCAAGAGCTGGGGCAGTTTGGGACAACAGGGAACGAACAGGGCCAAAATGTCACTTTCACAGTCCCAAAGTGCCATTTTCACAGTAAAAAGGCCTGGTTCACTTTTGCTTAGCTTAGTCTGTAACTTGAAAACTATGTACCGTATGGCCCTATAAACTGTGTTGGGATGAAAGCTAGCCACTTTGAGCAATGTGGGAAGTGCTGGGGCAGTTTGGGACAACAGGGCCAAAATGTCACTTTCACAGTCCCAAAGTGCCATTTTCACAGTAAAAAGGCCTGGTTCACTTTTGCTTAGCTTAGTCTGTAACTTGAAAACTATGTACCGTATGGCCCTATAAACTGTGTTGGGATGAAAGCTAGCCACTTTGAGCAATGTGGGAAGTGCTGGGCAGTTTGGGACAACAGGGCCAAAATGTCACTTTCACAGTCCCAAAGTGCCATTTTCACAGTAAAAAGGCCTGGTTCACTTTTGCTTAGCTTAGTCTGTAACTTGAAAACTATGTACCGTATGGCCCTATAAACTGTGTTGGGATGAAAGCTAGCCACTTTGAGCAATGTGGGAAGTGCTGGGGCAGTTTGGGACAACAGGGCCAAAATGTCACTTTCACAGTCCCAAAGTGCCGTTTTCACAGTAAAAAAAAAAAGATTCATTTTGCTTAGCTTAGTCTGTAACTTGAAAACTATGTACCGTATGGCCCTATAAACTGTGTTGGGATGAAAGCTAGCCACTTTGAGCAATGTGGGAAGTGCTGGGGCAGTTTGGGACAACAGGGCCAAAATGTCACTTTCACAGTCCCAAAGTGCCATTTTCACAGTAAAAAGGCCTGGTTCACTTTTGCTTAGCTTAGTCTGTAACTTGAAAACTATGTACCGTATGGCCCTATAAACTGTGTTGGGATGAAAGCTAGCCACTTTGAGCAATGTGGGAAGTGCTGGGGCAGTTTGGGACAACAGGGCCAAAATGTCACTTTCACAGTCCCAAAGTGCCATTTTCACAGTAAAAAGGCCTGGTTCACTTTTGCTTAGCTTAGTCTGTAACTTGAAAACGATGTACCGTATGGCCCTATAAACTGTGTTGGGATGAAAGCTAGCCACTTTGAGCAGTGTGGGAAGTGCTGGGGCAGTTTGGGACAACAGGGCCAAAATGTCACTTTCACAGTCCCAAAGTGCCATTTTCACAGTAAAAAGGCCTGGTTCACTTTTGCTTAGCTTAGTCTGTAACTTGAAAACTATGTACCGTATGGCCCTATAAACTGTGTTGGGATGAAAGCTAGCCACTTTGAGCATTGTGGCAAGAGCTGGGGCAGTTTGGGACAACAGGGAACGAACAGGGCCAAAATGTCACTTTCACAGTCCCAAAGTGCCATTTTCACAGTAAAAAGGCCTGGTTCACTTTTGCTTAGCTTAGTCTGTAACTTGAAAACTATGTACCGTATGGCCCTATAAACTGTGTTGGGATGAAAGCTAGCCACTTTGAGCAATGTGGGAAGTGCTGGGGCAGTTTGGGACAACAGGGCCAAAATGTCACTTTCACAGTCCCAAAGTGCCATTTTCACAGTAAAAAGGCCTGGTTCACTTTTGCTTAGCTTAGTCTGTAACTTGAAAACTATGTACCGTATGGCCCTATAAACTGTGTTGGGATGAAAGCTAGCCACTTTGAGCAATGTGGGAAGTGCTGGGGCAGTTTGGGACAACAGGGCCAAAATGTCACTTTCACAGTCCCAAAGTGCCATTTTCACAGTAAAAAGGCCTGGTTCACTTTTGCTTAGCTTAGTCTGTAACTTGAAAACTATGTACCGTATGGCCCTATAAACTGTGTTGGGATGAAAGCTAGCCACTTTGAGCAATGTGGGAAGTGCTGGGGCAGTTTGGGACAACAGGGCCAAAATGTCACTTTCACAGTCCCAAAGTGCCATTTTCACAGTAAAAAGGCCTGGTTCACTTTTGCTTAGCTTAGTCTGTAACTTGAAAACTATGTACCGTATGGCCCTATAAACTGTGTTGGGATGAAAGCTAGCCACTTTGAGCAATGTGGGAAGTGCTGGGGCAGTTTGGGACAACAGGGCCAAAATGTCACTTTCACAGTCCCAAAGTGCCATTTTCACAGTAAAAAGGCCTGGTTCACTTTTGCTTAGCTTAGTCTGTAACTTGAAAACTATGTACCGTATGGCCCTATAAACTGTGTTGGGATGAAAGCTAGCCACTTTGAGCAGTGTGGGAAGTGCTGGGGCAGTTTGGGACAACAGGGCCAAAATGTCACTTTCACAGTCCCAAAGTGCCATTTTCACAGTAAAAAGGCCTGGTTCACTTTTGCTTAGCTTAGTCTGTAACTTGAAAACTATGTACCGTATGGCCCTATAAACTGTGTTGGGATGAAAGCTAGCCACTTTGAGCATTGTGGCAAGAGCTGGGGCAGTTTGGGACAACAGGAACGAACAGGGCCAAAATGTCACTTTCACAGTCCCAAAGTGCCATTTTCACAGTAAAAAGGCCTGGTTCACTTTTGCTTAGCTTAGTCTGTAACTTGAAAACTATGTACCGTATGGCCCTATAAACTGTGTTGGGATGAAAGCTAGCCACTTTGAGCAATGTGGGAAGTGCTGGGGCAGTTTGGGACAACAGGGCCAAAATGTCACTTTCACAGTCCCAAAGTGCCATTTTCACAGTAAAAAGGCCTGGTTCACTTTTGCTTAGCTTAGTCTGTAACTTGAAAACTATGTACCGTATGGCCCTATAAACTGTGTTGGGATGAAAGCTAGCCACTTTGAGCAATGTGGGAAGTGCTGGGGCAGTTTGGGACAACAGGGCCAAAATGTCACTTTCACAGTCCCAAAGTGCCATTTTCACAGTAAAAAGGCCTGGTTCACTTTTGCTTAGCTTAGTCTGTAACTTGAAAACTATGTACCGTATGGCCCTATAAACTGTGTTGGGATGAAAGCTAGCCACTTTGAGCAATGTGGGAAGTGCTGGGGCAGTTTGGGACAACAGGGCCAAAATGTCACTTTCACAGTCCCAAAGTGCCATTTTCACAGTAAAAAGGCCTGGTTCACTTTTGCTTAGCTTAGTCTGTAACTTGAAAACTATGTACCGTATGGCCCTATAAACTGTGTTGGGATGAAAGCTAGCCACTTTGAGCAATGTGGGAAGTGCTGGGGCAGTTTGGGACAACAGGGCCAAAATGTCACTTTCACAGTCCCAAAGTGCCATTTTCACAGTAAAAAGGCCTGGTTCACTTTTGCTTAGCTTAGTCTGTAACTTGAAAACTATGTACCGTATGGCCCTATAAACTGTGTTGGGATGAAAGCTAGCCACTTTGAGCAGTGTGGGAAGTGCTGGGGCAGTTTGGGACAACAGGGCCAAAATGTCACTTTCACAGTCCCAAAGTGCCATTTTCACAGTAAAAAGGCCTGGTTCACTTTTGCTTAGCTTAGTCTGTAACTTGAAAACTATGTACCGTATGGCCCTATAAACTGTGTTGGGATGAAAGCTAGCCACTTTGAGCATTGTGGCAAGAGCTGGGGCAGTTTGGGACAACAGGGAACGAACAGGGCCAAAATGTCACTTTCACAGTCCCAAAGTGCCATTTTCACAGTAAAAAGGCCTGGTTCACTTTTGCTTAGCTTAGTCTGTAACTTGAAAACTATGTACCGTATGGCCCTATAAACTGTGTTGGGATGAAAGCTAGCCACTTTGAGCATTGTGGCAAGAGCTGGGGCAGTTTGGGACAACAGGGAACGAACAGGGCCAAAATGTCACTTTCACAGTCCCAAAGTGCCATTTTCACAGTAAAAAGGCCTGGTTCACTTTTGCTTAGCTTAGTCTGTAACTTGAAAACTATGTACCGTATGGCCCTATAAACTGTGTTGGGATGAAAGCTAGCCACTGTGAGCAATGTGGGAAGTGCTGGGGCAGTTTGGGACAACAGGGCCAAAATGTCACTTTCACAGTCCCAAAGTGCCATTTTCACAGTAAAAAGGCCTGGTTCACTTTTGCTTAGCTTAGTCTGTAACTTGAAAACTATGTACCGTATGGCCCTATAAACTGTGTTGGGATGAAAGCTAGCCACTTTGAGCAATGTGGGAAGTGCTGGGGCAGTTTGGGACAACAGGGCCAAAATGTCACTTTCACAGTCCCAAAGTGCCATTTTCACAGTAAAAAGGCCTGGTTCACTTTTGCTTAGCTTAGTCTGTAACTTGAAAACTATGTACCGTATGGCCCTATAAACTGTGTTGGGATGAAAGCTAGCCACTTTGAGCAATGTGGGAAGTGCTGGGGCAGTTTGGGACAACAGGGCCAAAATGTCACTTTCACAGTCCCAAAGTGCCATTTTCACAGTAAAAAGGCCTGGTTCACTTTTGCTTAGCTTAGTCTGTAACTTGAAAACTATGTACCGTATGGCCCTATAAACTGTGTTGGGATGAAAGCTAGCCACTTTGAGCAATGTGGGAAGTGCTGGGGCAGTTTGGGACAACAGGGCCAAAATGTCACTTTCACAGTCCCAAAGTGCCATTTTCACAGTAAAAAGGCCTGGTTCACTTTTGCTTAGCTTAGTCTGTAACTTGAAAACTATGTACCGTATGGCCCTATAAACTGTGTTGGGATGAAAGCTAGCCACTTTGAGCATTGTGGCAAGAGCTGGGGCAGTTTGGGACAACAGGGAACGAACAGGGCCAAAATGTCACTTTCACAGTCCCAAAGTGCCATTTTCACAGTAAAAAGGCCTGGTTCACTTTTGCTTAGCTTAGTCTGTAACTTGAAAACTATGTACCGTATGGCCCTATAAACTGTGTTGGGATGAAAGCTAGCCACTTTGAGCAATGTGGGAAGTGCTGGGGCAGTTTGGGACAACAGGGCCAAAATGTCACTTTCACAGTCCCAAAGTGCCATTTTCACAGTAAAAAGGCCTGGTTCACTTTTGCTTAGCTTAGTCTGTAACTTGAAAACTATGTACCGTATGGCCCTATAAACTGTGTTGGGATGAAAGCTAGCCACTTTGAGCAATGTGGGAAGTGCTGGGGCAGTTTGGGACAACAGGGCCAAAATGTCACTTTCACAGTCCCAAAGTGCCATTTTCACAGTAAAAAGGCCTGGTTCACTTTTGCTTAGCTTAGTCTGTAACTTGAAAACTATGTACCGTATGGCCCTATAAACTGTGTTGGGATGAAAGCTAGCCACTTTGAGCAGTGTGGGAAGTGCTGGGGCAGTTTGGGACAACAGGGCCAAAATGTCACTTTCACAGTCCCAAAGTGCCATTTTCACAGTAAAAAGGCCTGGTTCACTTTTGCTTAGCTTAGTCTGTAACTTGAAAACTATGTACCGTATGGCCCTATAAACTGTGTTGGGATGAAAGCTAGCCACTTTGAGCATTGTGGCAAGAGCTGGGGCAGTTTGGGACAACAGGGAACGAACAGGGCCAAAATGTCACTTTCACAGTCCCAAAGTGCCATTTTCACAGTAAAAAGGCCTGGTTCACTTTTGCTTAGCTTAGTCTGTAACTTGAAAACTATGTACCGTATGGCCCTATAAACTGTGTTGGGATGAAAGCTAGCCACTTTGAGCAATGTGGGAAGTGCTGGGGCAGTTTGGGACAACAGGGCCAAAATGTCACTTTCACAGTCCCAAAGTGCCATTTTCACAGTAAAAAGGCCTGGTTCACTTTTGCTTAGCTTAGTCTGTAACTTGAAAACTATGTACCGTATGGCCCTATAAACTGTGTTGGGATGAAAGCTAGCCACTTTGAGCAATGTGGGAAGTGCTGGGGCAGTTTGGGACAACAGGGCCAAAATGTCACTTTCACAGTCCCAAAGTGCCGTTTTCACAGTAAAAAAAAAAAGATTCATTTTGCTTAGCTTAGTCTGTAACTTGAAAACTATGTACCGTATGGCCCTATAAACTGTGTTGGGATGAAAGCTAGCCACTTTGAGCAATGTGGGAAGTGCTGGGGCAGTTTGGGACAACAGGGCCAAAATGTCACTTTCACAGTCCCAAAGTGCCATTTTCACAGTAAAAAGGCCTGGTTCACTTTTGCTTAGCTTAGTCTGTAACTTGAAAACTATGTACCGTATGGCCCTATAAACTGTGTTGGGATGAAAGCTAGCCACTTTGAGCAGTGTGGGAAGTGCTGGGGCAGTTTGGGACAACAGGGCCAAAATGTCACTTTCACAGTCCCAAAGTGCCATTTTCACAGTAAAAAGGCCTGGTTCACTTTTGCTTAGCTTAGTCTGTAACTTGAAAACTATGTACCGTATGGCCCTATAAACTGTGTTGGGATGAAAGCTAGCCACTTTGAGCATTGTGGCAAGAGCTGGGGCAGTTTGGGACAACAGGGAACGAACAGGGCCAAAATGTCACTTTCACAGTCCCAAAGTGCCATTTTCACAGTAAAAAGGCCTGGTTCACTTTTGCTTAGCTTAGTCTGTAACTTGAAAACTATGTACCGTATGGCCCTATAAACTGTGTTGGGATGAAAGCTAGCCACTTTGAGCAATGTGGGAAGTGCTGGGGCAGTTTGGGACAACAGGGCCAAAATGTCACTTTCACAGTCCCAAAGTGCCATTTTCACAGTAAAAAGGCCTGGTTCACTTTTGCTTAGCTTAGTCTGTAACTTGAAAACTATGTACCGTATGGCCCTATAAACTGTGTTGGGATGAAAGCTAGCCACTTTGAGCAATGTGGGAAGTGCTGGGGCAGTTTGGGACAACAGGGCCAAAATGTCACTTTCACAGTCCCAAAGTGCCATTTTCACAGTAAAAAGGCCTGGTTCACTTTTGCTTAGCTTAGTCTGTAACTTGAAAACTATGTACCGTATGGCCCTATAAACTGTGTTGGGATGAAAGCTAGCCACTTTGAGCAATGTGGGAAGTGCTGGGGCAGTTTGGGACAACAGGGCCAAAATGTCACTTTCACAGTCCCAAAGTGCCGTTTTCACAGTAAAAAAAAAAAGATTCATTTTGCTTAGCTTAGTCTGTAACTTGAAAACTATGTACCGTATGGCCCTATAAACTGTGTTGGGATGAAAGCTAGCCACTTTGAGCAATGTGGGAAGTGCTGGGGCAGTTTGGGACAACAGGGCCAAAATGTCACTTTCACAGTCCCAAAGTGCCATTTTCACAGTAAAAAGGCCTGGTTCAATTTTGCTTAGCTTAGTCTGTAACTTGAAAACTATGTACCGTATGGCCCTATAAACTGTGTTGGGATGAAAGCTAGCCACTTTGAGCAATGTGGGAAGTGCTGGGGCAGTTTGGGACAACAGGGCCAAAATGTCACTTTCACAGTCCCAAAGTGCCATTTTCACAGTAAAAAGGCCTGGTTCACTTTTGCTTAGCTTAGTCTGTAACTTGAAAACTATGTACCGTATGGCCCTATAAACTGTGTTGGGATGAAAGCTAGCCACTTTGAGCAGTGTGGGAAGTGCTGGGGCAGTTTGGGACAACAGGGCCAAAATGTCACTTTCACAGTCCCAAAGTGCCATTTTCACAGTAAAAAGGCCTGGTTCACTTTTGCGTAGCTTAGTCTGTAACTTGAAAACTATGTACCGTATGGCCCTATAAACTGTGTTGGGATGAAAGCTAGCCACTTTGAGCATTGTGGCAAGAGCTGGGGCAGTTTGGGACAACAGGGAACGAACAGGGCCAAAATGTCACTTTCACAGTCCCAAAGTGCCATTTTCACAGTAAAAAGGCCTGGTTCACTTTTGCTTAGCTTAGTCTGTAACTTGAAAACTATGTACCGTATGGCCCTATAAACTGTGTTGGGATGAAAGCTAGCCACTTTGAGCAATGTGGGAAGTGCTGGGGCAGTTTGGGACAACAGGGCCAAAATGTCACTTTCACAGTCCCAAAGTGCCATTTTCACAGTAAAAAGGCCTGGTTCACTTTTGCTTAGCTTAGTCTGTAACTTGAAAACTATGTACCGTATGGCCCTATAAACTGTGTTGGGATGAAAGCTAGCCACTTTGAGCAATGTGGGAAGTGCTGGGGCAGTTTGGGACAACAGGGCCAAAATGTCACTTTCACAGTCCCACAAAGTGCCATTTTCACAGTAAAAAGGCCTGGTTCACTTTTGCTTAGCTTAGTCTGTAACTTGAAAACTATGTACCGTATGGCCCTATAAACTGTGTTGGGATGAAAGCTAGCCACTTTGAGCAATGTGGGAAGTGCTGGGGCAGTTTGGGACAACAGGGCCAAAATGTCACTTTCACAGTCCAAAGTGCCATTTTCACAGTAAAAAGGCCTGGTTCACTTTTGCTTAGCTTAGTCTGTAACTTGAAAACTATGTACCGTATGGCCCTATAAACTGTGTTGGGATGAAAGCTAGCCACTTTGAGCAATGTGGGAAGTGCTGGGGCAGTTTGGGACAACAGGGCCAAAATGTCACTTTCACAGTCCCAAAGTGCCATTTTCACAGTAAAAAGGCCTGGTTCACTTTTGCTTAGCTTAGTCTGTAACTTGAAAACTATGTACCGTATGGCCCTATAAACTGTGTTGGGATGAAAGCTAGCCACTTTGAGCAATGTGGGAAGTGCTGGGGCAGTTTGGGACAACAGGGCCAAAATGTCACTTTCACAGTCCCAAAGTGCCATTTTCACAGTAAAAAGGCCTGGTTCACTTTTGCTTAGCTTAGTCTGTAACTTGAAAACTATGTACCGTATGGCCCTATAAACTGTGTTGGGATGAAAGCTAGCCACTTTGAGCAATGTGGGAAGTGCTGGGGCAGTTTGGGACAACAGGGCCAAAATGTCACTTTCACAGTCCCAAAGTGCCATTTTCACAGTAAAAAGGCCTGGTTCACTTTTGCTTAGCTTAGTCTGTAACTTGAAAACTATGTACCGTATGGCCCTATAAACTGTGTTGGGATGAAAGCTAGCCACTTTGAGCAAGTGTGGGAAGTGCTGGGGCAGTTTGGGACAACAGGGCCAAAATGTCACTTTCACAGTCCCAAAGTGCCATTTTCACAGTAAAAAGGCCTGGTTCACTTTTGCTTAGCTTAGTCTGTAACTTGAAAACTATGTACCGTATGGCCCTATAAACTGTGTTGGGATGAAAGCTAGCCACTTTGAGCATTGTGGCAAGAGCTGGGGCAGTTTGGGACAACAGGAACGAACAGGGCCAAAATGTCACTTTCACAGTCCCAAAGTGCCATTTTCACAGTAAAAAGGCCTGGTTCACTTTTGCTTAGCTTAGTCTGTAACTTGAAAACTATGTACCGTATGGCCCTATAAACTGTGTTGGGATGAAAGCTAGCCACTTTGAGCAATGTGGGAAGTGCTGGGGCAGTTTGGGACAACAGGGCCAAAATGTCACTTTCACAGTCCCAAAGTGCCATTTTCACAGTAAAAAGGCCTGGTTCACTTTTGCTTAGCTTAGTCTGTAACTTGAAAACTATGTACCGTATGGCCCTATAAACTGTGTTGGGATGAAAGCTAGCCACTTTGAGCAATGTGGGAAGTGCTGGGGCAGTTTGGGACAACAGGGCCAAAATGTCACTTTCACAGTCCCAAAGTGCCATTTTCACAGTAAAAAAGCCTGTTCACTTTTGCTTAGCTTAGTCTGTAACTTGAAAACTATGTACCGTATGGCCCTATAAACTGTGTTGGGATGAAAGCTAGCCACTTTGAGCAATGTGGGAAGTGCTGGGGCAGTTTGGGACAACAGGGCCAAAATGTCACTTTCACAGTCCCAAAGTGCCATTTTCACAGTAAAAAGGCCTGGTTCACTTTTGCTTAGCTTAGTCTGTAACTTGAAAACTATGTACCGTATGGCCCTATAAACTGTGTTGGGATGAAAGCTAGCCACTTTGAGCAGTGTGGGAAGTGCTGGGGCAGTTTGGGACAACAGGGCCAAAATGTCACTTTCACAGTCCCAAAGTGCCATTTTCACAGTAAAAAGGCCTGGTTCACTTTTGCTTAGCTTAGTCTGTAACTTGAAAACTATGTACCGTATGGCCCTATAAACTGTGTTGGGATGAAAGCTAGCCACTTTGAGCATTGTGGGCAAGAGCTGGGGCAGTTTGGGACAACAGGACGACGCCAAAATGTCACTTTCACAGTCCCAAAGTGCCATTTTCACAGTAAAAAGGCCTGGTTCACTTTTGCTTAGCTTAGTCTGTAACTTGAAAACTATGTACCGTATGGCCCTATAAACTGTGTTGGGATGAAAGCTAGCCACTTTGAGCAATGTGGGAAGTGCTGGGCAGTTTGGGACAACAGGGCCAAAATGTCACTTTCACAGTCCCAAAGTGCCATTTTCACAGTAAAAAGGCCTGGTTCACTTTTGCTTAGCTTAGTCTGTAACTTGAAAACTATGTACCGTATGGCCCTATAAACTGTGTTGGGATGAAAGCTAGCCACTTTGAGCAATGTGGGAAGTGCTGGGGCAGTTTGGGACAACAGGGCCAAAATGTCACTTTCACAGTCCCAAAGTGCCATTTTCACAGTAAAAAGGCCTGGTTCACTTTTGCTTAGCTTAGTCTGTAACTTGAAAACTATGTACCGTATGGCCCTATAAACTGTGTTGGGATGAAAGCTAGCCACTTTGAGCAATGTGGGAAGTGCTGGGGCAGTTTGGGACAACAGGGCCAAATGTCACTTTCACAGTCCCAAAGTGCCGTTTTCACAGTAAAAAAGCAAAGATTCACTTTTGCTTAGCTTAGTCTGTAACTTGAAAACTATGTACCGTATGGCCCTATAAACTGTGTTGGGATGAAAGCTAGCCACTTTGAGCAATGTGGGAAGTGCTGGGGCAGTTTGGGACAACAGGGCCAAAATGTCACTTTCACAGTCCCAAAGTGCCATTTTCACAGTAAAAAGGCCTGGTTCACTTTTGCTTAGCTTAGTCTGTAACTTGAAAACTATGTACCGTATGGCCCTATAAACTGTGTTGGGATGAAAGCTAGCCACTTTGAGCAATGTGGGAAGTGCTGGGGCAGTTTGGGACAACAGGGCCAAAATGTCACTTTCACAGTCCCAAAGTGCCATTTTCACAGTAAAAAGGCCTGGTTCACTTTTGCTTAGCTTAGTCTGTAACTTGAAAACTATCGTACCGTATGGCCCTATAAACTGTGTTGGGATGAAAGCTAGCCACTTTGAGCAGTGTGGGAAGTGCTGGGGCAGTTTGGGACAACAGGGCCAAAATGTCACTTTCACAGTCCCAAAGTGCCATTTTCACAGTAAAAAGGCCTGGTTCACTTTTGCGTAGCTTAGTCTGTAACTTGAAAACTATGTACCGTATGGCCCTATAAACTGTGTTGGGATGAAAGCTAGCCACTTTGAGCATTGTGGCAAGAGCTGGGGCAGTTTGGGACAACAGGACGACAGGCCAAAATGTCACTTTCACTCCCAAAGTGCCATTTTCACAGTAAAAAGGCCTGGTTCACTTTTGCTTAGCTTAGTCTGTAACTTGAAAACTATGTACCGTATGGCCCTATAAACTGTGTTGGGATGAAAGCTAGCCACTTTGAGCATTGTGGCAAGAGCTGGGGCAGTTTGGGACAACAGGGAACGAACAGGGCCAAAATGTCACTTTCACAGTCCCAAAGTGCCATTTTCACAGTAAAAAGGCCTGGTTCACTTTTGCTTAGCTTAGTCTGTAACTTGAAAACTATGTACCGTATGGCCCTATAAACTGTGTTGGGATGAAAGCTAGCCACTTTGAGCAATGTGGGAAGTGCTGGGGCAGTTTGGGACAACAGGGCCAAAATGTCACTTTCACAGTCCCAAAGTGCCATTTTCACAGTAAAAAGGCCTGGTTCACTTTTGCTTAGCTTAGTCTGTAACTTGAAAACTATGTACCGTATGGCCCTATAAACTGTGTTGGGATGAAAGCTAGCCACTTTGAGCAATGTGGGAAGTGCTGGGGCAGTTTGGGACAACAGGGCCAAAATGTCACTTTCACAGTCCCAAAGTGCCGTTTTCACAGTAAAAAAAAAAGATTCATTTTGCTTAGCTTAGTCTGTAACTTGAAAACTATGTACCGTATGGCCCTATAAACTGTGTTGGGATGAAAGCTAGCCACTTTGAGCAATGTGGGAAGTGCTGGGGCAGTTTGGGACAACAGGGCCAAAATGTCACTTTCACAGTCCCAAAGTGCCATTTTCACAGTAAAAAGGCCTGGTTCACTTTTGCTTAGCTTAGTCTGTAACTTGAAAACTATGTACCGTATGGCCCTATAAACTGTGTTGGGATGAAAGCTAGCCACTTTGAGCAATGTGGGAAGTGCTGGGGCAGTTTGGGACAACAGGGCCAAAATGTCACTTTCACAGTCCCAAAGTGCCATTTTCACAGTAAAAAGGCCTGGTTCACTTTTGCTTAGCTTAGTCTGTAACTTGAAAACTATGTACCGTATGGCCCTATAAACTGTGTTGGGATGAAAGCTAGCCACTTTGAGCAATGTGGGAAGTGCTGGGGCAGTTTGGGACAACAGGGCCAAAATGTCACTTTCACAGTCCCAAAGTGCCATTTTCACAGTAAAAAGGCCTGGTTCACTTTTGCTTAGCTTAGTCTGTAACTTGAAAACTATGTACCGTATGGCCCTATAAACTGTGTTGGGATGAAAGCTAGCCACTTTGAGCAATGTGGGAAGTGCTGGGGCAGTTTGGGACAACAGGGCCAAAATGTCACTTTCACAGTCCCAAAGTGCCATTTTCACAGTAAAAAAAACAGATTCATTTTGCTTAGCTTAGTCTGTAACTTGAAAACTATGTACCGTATGGCCCTATAAACTGTGTTGGGATGAAAGCTAGCCACTTTGAGCAATGTGGGAAGTGCTGGGGCAGTTTGGGACAACAGGGCCAAAATGTCACTTTCACAGTCCCAAAGTGCCGTTTTCACAGTAAAAAAAAAAGATTCATTTTGCTTAGCTTTGTCTGTAACTTGAAAACTATGTACCGTATGGCCCTATAAACTGTGTTGGGATGAAAGCTAGCCACTTTGAGCAATGTGGGAAGTGCTGGGGCAGTTTGGGACAACAGGGCCAAAATGTCACTTTCACAGTCCCAAAGTGCCATTTTCACAGTAAAAAGGCCTGGTTCACTTTTGCTTAGCTTAGTCTGTAACTTGAAAACTATGTACCGTATGGCCCTATAAACTGTGTTGGGATGAAAGCTAGCCACTTTGAGCAATGTGGGAAGTGCTGGGGCAGTTTGGGACAACAGGGCCAAAATGTCACTTTCACAGTCCCAAAGTGCCATTTTCACAGTAAAAAGGCCTGGTTCACTTTTGCTTAGCTTAGTCTGTAACTTGAAAACTATGTACCGTATGGCCCTATAAACTGTGTTGGGATGAAAGCTAGCCACTTTGAGCAATGTGGAAGTGCTGGGGCAGTTTGGGACAACAGGACGACAGGGCCAAAATGTCACTTTCACAGTCCCAAAGTGCCATTTTCACAGTAAAAAGGCCTGGTTCACTTTTGCTTAGCTTAGTCTGTAACTTGAAAACTATGTACCGTATGGCCCTATAAACTGTGTTGGGATGAAAGCTAGCCACTTTGAGCAATGTGGGAAGTGCTGGGGCAGTTTGGGACAACAGGGCCAAAATGTCACTTTCACAGTCCCAAAGTGCCATTTTCACAGTAAAAAGGCCTGGTTCACTTTTGCTTAGCTTAGTCTGTAACTTGAAAACTATGTACCGTATGGCCCTATAAACTGTGTTGGGATGAAAGCTAGCCACTTTGAGCAATGTGGGAAGTGCTGGGGCAGTTTGGGACAACAGGGCCAAAATGTCACTTTCACAGTCCCAAAGTGCCATTTTCACAGTAAAAAGGCCTGGTTCACTTTTGCTTAGCTTAGTCTGTAACTTGAAAACTATGTACCGTATGGCCCTATAAACTGTGTTGGGATGAAAGCTAGCCACTTTGAGCAATGTGGGAAGTGCTGGGGCAGTTTGGGACAACAGGGCCAAAATGTCACTTTCACAGTCCCAAAGTGCCATTTTCACAGTAAAAAGGCCTGGTTCACTTTTGCTTAGCTTAGTCTGTAACTTGAAAACTATGTACCGTATGGCCCTATAAACTGTGTTGGGATGAAAGCTAGCCACTTTGAGCAATGTGGGAAGTGCTGGGGCAGTTTGGGACAACAGGGCCAAAATGTCACTTTCACAGTCCCAAAGTGCCATTTTCACAGTAAAAAGGCCTGGTTCACTTTTGCTTAGCTTAGTCTGTAACTTGAAAACTATGTACCGTATGGCCCTATAAACTGTGTTGGGATGAAAGCTAGCCACTTTGAGCATTGTGGCAAGAGCTGGGGCAGTTTGGGACAACAGGAACGAACAGGGCCAAAATGTCACTTTCACAGTCCCAAAGGCCATTTTCACAGTAAAAAGGCCTGGTTCACTTTTGCTTAGCTTAGTCTGTAACTTGAAAACTATGTACCATATGGCCCTATAAACTGTGTTGGGATGAAAGCTAGCCACTTTGAGCAATGTGGGAAGTGCTGGGGCAGTTTGGGACAACAGGGCCAAAATGTCACTTTCACAGTCCCAAAGTGCCATTTTCACAGTAAAAAGGCCTGGTTCACTTTTGCTTAGCTTAGTCTGTAACTTGAAAACTATGTACCGTATGGCCCTATAAACTGTGTTGGGATGAAAGCTAGCCACTTTGAGCAATGTGGGAAGTGCTGGGGCAGTTTGGGACAACAGGGCCAAAATGTCACTTTCACAGTCCCAAAGTGCCATTTTCACAGTAAAAAGGCCTGGTTCACTTTTGCTTAGCTTAGTCTGTAACTTGAAAACTATGTACCGTATGGCCCTATAAACTGTGTTGGGATGAAAGCTAGCCACTTTGAGCAATGTGGGAAGTGCTGGGGCAGTTTGGGACAACAGGGCCAAAATGTCACTTTCACAGTCCCAAAGTGCCATTTTCACAGTAAAAAAAAGGCTGTTCACTTTTGCTTAGCTTAGTCTGTAACTTGAAAACTATGTACCGTATGGCCCTATAAACTGTGTTGGGATGAAAGCTAGCCACTTTGAGCAATGTGGAAGTGCTGGGGCAGTTTGGGACAACAGGGCCAAAATGTCACTTTCACAGTCCCAAAGTGCCATTTTCACAGTAAAAAGGCCTGGTTCACTTTTGCTTAGCTTAGTCTGTAACTTGAAAACTATGTACCGTATGGCCCTATAAACTGTGTTGGGATGAAAGCTAGCCACTTTGAGCAATGTGGGAAGTGCTGGGGCAGTTTGGGACAACAGGGCCAAAATGTCACTTTCACAGTCCCAAAGTGCCATTTTCACAGTAAAAAGGCCTGGTTCACTTTTGCTTAGCTTAGTCTGTAACTTGAAAACTATGTACCGTATGGCCCTATAAACTGTGTTGGGATGAAAGCTAGCCACTTTGAGCAATGTGGGAAGTGCTGGGGGCAGTTTGGGACAACAGGGCCAAAATGTCACTTTCACAGTCCCAAAGTGCCATTTTCACAGTAAAAAGGCCTGGTTCACTTTTGCTTAGCTTAGTCTGTAACTTGAAAACTATGTACCGTATGGCCCTATAAACTGTGTTGGGATGAAAGCTAGCCACTTTGAGCAGTGTGGGAAGTGCTGGGGGCAGTTTGGGACAACAGGGCCAAAATGTCACTTTCACAGTCCCAAAGTGCCATTTTCACAGTAAAAAGGCCTGGTTCACTTTTGCTTAGCTTAGTCTGTAACTTGAAAACTATGTACCGTATGGCCCTATAAACTGTGTTGGGATGAAAGCTAGCCACTTTGAGCATTGTGGCAAGAGCTGGGGCAGTTTGGGACAACAGGAACGACAGGGCCAAAATGTCACTTTCACAGTCCCAAAGTGCCATTTTCACAGTAAAAAGGCCTGGTTCACTTTTGCTTAGCTTAGTCTGTAACTTGAAAACTATGTACCGTATGGCCCTATAAACTGTGTTGGGATGAAAGCTAGCCACTTTGAGCAATGTGGGAAGTGCTGGGGCAGTTTGGGACAACAGGGCCAAAATGTCACTTTCACAGTCCCAAAGTGCCATTTTCACAGTAAAAAGGCCTGGTTCACTTTTGCTTAGCTTAGTCTGTAACTTGAAAACTATGTACCGTATGGCCCTATAAACTGTGTTGGGATGAAAGCTAGCCACTTTGAGCAATGTGGGAAGTGCTGGGGCAGTTTGGGACAACAGGGCCAAAATGTCACTTTCACAGTCCCAAAGTGCCATTTTCACAGTAAAAAGGCCTGGTTCACTTTTGCTTAGCTTAGTCTGTAACTTGAAAACTATGTACCGTATGGCCCTATAAACTGTGTTGGGATGAAAGCTAGCCACTTTGAGCAATGTGGGAAGTGCTGGGGCAGTTTGGGACAACAGGGCCAAAATGTCACTTTCACAGTCCCAAAGTGCCATTTTCACAGTAAAAAGGCCTGGTTCACTTTTGCTTAGCTTAGTCTGTAACTTGAAAACTATGTACCGTATGGCCCTATAAACTGTGTTGGGATGAAAGCTAGCCACTTTGAGCAATGTGGGAAGTGCTGGGGCAGTTTGGGACAACAGGGCCAAAATGTCACTTTCACAGTCCCAAAGTGCCATTTTCACAGTAAAAAGGCCTGGTTCACTTTTGCTTAGCTTAGTCTGTAACTTGAAAACTATGTACCGTATGGCCCTATAAACTGTGTTGGGATGAAAGCTAGCCACTTTGAGCAATGTGGGAAGTGCTGGGGCAGTTTGGGACAACAGGGCCAAAATGTCACTTTCACAGTCCCAAAGTGCCATTTTCACAGTAAAAAGGCCTGGTTCACTTTTGCTTAGCTTAGTCTGTAACTTGAAAACTATGTACCGTATGGCCCTATAAACTGTGTTGGGATGAAAGCTAGCCACTTTGAGCAATGTGGGAAGTGCTGGGGCAGTTTGGGACAACAGGGCCAAAATGTCACTTTCACAGTCCCAAAGTGCCATTTTCACAGTAAAAAGGCCTGGTTCACTTTTGCTTAGCTTAGTCTGTAACTTGAAAACTATGTACCGTATGGCCCTATAAACTGTGTTGGGATGAAAGCTAGCCACTTTGAGCAATGTGGGAAGTGCTGGGGCAGTTTGGGACAACAGGGCCAAAATGTCACTTTCACAGTCCCAAAGTGCCATTTTCACAGTAAAAAGGCCTGGTTCACTTTTGCTTAGCTTAGTCTGTAACTTGAAAACTATGTACCGTATGGCCCTATAAACTGTGTTGGGATGAAAGCTAGCCACTTTGAGCAATGTGGGAAGTGCTGGGGCAGTTTGGGACAACAGGGCCAAAATGTCACTTTCACAGTCCCAAAGTGCCATTTTCACAGTAAAAAGGCCTGGTTCACTTTTGCTTAGCTTAGTCTGTAACTTGAAAACTATGTACCGTATGGCCCTATAAACTGTGTTGGGATGAAAGCTAGCCACTTTGAGCAATGTGGGAAGTGCTGGGGCAGTTTGGGACAACAGGGCCAAAATGTCACTTTCACAGTCCCAAAGTGCCATTTTCACAGTAAAAAGGCCTGGTTCACTTTTGCTTAGCTTAGTCTGTAACTTGAAAACTATGTACCGTATGGCCCTATAAACTGTGTTGGGATGAAAGCTAGCCACTTTGAGCAATGTGGGAAGTGCTGGGGCAGTTTGGGACAACAGGGCCAAAATGTCACTTTCACAGTCCCAAAGTGCCATTTTCACAGTAAAAAGGCCTGGTTCACTTTTGCTTAGCTTAGTCTGTAACTTGAAAACTATGTACCGTATGGCCCTATAAACTGTGTTGGGATGAAAGCTAGCCACTTTGAGCATTGTGGCAAGAGCTGGGGCAGTTTGGGACAACAGGGAACGAACAGGGCCAAAATGTCACTTTCACAGTCCCAAAGTGCCATTTTCACAGTAAAAAGGCCTGGTTCACTTTTGCTTAGCTTAGTCTGTAACTTGAAAACTATGTACCGTATGGCCCTATAAACTGTGTTGGGATGAAAGCTAGCCACTTTGAGCAATGTGGGAAGTGCTGGGGCAGTTTGGGACAACAGGGCCAAAATGTCACTTTCACAGTCCCAAAGTGCCATTTTCACAGTAAAAAGGCCTGGTTCACTTTTGCTTAGCTTAGTCTGTAACTTGAAAACTATGTACCGTATGGCCCTATAAACTGTGTTGGGATGAAAGCTAGCCACTTTGAGCAATGTGGGAAGTGCTGGGGCAGTTTGGGACAACAGGGCCAAAATGTCACTTTCACAGTCCCAAAGTGCCATTTTCACAGTAAAAAGGCCTGGTTCACTTTTGCTTAGCTTAGTCTGTAACTTGAAAACTATGTACCGTATGGCCCTATAAACTGTGTTGGGATGAAAGCTAGCCACTTTGAGCAATGTGGGAAGTGCTGGGGCAGTTTGGGACAACAGGGCCAAAATGTCACTTTCACAGTCCCAAAGTGCCATTTTCACAGTAAAAAGGCCTGGTTCACTTTTGCTTAGCTTAGTCTGTAACTTGAAAACTATGTACCGTATGGCCCTATAAACTGTGTTGGGATGAAAGCTAGCCACTTTGAGCAATGTGGGAAGTGCTGGGGCAGTTTGGGACAACAGGGCCAAAATGTCACTTTCACAGTCCCAAAGTGCCGTTTTCACAGTAAAAAAAGAAAGATTCATTTTGCTTAGCTTAGTCTGTAACTTGAAAACTATGTACCGTATGGCCCTATAAACTGTGTTGGGATGAAAGCTAGCCACTTTGAGCAATGTGGGAAGTGCTGGGGCAGTTTGGGACAACAGGGCCAAAATGTCACTTTCACAGTCCCAAAGTGCCATTTTCACAGTAAAAAGGCCTGGTTCACTTTTGCTTAGCTTAGTCTGTAACTTGAAAACTATGTACCGTATGGCCCTATAAACTGTGTTGGGATGAAAGCTAGCCACTTTGAGCAATGTGGGAAGTGCTGGGGCAGTTTGGGACAACAGGGCCAAAATGTCACTTTCACAGTCCCAAAGTGCCATTTTCACAGTAAAAAGGCCTGGTTCACTTTTGCTTAGCTTAGTCTGTAACTTGAAAACTATGTACCGTATGGCCCTATAAACTGTGTTGGGATGAAAGCTAGCCACTTTGAGCAGTGTGGGAAGTGCTGGGGCAGTTTGGGACAACAGGGCCAAAATGTCACTTTCACAGTCCCAAAGTGCCATTTTCACAGTAAAAAGGCCTGGTTCACTTTTGCTTAGCTTAGTCTGTAACTTGAAAACTATGTACCGTATGGCCCTATAAACTGTGTTGGGATGAAAGCTAGCCACTTTGAGCATTGTGGCAAGAGCTGGGGCAGTTTGGGACAACAGGGAACGAACAGGGCCAAAATGTCACTTTCACAGTCCCAAAGTGCCATTTTCACAGTAAAAAGGCCTGGTTCACTTTTGCTTAGCTTAGTCTGTAACTTGAAAACTATGTACCGTATGGCCCTATAAACTGTGTTGGGATGAAAGCTAGCCACTTTGAGCAATGTGGGAAGTGCTGGGGCAGTTTGGGACAACAGGGCCAAAATGTCACTTTCACAGTCCCAAAGTGCCATTTTCACAGTAAAAAGGCCTGGTTCACTTTTGCTTAGCTTAGTCTGTAACTTGAAAACTATGTACCGTATGGCCCTATAAACTGTGTTGGGATGAAAGCTAGCCACTTTGAGCAATGTGGGAAGTGCTGGGGCAGTTTGGGACAACAGGGCCAAAATGTCACTTTCACAGTCCCAAAGTGCCATTTTCACAGTAAAAAGGCCTGGTTCACTTTTGCTTAGCTTAGTCTGTAACTTGAAAACTATGTACCGTATGGCCCTATAAACTGTGTTGGGATGAAAGCTAGCCACTTTGAGCAATGTGGGAAGTGCTGGGGCAGTTTGGGACAACAGGGCCAAAATGTCACTTTCACAGTCCCAAAGTGCCGTTTTCACAGTAAAAAAAAAAAGATTCATTTTGCTTTGCTTAGTCTGTAACTTGAAAACTATGTACCGTATGGCCCTATAAACTGTGTTGGGATGAAAGCTAGCCACTTTGAGCAATGTGGGAAGTGCTGGGGCAGTTTGGGACAACAGGGCCAAAATGTCACTTTCACAGTCCCAAAGTGCCATTTTCACAGTAAAAAGGCCTGGTTCACTTTTGCTTAGCTTAGTCTGTAACTTGAAAACTATGTACCGTATGGCCCTATAAACTGTGTTGGGATGAAAGCTAGCCACTTTGAGCAATGTGGGAAGTGCTGGGGCAGTTTGGGACAACAGGGCCAAAATGTCACTTTCACAGTCCCAAAGTGCCATTTTCACAGTAAAAAGGCCTGGTTCACTTTTGCTTAGCTTAGTCTGTAACTTGAAAACTATGTACCGTATGGCCCTATAAACTGTGTTGGGATGAAAGCTAGCCACTTTGAGCAATGTGGGAAGTGCTGGGGCAGTTTGGGACAACAGGGCCAAAATGTCACTTTCACAGTCCCAAAGTGCCATTTTCACAGTAAAAAAAAACAGATTCATTTTGCTTAGCTTAGTCTGTAACTTGAAAACTATGTACCGTATGGCCCTATAAACTGTGTTGGGATGAAAGCTAGCCACTTTGAGCAATGTGGGAAGTGCTGGGGCAGTTTGGGACAACAGGGCCAAAATGTCACTTTCACAGTCCCAAAGTGCCATTTTCACAGTAAAAAGGCCTGGTTCACTTTTGCTTAGCTTAGTCTGTAACTTGAAAACTATGTACCGTATGGCCCTATAAACTGTGTTGGGATGAAAGCTAGCCACTTTGAGCAATGTGGGAAGTGCTGGGGCAGTTTGGGACAACAGGGCCAAAATGTCACTTTCACAGTCCCAAAGTGCCATTTTCACAGTAAAAAAAAACAGATTCATTTTGCTTAGCTTAGTCTGTAACTTGAAAACTATGTACCGTATGGCCCTATAAACTGTGTTGGGATGAAAGCTAGCCACTTTGAGCAATGTGGGAAGTGCTGGGGCAGTTTGGGACAACAGGGCCAAAATGTCACTTTCACAGTCCCAAAGTGCCGTTTTCACAGTAAAAAAAAAAAGATTAATTTTGCTTAGCTTTGTCTGTAACTTGAAAACTATGTACCGTATGGCCCTATAAACTGTGTTGGGATGAAAGCTAGCCACTTTGAGCAATGTGGGAAGTGCTGGGGCAGTGGCAGTTTGGGACAACAGGGCCAAAATGTCACTTTCACAGTCCCAAAGTGCCATTTTCACAGTAAAAAGGCCTGGTTCACTTTTGCTTAGCTTAGTCTGTAACTTGAAAACTATGTACCGTATGGCCCTATAAACTGTGTTGGGATGAAAGCTAGCCACTTTGAGCAATGTGGGAAGTGCTGGGGCAGTTTGGGACAACAGGGCCAAAATGTCACTTTCACAGTCCCAAAGTGCCATTTTCACAGTAAAAAAAAACAGATTCATTTTGCTTAGCTTAGTCTGTAACTTGAAAACTATGTACCGTATGGCCCTATAAACTGTGTTGGGATGAAAGCTAGCCACTTTGAGCAATGTGGGAAGTGCTGGGGCAGTTTGGGACAACAGGGCCAAAATGTCACTTTCACAGTCCCAAAGTGCCATTTTCACAGTAAAAAGGCCTGGTTCACTTTTGCTTAGCTTAGTCTGTAACTTGAAAACTATGTACCGTATGGCCCTATAAACTGTGTTGGGATGAAAGCTAGCCACTTTGAGCAATGTGGGAAGTGCTGGGGCAGTTTGGGACAACAGGGCCAAAATGTCACTTTCACAGTCCCAAAGTGCCATTTTCACAGTAAAAAAAAACAGATTCATTTTGCTTAGCTTAGTCTGTAACTTGAAAACTATGTACCGTATGGCCCTATAAACTGTGTTGGGATGAAAGCTAGCCACTTTGAGCAATGTGGGAAGTGCTGGGGCAGTTTGGGACAACAGGGCCAAAATGTCACTTTCACAGTCCCAAAGTGCCGTTTTCACAGTAAAAAAAAAAGATTAATTTTGCTTAGCTTTGTCTGTAACTTGAAAACTATGTACCGTATGGCCCTATAAACTGTGTTGGGATGAAAGCTAGCCACTTTGAGCAATGTGGGAAGTGCTGGGGCAGTTTGGGACAACAGGGCCAAAATGTCACTTTCACAGTCCCAAAGTGCCATTTTCACAGTAAAAAGGCCTGGTTCACTTTTGCTTAGCTTAGTCTGTAACTTGAAAACTATGTACCGTATGGCCCTATAAACTGTGTTGGGATGAAAGCTAGCCACTTTGAGCAGTGTGGGAAGTGCTGGGGCAGTTTGGGACAACAGGGCCAAAATGTCACTTTCACAGTCCCAAAGTGCCATTTTCACAGTAAAAAGGCCTGGTTCACTTTTGCTTAGCTTAGTCTGTAACTTGAAAACTATGTACCGTATGGCCCTATAAACTGTGTTGGGATGAAAGCTAGCCACTTTGAGCATTGTGGCAAGAGCTGGGGCAGTTTGGGACAACAGGGAACGAACAGGGCCAAAATGTCACTTTCACAGTCCCAAAGTGCCATTTTCACAGTAAAAAGGCCTGGTTCACTTTTGCTTAGCTTAGTCTGTAACTTGAAAACTATGTACCGTATGGCCCTATAAACTGTGTTGGGATGAAAGCTAGCCACTTTGAGCAATGTGGGAAGTGCTGGGGCAGTTTGGGACAACAGGGCCAAAATGTCACTTTCACAGTCCCAAAGTGCCATTTTCACAGTAAAAAGGCCTGGTTCACTTTTGCTTAGCTTAGTCTGTAACTTGAAAACTATGTACCGTATGGCCCTATAAACTGTGTTGGGATGAAAGCTAGCCACTTTGAGCAATGTGGGAAGTGCTGGGGCAGTTTGGGACAACAGGGCCAAAATGTCACTTTCACAGTCCCAAAGTGCCATTTTCACAGTAAAAAGGCCTGGTTCACTTTTGCTTAGCTTAGTCTGTAACTTGAAAACTATGTACCGTATGGCCCTATAAACTGTGTTGGGATGAAAGCTAGCCACTTTGAGCAATGTGGGAAGTGCTGGGGCAGTTTGGGACAACAGGGCCAAAATGTCACTTTCACAGTCCCAAAGTGCCGTTTTCACAGTAAAAAAAAAAAGATTCATTTTGCTTAGCTTAGTCTGTAACTTGAAAACTATGTACCGTATGGCCCTATAAACTGTGTTGGGATGAAAGCTAGCCACTTTGAGCAATGTGGGAAGTGCTGGGGCAGTTTGGGACAACAGGGCCAAAATGTCACTTTCACAGTCCCAAAGTGCCATTTTCACAGTAAAAAGGCCTGGTTCACTTTTGCTTAGCTTAGTCTGTAACTTGAAAACTATGTACCGTATGGCCCTATAAACTGTGTTGGGATGAAAGCTAGCCACTTTGAGCAATGTGGGAAGTGCTGGGGCAGTTTGGGACAACAGGGCCAAAATGTCACTTTCACAGTCCCAAAGTGCCATTTTCACAGTAAAAAGGCCTGGTTCACTTTTGCTTAGCTTAGTCTGTAACTTGAAAACTATGTACCGTATGGCCCTATAAACTGTGTTGGGATGAAAGCTAGCCACTTTGAGCAATGTGGGAAGTGCTGGGGCAGTTTGGGACAACAGGGCCAAAATGTCACTTTCACAGTCCCAAAGTGCCATTTTCACAGTAAAAAAAAAACAGATTCATTTTGCTTAGCTTAGTCTGTAACTTGAAAACTATGTACCGTATGGCCCTATAAACTGTGTTGGGATGAAAGCTAGCCACTTTGAGCAATGTGGGAAGTGCTGGGGCAGTTTGGGACAACAGGGCCAAAATGTCACTTTCACAGTCCCAAAGTGCCATTTTCACAGTAAAAAGGCCTGGTTCACTTTTGCTTAGCTTAGTCTGTAACTTGAAAACTATGTACCGTATGGCCCTATAAACTGTGTTGGGATGAAAGCTAGCCACTTTGAGCAATGTGGGAAGTGCTGGGGCAGTTTGGGACAACAGGGCCAAAATGTCACTTTCACAGTCCCAAAGTGCCATTTTCACAGTAAAAAAAAACAGATTCATTTTGCTTAGCTTAGTCTGTAACTTGAAAACTATGTACCGTATGGCCCTATAAACTGTGTTGGGATGAAAGCTAGCCACTTTGAGCAATGTGGGAAGTGCTGGGGCAGTTTGGGACAACAGGGCCAAAATGTCACTTTCACAGTCCCAAAGTGCCGTTTCACAGTAAAAAAAAAAAGATTCATTTTGCTTAGCTTTGTCTGTAACTTGAAAACTATGTACCGTATGGCCCTATAAACTGTGTTGGATGAAAGCTAGCCACTTTGAGCAATGTGGGAAGTGCTGGGGCAGTTTGGGACAACAGGGCCAAAATGTCACTTTCACAGTCCCAAAGTGCCATTTTCACAGTAAAAAGGCCTGGTTCACTTTTGCTTAGCTTAGTCTGTAACTTGAAAACTATGTACCGTATGGCCCTATAAACTGTGTTGGGATGAAAGCTAGCCACTTTGAGCAATGTGGGAAGTGCTGGGGCAGTTTGGGACAACAGGGCCAAAATGTCACTTTCACAGTCCCAAAGTGCCATTTTCACAGTAAAAAGGCCTGGTTCACTTTTGCTTAGCTTAGTCTGTAACTTGAAAACTATGTACCGTATGGCCCTATAAACTGTGTTGGGATGAAAGCTAGCCACTTTGAGCATTGTGGCAAGAGCTGGGGCAGTTTGGGACAACAGGGAACGAACAGGGCCAAAATGTCACTTTCACAGTCCCAAAGTGCCATTTTCACAGTAAAAAGGCCTGGTTCACTTTTGCTTAGCTTAGTCTGTAACTTGAAAACTATGTACCGTATGGCCCTATAAACTGTGTTGGGATGAAAGCTAGCCACTTTGAGCAATGTGGGAAGTGCTGGGGCAGTTTGGGACAACAGGGCCAAAATGTCACTTTCACAGTCCCAAAGTGCCATTTTCACAGTAAAAAGGCCTGGTTCACTTTTGCTTAGCTTAGTCTGTAACTTGAAAACTATGTACCGTATGGCCCTATAAACTGTGTTGGGATGAAAGCTAGCCACTTTGAGCAATGTGGG
The DNA here is from genome assembly GCF_963924005.1 of Protomyctophum bolini. Classification (NCBI taxonomy): domain Eukaryota; kingdom Metazoa; phylum Chordata; class Actinopteri; order Myctophiformes; family Myctophidae; genus Protomyctophum; species Protomyctophum bolini. The sequence continues at coordinate 69,023 of NW_027666243.1, forward strand.
AAGTGCTGGGGCAGTTTGGGACAACAGGGCCAAAATGTCACTTTCACAGTCCCAAAGTGCCATTTTCACAGTAAAAAGGCCTGGTTCACTTTTGCTTAGCTTAGTCTGTAACTTGAAAACTATGTACCGTATGGCCCTATAAACTGTGTTGGGATGAAAGCTAGCCACTTTGAGCAATGTGGGAAGTGCTGGGGCAGTTTGGGACAACAGGGCCAAAATGTCACTTTCACAGTCCCAAAGTGCCATTTTCACAGTAAAAAGGCTGGTTCACTTTTGCTTAGCTTAGTCTGTAACTTGAAAACTATGTACCGTATGGCCCTATAAACTGTGTTGGGATGAAAGCTAGCCACTTTGAGCAATGTGGGAAGTGCTGGGGCAGTTTGGGACAACAGGGCCAAAATGTCACTTTCACAGTCCAAAGTGCCGTTTTCACAGTAAAAAAAAAAAGATTCATTTTGCTTAGCTTAGTCTGTAACTTGAAAACTATGTACCGTATGGCCCTATAAACTGTGTTGGGATGAAAGCTAGCCACTTTGAGCAATGTGGGAAGTGCTGGGGCAGTTTGGGACAACAGGGCCAAAATGTCACTTTCACAGTCCCAAAGTGCCATTTTCACAGTAAAAAGGCCTGGTTCACTTTTGCTTAGCTTAGTCTGTAACTTGAAAACTATGTACCGTATGGCCCTATAAACTGTGTTGGGATGAAAGCTAGCCACTTTGAGCAATGTGGGAAGTGCTGGGGCAGTTTGGGACAACAGGGCCAAAATGTCACTTTCACAGTCCCAAAGTGCCATTTTCACAGTAAAAAGGCCTGGTTCACTTTTGCTTAGCTTAGTCTGTAACTTGAAAACTATGTACCGTATGGCCCTATAAACTGTGTTGGGATGAAAGCTAGCCACTTTGAGCAATGTGGGAAGTGCTGGGGCAGTTTGGGACAACAGGGCCAAAATGTCACTTTCACAGTCCCAAAGTGCCATTTTCACAGTAAAAAAAAAACAGATTCATTTTGCTTAGCTTAGTCTGTAACTTGAAAACTATGTACCGTATGGCCCTATAAACTGTGTTGGGATGAAAGCTAGCCACTTTGAGCAATGTGGGAAGTGCTGGGGCAGTTTGGGACAACAGGGCCAAAATGTCACTTTCACAGTCCCAAAGTGCCATTTTCACAGTAAAAAGGCCTGGTTCACTTTTGCTTAGCTTAGTCTGTAACTTGAAAACTATGTACCGTATGGCCCTATAAACTGTGTTGGGATGAAAGCTAGCCACTTTGAGCAATGTGGGAAGTGCTGGGGCAGTTTGGGACAACAGGGCCAAAATGTCACTTTCACAGTCCCAAAGTGCCATTTTCACAGTAAAAAAAAACAGATTCATTTTGCTTAGCTTAGTCTGTAACTTGAAAACTATGTACCGTATGGCCCTATAAACTGTGTTGGGATGAAAGCTAGCCACTTTGAGCAATGTGGGAAGTGCTGGGGCAGTTTGGGACAACAGGGCCAAAATGTCACTTTCACAGTCCCAAAGTGCCGTTTTCACAGTAAAAAAAAAAAGATTCATTTTGCTTAGCTTTGTCTGTAACTTGAAAACTATGTACCGTATGGCCCTATAAACTGTGTTGGGATGAAAGCTAGCCACTTTGAGCAATGTGGGAAGTGCTGGGGCAGTTTGGGACAACAGGGCCAAAATGTCACTTTCACAGTCCCAAAGTGCCATTTTCACAGTAAAAAGGCCTGGTTCACTTTTGCTTAGCTTAGTCTGTAACTTGAAAACTATGTACCGTATGGCCCTATAAACTGTGTTGGGATGAAAGCTAGCCACTTTGAGCAATGTGGGAAGTGCTGGGGCAGTTTGGGACAACAGGGCCAAAATGTCACTTTCACAGTCCCAAAGTGCCATTTTCACAGTAAAAAGGCCTGGTTCACTTTTGCTTAGCTTAGTCTGTAACTTGAAAACTATGTACCGTATGGCCCTATAAACTGTGTTGGGATGAAAGCTAGCCACTTTGAGCATTGTGGCAAGAGCTGGGGCAGTTTGGGACAACAGGGAACGAACAGGGCCAAAATGTCACTTTCACAGTCCCAAAGTGCCATTTTCACAGTAAAAAGGCCTGGTTCACTTTTGCTTAGCTTAGTCTGTAACTTGAAAACTATGTACCGTATGGCCCTATAAACTGTGTTGGGATGAAAGCTAGCCACTTTGAGCAATGTGGGAAGTGCTGGGGCAGTTTGGGACAACAGGGCCAAAATGTCACTTTCACAGTCCCAAAGTGCCATTTTCACAGTAAAAAGGCCTGGTTCACTTTTGCTTAGCTTAGTCTGTAACTTGAAAACTATGTACCGTATGGCCCTATAAACTGTGTTGGGATGAAAGCTAGCCACTTTGAGCAATGTGGGAAGTGCTGGGGCAGTTTGGGACAACAGGGCCAAAATGTCACTTTCACAGTCCCAAAGTGCCATTTTCACAGTAAAAAGGCCTGGTTCACTTTTGCTTAGCTTAGTCTGTAACTTGAAAACTATGTACCGTATGGCCCTATAAACTGTGTTGGGATGAAAGCTAGCCACTTTGAGCAATGTGGGAAGTGCTGGGGCAGTTTGGGACAACAGGGCCAAAATGTCACTTTCACAGTCCCAAAGTGCCGTTTTCACAGTAAAAAAAAAAGATTCATTTTGCTTAGCTTAGTCTGTAACTTGAAAACTATGTACCGTATGGCCCTATAAACTGTGTTGGGATGAAAGCTAGCCACTTTGAGCAATGTGGGAAGTGCTGGGGCAGTTTGGGACAACAGGGCCAAAATGTCACTTTCACAGTCCCAAAGTGCCATTTTCACAGTAAAAAGGCCTGGTTCACTTTTGCTTAGCTTAGTCTGTAACTTGAAAACTATGTACCGTATGGCCCTATAAACTGTGTTGGGATGAAAGCTAGCCACTTTGAGCAATGTGGGAAGTGCTGGGGCAGTTTGGGACAACAGGGCCAAAATGTCACTTTCACAGTCCCAAAGTGCCATTTTCACAGTAAAAAGGCCTGGTTCACTTTTGCTTAGCTTAGTCTGTAACTTGAAAACTATGTACCGTATGGCCCTATAAACTGTGTTGGGATGAAAGCTAGCCACTTTGAGCAATGTGGGAAGTGCTGGGGCAGTTTGGGACAACAGGGCCAAAATGTCACTTTCACAGTCCCAAAGTGCCATTTTCACAGTAAAAAAAAAACAGATTCATTTTGCTTAGCTTAGTCTGTAACTTGAAAACTATGTACCGTATGGCCCTATAAACTGTGTTGGGATGAAAGCTAGCCACTTTGAGCAATGTGGGAAGTGCTGGGGCAGTTTGGGACAACAGGGCCAAAATGTCACTTTCACAGTCCCAAAGTGCCATTTTCACAGTAAAAAGGCCTGGTTCACTTTTGCTTAGCTTAGTCTGTAACTTGAAAACTATGTACCGTATGGCCCTATAAACTGTGTTGGGATGAAAGCTAGCCACTTTGAGCAATGTGGGAAGTGCTGGGGCAGTTTGGGACAACAGGGCCAAAATGTCACTTTCACAGTCCCAAAGTGCCATTTTCACAGTAAAAAAAAACAGATTCATTTTGCTTAGCTTAGTCTGTAACTTGAAAACTATGTACCGTATGGCCCTATAAACTGTGTTGGGATGAAAGCTAGCCACTTTGAGCAATGTGGGAAGTGCTGGGGCAGTTTGGGACAACAGGGCCAAAATGTCACTTTCACAGTCCCAAAGTGCCGTTTTCACAGTAAAAAAAAAAAGATTCATTTTGCTTAGCTTTGTCTGTAACTTGAAAACTATGTACCGTATGGCCCTATAAACTGTGTTGGGATGAAAGCTAGACACTTTGAGCAATGTGGGAAGTGCTGGGGCAGTTTGGGACAACAGGGCCAAAATGTCACTTTCACAGTCCCAAAGTGCCATTTTCACAGTAAAAAGGCCTGGTTCACTTTTGCTTAGCTTAGTCTGTAACTTGAAAACTATGTACCGTATGGCCCTATAAACTGTGTTGGGATGAAAGCTAGCCACTTTGAGCAATGTGGGAAGTGCTGGGGCAGTTTGGGACAACAGGGCCAAAATGTCACTTTCACAGTCCCAAAGTGCCATTTTCACAGTAAAAAGGCCTGGTTCACTTTTGCTTAGCTTAGTCTGTAACTTGAAAACTATGTACCGTATGGCCCTATAAACTGTGTTGGGATGAAAGCTAGCCACTTTGAGCATTGTGGCAAGAGCTGGGGCAGTTTGGGACAACAGGGAACGAACAGGGCCAAAATGTCACTTTCACAGTCCCAAAGTGCCATTTTCACAGTAAAAAGGCCTGGTTCACTTTTGCTTAGCTTAGTCTGTAACTTGAAAACTATGTACCGTATGGCCCTATAAACTGTGTTGGGATGAAAGCTAGCCACTTTGAGCAATGTGGGAAGTGCTGGGGCAGTTTGGGACAACAGGGCCAAAATGTCACTTTCACAGTCCCAAAGTGCCATTTTCACAGTAAAAAAAAACAGATTCATTTTGCTTAGCTTAGTCTGTAACTTGAAAACTATGTACCGTATGGCCCTATAAACTGTGTTGGGATGAAAGCTAGCCACTTTGAGCAATGTGGGAAGTGCTGGGGCAGTTTGGGACAACAGGGCCAAAATGTCACTTTCACAGTCCCAAAGTGCCATTTTCACAGTAAAAAGGCCTGGTTCACTTTTGCTTAGCTTAGTCTGTAACTTGAAAACTATGTACCGTATGGCCCTATAAACTGTGTTGGGATGAAAGCTAGCCACTTTGAGCAATGTGGGAAGTGCTGGGGCAGTTTGGGACAACAGGGCCAAAATGTCACTTTCACAGTCCCAAAGTGCCATTTTCACAGTAAAAAAAAACAGATTCATTTTGCTTAGCTTAGTCTGTAACTTGAAAACTATGTACCGTATGGCCCTATAAACTGTGTTGGGATGAAAGCTAGCCACTTTGAGCAATGTGGGAAGTGCTGGGGCAGTTTGGGACAACAGGGCCAAAATGTCACTTTCACAGTCCCAAAGTGCCGTTTTCACAGTAAAAAAAAAAAGATTCATTTTGCTTAGCTTTGTCTGTAACTTGAAAACTATGTACCGTATGGCCCTATAAACTGTGTTGGGATGAAAGCTAGCCACTTTGAGCAATGTGGGAAGTGCTGGGGCAGTTTGGGACAACAGGGCCAAAATGTCACTTTCACAGTCCCAAAGTGCCATTTTCACAGTAAAAAGGCCTGGTTCACTTTTGCTTAGCTTAGTCTGTAACTTGAAAACTATGTACCGTATGGCCCTATAAACTGTGTTGGGATGAAAGCTAGCCACTTTGAGCAATGTGGGAAGTGCTGGGGCAGTTTGGGACAACAGGGCCAAAATGTCACTTTCACAGTCCCAAAGTGCCATTTTCACAGTAAAAAGGCCTGGTTCACTTTTGCTTAGCTTAGTCTGTAACTTGAAAACTATGTACCGTATGGCCCTATAAACTGTGTTGGGATGAAAGCTAGCCACTTTGAGCATTGTGGCAAGAGCTGGGGCAGTTTGGGACAACAGGGAACGAACAGGGCCAAAATGTCACTTTCACAGTCCCAAAGTGCCATTTTCACAGTAAAAAGGCCTGGTTCACTTTTGCTTAGCTTAGTCTGTAACTTGAAAACTATGTACCGTATGGCCCTATAAACTGTGTTGGGATGAAAGCTAGCCACTTTGAGCAATGTGGGAAGTGCTGGGGCAGTTTGGGACAACAGGGCCAAAATGTCACTTTCACAGTCCCAAAGTGCCATTTTCACAGTAAAAAGGCCTGGTTCACTTTTGCTTAGCTTAGTCTGTAACTTGAAAACTATGTACCGTATGGCCCTATAAACTGTGTTGGGATGAAAGCTAGCCACTTTGAGCAATGTGGGAAGTGCTGGGGCAGTTTGGGACAACAGGGCCAAAATGTCACTTTCACAGTCCCAAAGTGCCATTTTCACAGTAAAAAGGCCTGGTTCACTTTTGCTTAGCTTAGTCTGTAACTTGAAAACTATGTACCGTATGGCCCTATAAACTGTGTTGGGATGAAAGCTAGCCACTTTGAGCAATGTGGGAAGTGCTGGGGCAGTTTGGGACAACAGGGCCAAAATGTCACTTTCACAGTCCCAAAGTGCCATTTTCACAGTAAAAAGGCCTGGTTCACTTTTGCTTAGCTTAGTCTGTAACTTGAAAACTATGTACCGTATGGCCCTATAAACTGTGTTGGGATGAAAGCTAGCCACTTTGAGCAATGTGGGAAGTGCTGGGGCAGTTTGGGACAACAGGGCCAAAATGTCACTTTCACAGTCCCAAAGTGCCATTTTCACAGTAAAAAGGCCTGGTTCACTTTTGCTTAAGTTAGTCTGTAACTTGAAAACTATGTACCGTATGGCCCTATAAACTGTGTTGGGATGAAAGCTAGCCACTTTGAGCAATGTGGGAAGTGCTGGGGCAGTTTGGGACAACAGGGCCAAAATGTCACTTTCACAGTCCCAAAGTGCCATTTTCACAGTAAAAAAAAACAGATTCATTTTGCTTAGCTTAGTCTGTAACTTGAAAACTATGTACCGTATGGCCCTATAAACTGTGTTGGGATGAAAGCTAGCCACTTTGAGCAATGTGGGAAGTGCTGGGGCAGTTTGGGACAACAGGGCCAAAATGTCACTTTCACAGTCCCAAAGTGCCATTTTCACAGTAAAAAAAAACAGATTCATTTTGCTTAGCTTAGTCTGTAACTTGAAAACTATGTACCGTATGGCCCTATAAACTGTGTTGGGATGAAAGCTAGCCACTTTGAGCAATGTGGGAAGTGCTGGGGCAGTTTGGGACAACAGGGCCAAAATGTCACTTTCACAGTCCCAAAGTGCCATTTTCACAGTAAAAAAAAACAGATTCATTTTGCTTAGCTTAGTCTGTAACTTGAAAACTATGTACCGTATGGCCCTATAAACTGTGTTGGGATGAAAGCTAGCCACTTTGAGCAATGTGGGAAGTGCTGGGGCAGTTTGGGACAACAGGGCCAAAATGTCACTTTCACAGTCCCAAAGTGCCATTTTCACAGTAAAAAGGCCTGGTTCACTTTTGCTTAGCTTAGTCTGTAACTTGAAAACTATGTACCGTATGGCCCTATAAACTGTGTTGGGATGAAAGCTAGCCACTTTGAGCAATGTGGGAAGTGCTGGGGCAGTTTGGGACAACAGGGCCAAAATGTCACTTTCACAGTCCCAAAGTGCCATTTTCACAGTAAAAAGGCCTGGTTCACTTTTGCTTAGCTTAGTCTGTAACTTGAAAACTATGTACCGTATGGCCCTATAAACTGTGTTGGGATGAAAGCTAGCCACTTTGAGCAATGTGGGAAGTGCTGGGGCAGTTTGGGACAACAGGGCCAAAATGTCACTTTCACAGTCCCAAAGTGCCATTTTCACAGTAAAAAGGCCTGGTTCACTTTTGCTTAGCTTAGTCTGTAACTTGAAAACTATGTACCATATGGCCCTATAAACTGTGTTGGGATGAAAGCTAGCCACTTTGAGCAATGTGGGAAGTGCTGGGGCAGTTTGGGACAACAGGGCCAAAATGTCACTTTCACAGTCCCAAAGTGCCGTTTTCACAGTAAAAAAAAAAGATTCATTTTGCTTAGCTTAGTCTGTAACTTGAAAACTATGTACCGTATGGCCCTATAAACTGTGTTGGGATGAAAGCTAGCCACTTTGAGCAATGTGGGAAGTGCTGGGGCAGTTTGGGACAACAGGGCCAAAATGTCACTTTCACAGTCCCAAAGTGCCATTTTCACAGTAAAAAGGCCTGGTTCACTTTTGCTTAGCTTAGTCTGTAACTTGAAAACTATGTACCGTATGGCCCTATAAACTGTGTTGGGATGAAAGCTAGCCACTTTGAGCAATGTGGGAAGTGCTGGGGCAGTTTGGGACAACAGGGCCAAAATGTCACTTTCACAGTCCCAAAGTGCCATTTTCACAGTAAAAAGGCCTGGTTCACTTTTGCTTAGCTTAGTCTGTAACTTGAAAACTATGTACCGTATGGCCCTATAAACTGTGTTGGGATGAAAGCTAGCCACTTTGAGCAGTGTGGGAAGTGCTGGGGCAGTTTGGGACAACAGGGCCAAAATGTCACTTTCACAGTCCCAAAGTGCCATTTTCACAGTAAAAAGGCCTGGTTCACTTTTGCTTAGCTTAGTCTGTAACTTGAAAACTATGTACCGTATGGCCCTATAAACTGTGTTGGGATGAAAGCTAGCCACTTTGAGCATTGTGGCAAGAGCTGGGGCAGTTTGGGACAACAGGGAACGAACAGGGCCAAAATGTCACTTTCACAGTCCCAAAGTGCCATTTTCACAGTAAAAAGGCCTGGTTCACTTTTGCTTAGCTTAGTCTGTAACTTGAAAACTATGTACCGTATGGCCCTATAAACTGTGTTGGGATGAAAGCTAGCCACTTTGAGCAATGTGGGAAGTGCTGGGGCAGTTTGGGACAACAGGGCCAAAATGTCACTTTCACAGTCCCAAAGTGCCATTTTCACAGTAAAAAGGCCTGGTTCACTTTTGCTTAGCTTAGTCTGTAACTTGAAAACTATGTACCGTATGGCCCTATAAACTGTGTTGGGATGAAAGCTAGCCACTTTGAGCAATGTGGGAAGTGCTGGGGCAGTTTGGGACAACAGGGCCAAAATGTCACTTTCACAGTCCCAAAGTGCCATTTTCACAGTAAAAAGGCCTGGTTCACTTTTGCTTAGCTTAGTCTGTAACTTGAAAACTATGTACCGTATGGCCCTATAAACTGTGTTGGGATGAAAGCTAGCCACTTTGAGCAATGTGGGAAGTGCTGGGGCAGTTTGGGACAACAGGGCCAAAATGTCACTTTCACAGTCCCAAAGTGCCATTTTCACAGTAAAAAGGCCTGGTTCACTTTTGCTTAGCTTTGTCTGTAACTTGAAAACTATGTACCATATGGCCCTATAAACTGTGTTGGGATGAAAGCTAGCCACTTTGAGCAATGTGGGAAGTGCTGGGGCAGTTTGGGACAACAGGGCCAAAATGTCACTTTCACAGTCCCAAAGTGCCGTTTTCACAGTAAAAAAAAAAAGATTCATTTTGCTTAGCTTAGTCTGTAACTTGAAAACTATGTACCGTATGGCCCTATAAACTGTGTTGGGATGAAAGCTAGCCACTTTGAGCAATGTGGGAAGTGCTGGGGCAGTTTGGGACAACAGGGCCAAAATGTCACTTTCACAGTCCCAAAGTGCCATTTTCACAGTAAAAAGGCCTGGTTCACTTTTGCTTAGCTTAGTCTGTAACTTGAAAACTATGTACCGTATGGCCCTATAAACTGTGTTGGGATGAAAGCTAGCCACTTTGAGCAATGTGGGAAGTGCTGGGGCAGTTTGGGACAACAGGGCCAAAATGTCACTTTCACAGTCCCAAAGTGCCATTTTCACAGTAAAAAGGCCTGGTTCACTTTTGCTTAGCTTAGTCTGTAACTTGAAAACTATGTACCGTATGGCCCTATAAACTGTGTTGGGATGAAAGCTAGCCACTTTGAGCAGTGTGGGAAGTGCTGGGGCAGTTTGGGACAACAGGGCCAAAATGTCACTTTCACAGTCCCAAAGTGCCATTTTCACAGTAAAAAGGCCTGGTTCACTTTTGCTTAGCTTAGTCTGTAACTTGAAAACTATGTACCGTATGGCCCTATAAACTGTGTTGGGATGAAAGCTAGCCACTTTGAGCATTGTGGCAAGAGCTGGGGCAGTTTGGGACAACAGGGAACGAACAGGGCCAAAATGTCACTTTCACAGTCCCAAAGTGCCATTTTCACAGTAAAAAGGCCTGGTTCACTTTTGCTTAGCTTAGTCTGTAACTTGAAAACTATGTACCGTATGGCCCTATAAACTGTGTTGGGATGAAAGCTAGCCACTTTGAGCAATGTGGGAAGTGCTGGGGCAGTTTGGGACAACAGGGCCAAAATGTCACTTTCACAGTCCCAAAGTGCCATTTTCACAGTAAAAAGGCCTGGTTCACTTTTGCTTAGCTTAGTCTGTAACTTGAAAACTATGTACCGTATGGCCCTATAAACTGTGTTGGGATGAAAGCTAGCCACTTTGAGCAATGTGGGAAGTGCTGGGGCAGTTTGGGACAACAGGGCCAAAATGTCACTTTCACAGTCCCAAAGTGCCATTTTCACAGTAAAAAGGCCTGGTTCACTTTTGCTTAGCTTAGTCTGTAACTTGAAAACTATGTACCGTATGGCCCTATAAACTGTGTTGGGATGAAAGCTAGCCACTTTGAGCAATGTGGGAAGTGCTGGGGCAGTTTGGGACAACAGGGCCAAAATGTCACTTTCACAGTCCCAAAGTGCCATTTTCACAGTAAAAAAAAAACAGATTCATTTTGCTTAGCTTAGTCTGTAACTTGAAAACTATGTACCGTATGGCCCTATAAACTGTGTTGGGATGAAAGCTAGCCACTTTGAGCAATGTGGGAAGTGCTGGGGCAGTTTGGGACAACAGGGCCAAAATGTCACTTTCACAGTCCCAAAGTGCCATTTTCACAGTAAAAAGGCCTGGTTCACTTTTGCTTAGCTTAGTCTGTAACTTGAAAACTATGTACCGTATGGCCCTATAAACTGTGTTGGGATGAAAGCTAGCCACTTTGAGCAATGTGGGAAGTGCTGGGGCAGTTTGGGACAACAGGGCCAAAATGTCACTTTCACAGTCCCAAAGTGCCATTTTCACAGTAAAAAAAAACAGATTCATTTTGCTTAGCTTAGTCTGTAACTTGAAAACTATGTACCGTATGGCCCTATAAACTGTGTTGGGATGAAAGCTAGCCACTTTGAGCAATGTGGGAAGTGCTGGGGCAGTTTGGGACAACAGGGCCAAAATGTCACTTTCACAGTCCCAAAGTGCCGTTTTCACAGTAAAAAAAAAAAGATTCATTTTGCTTAGCTTTGTCTGTAACTTGAAAACTATGTACCGTATGGCCCTATAAACTGTGTTGGGATGAAAGCTAGCCACTTTGAGCAATGTGGGAAGTGCTGGGGCAGTTTGGGACAACAGGGCCAAAATGTCACTTTCACAGTCCCAAAGTGCCATTTTCACAGTAAAAAGGCCTGGTTCACTTTTGCTTAGCTTAGTCTGTAACTTGAAAACTATGTACCGTATGGCCCTCTAAACTGTGTTGGGATGAAAGCTAGCCACTTTGAGCAATGTGGGAAGTGCTGGGGCAGTTTGGGACAACAGGGCCAAAATGTCACTTTCACAGTCCCAAAGTGCCATTTTCACAGTAAAAAGGCCTGGTTCACTTTTGCTTAGCTTAGTCTGTAACTTGAAAACTATGTACCGTATGGCCCTATAAACTGTGTTGGGATGAAAGCTAGCCACTTTGAGCATTGTGGCAAGAGCTGGGGCAGTTTGGGACAACAGGGAACGAACAGGGCCAAAATGTCACTTTCACAGTCCCAAAGTGCCATTTTCACAGTAAAAAGGCCTGGTTCACTTTTGCTTAGCTTAGTCTGTAACTTGAAAACTATGTACCGTATGGCCCTATAAACTGTGTTGGGATGAAAGCTAGCCACTTTGAGCAATGTGGGAAGTGCTGGGGCAGTTTGGGACAACAGGGCCAAAATGTCACTTTCACAGTCCCAAAGTGCCATTTTCACAGTAAAAAGGCCTGGTTCACTTTTGCTTAGCTTAGTCTGTAACTTGAAAACTATGTACCGTATGGCCCTATAAACTGTGTTGGGATGAAAGCTAGCCACTTTGAGCAATGTGGGAAGTGCTGGGGCAGTTTGGGACAACAGGGCCAAAATGTCACTTTCACAGTCCCAAAGTGCCATTTTCACAGTAAAAAGGCCTGGTTCACTTTTGCTTAGCTTAGTCTGTAACTTGAAAACTATGTACCGTATGGCCCTATAAACTGTGTTGGGATGAAAGCTAGCCACTTTGAGCAATGTGGGAAGTGCTGGGGCAGTTTGGGACAACAGGGCCAAAATGTCACTTTCACAGTCCCAAAGTGCCATTTTCACAGTAAAAAGGCCTGGTTCACTTTTGCTTAGCTTAGTCTGTAACTTGAAAACTATGTACCGTATGGCCCTATAAACTGTGTTGGGATGAAAGCTAGCCACTTTGAGCAATGTGGGAAGTGCTGGGGCAGTTTGGGACAACAGGGCCAAAATGTCACTTTCACAGTCCCAAAGTGCCGTTTTCACAGTAAAAAAAAAAAGATTCATTTTGCTTAGCTTAGTCTGTAACTTGAAAACTATGTACCGTATGGCCCTATAAACTGTGTTGGGATGAAAGCTAGCCACTTTGAGCAATGTGGGAAGTGCTGGGGCAGTTTGGGACAACAGGGCCAAAATGTCACTTTCACAGTCCCAAAGTGCCATTTTCACAGTAAAAAGGCCTGGTTCACTTTTGCTTAGCTTAGTCTGTAACTTGAAAACTATGTACCGTATGGCCCTATAAACTGTGTTGGGATGAAAGCTAGCCACTTTGAGCAATGTGGGAAGTGCTGGGGCAGTTTGGGACAACAGGGCCAAAATGTCACTTTCACAGTCCCAAAGTGCCATTTTCACAGTAAAAAGGCCTGGTTCACTTTTGCTTAGCTTAGTCTGTAACTTGAAAACTATGTACCGTATGGCCCTATAAACTGTGTTGGGATGAAAGCTAGCCACTTTGAGCAGTGTGGGAAGTGCTGGGGCAGTTTGGGACAACAGGGCCAAAATGTCACTTTCACAGTCCCAAAGTGCCATTTTCACAGTAAAAAGGCCTGGTTCACTTTTGCTTAGCTTAGTCTGTAACTTGAAAACTATGTACCGTATGGCCCTATAAACTGTGTTGGGATGAAAGCTAGCCACTTTGAGCATTGTGGCAAGAGCTGGGGCAGTTTGGGACAACAGGGAACGAACAGGGCCAAAATGTCACTTTCACAGTCCCAAAGTGCCATTTTCACAGTAAAAAGGCCTGGTTCACTTTTGCTTAGCTTAGTCTGTAACTTGAAAACTATGTACCGTATGGCCCTATAAACTGTGTTGGGATGAAAGCTAGCCACTTTGAGCAATGTGGGAAGTGCAGCAATGTGGAAGTGCTGGGCAGTTTGGGACAACAGGGCCAAAATGTCACTTTCACAGTCCCAAAGTGCCATTTTCACAGTAAAAAGGCTGGTTCACTTTTGCTTAGCTTAGTCTGTAACTTGAAACTATGTTACCGTATGGCCCTATAAACTGTGTTGGATGAAAGCTAGACACTCTTGAGCAATGTGGAAGTGCTGGGGCAGTTTGGGACAACAGGGCCAAAATGTCACTTTCACAGTCCCAAAGTGCCATTTTCACAGTAAAAAGGCCTGTTCACTTTTGCTTAGCTTAGTCTGTAACTTGAAAACTATGTACCGTATGGCCCTATAAACTGTGTTGGGATGAAAGCTAGCCACTTTGAGCAATGTGGGAAGTGCTGGGGCAGTTTGGGACAACAGGGCCAAAATGTCACTTTCACAGTCCCAAAGTGCCGTTTTCACAGTAAAAAAAAAGATTCACTTTTGCTTAGCTTAGTCTGTAACTTGAAAACTATGTACCGTATGGCCCTATAAACTGTGTTGGATGAAAGCTAGCCACTTTGAGCAATGTGGGAAGTGCTGGGGCAGTTTGGACAACAGGGCCAAAATGTCACTTTCACAGTCCCAAAGTGCCATTTTCACAGTAAAAAGGCATGGTTCACTTTTGCTTAGCTTAGTCTGTAACTTGAAAACTATGTACCGTATGGCCCTATAAACTGTGTTGGATGAAAGCTAGCCACTTTGAGCAATGTGGGAAGTGCTGGGGCAGTTTGGGACAACAGGGCCAAAATGTCACTTTCACAGTCCCAAAGTGCCATTTTCACAGTAAAAAGGCCTGGTTCACTTTTGCTTAGCTTAGTCTGTAACTTGAAAACTATGTACCGTATGGCCCTATAAACTGTGTTGGGATGAAAGCTAGCCACTTTGAGCATTGTGCAAGAGCTGGGGCAGTTTGGGACAACAGGAACGAACAGGGCCAAAATGTCACTTTCACAGTCCCAAAGTGCCATTTTCACAGTAAAAAGGCCTGGTTCACTTTTGCTTAGCTTAGTCTGTAACTTGAAAACTATGTACCGTATGGCCCTATAAACTGTGTTGGGATGAAAGCTAGCCACTTTGAGCAATGTGGGAAGTGCTGGGGCAGTTTGGGACAACAGGGCCAAAATGTCACTTTCACAGTCCCAAAGTGCCATTTTCACAGTAAAAAGGCCTGGTTCACTTTTGCTTAGCTTAGTCTGTAACTTGAAAACTATGTACCGTATGGCCCTATAAACTGTGTTGGGATGAAAGCTAGCCACTTTGAGCATTGTGGCAAGAGCTGGGGCAGTTTGGGACAACAGGGAACGAACAGGGCCAAAATGTCACTTTCACAGTCCCAAAGTGCATTTTCACAGTAAAAAGGCCTGGTTCACTTTTGCTTAGCTTAGTCTGTAACTTGAAAACTATGTACCGTATGGCCCTATAAACTGTGTTGGGATGAAAGCTAGCCACTTTGAGCAATGTGGGAAGTGCTGGGGCAGTTTGGGACAACAGGGCCAAAATGTCACTTTCACAGTCCCAAAGTGCCATTTTCACAGTAAAAAGGCCTGGTTCACTTTTGCTTAGCTTAGTCTGTAACTTGAAAACTATGTACCGTATGGCCCTATAAACTGTGTTGGGATGAAAGCTAGCCACTTTGAGCAATGTGGGAAGTGCTGGGCAGTTTGGGACAACAGGGCCAAAATGTCACTTTCACAGTCCCAAAGTGCCATTTTCACAGTAAAAGGCCTGGTTCACTTTTGCTTAGCTTAGTCTGTAACTTGAAAACTATGTACCGTATGGCCCTATAAACTGTGTTGGGATGAAAGCTAGCCACTTTGAGCAGTGTGGGAAGTGCTGGGGCAGTTTGGGACAACAGGGCCAAAATGTCACTTTCACAGTCCCAAAGTGCCATTTTCACAGTAAAAAGGCCTGGTTCACTTTTGCTTAGCTTAGTCTGTAACTTGAAAACTATGTACCGTATGGCCCTATAAACTGTGTTGGGATGAAAGCTAGCCACTTTGAGCATTGTGGCAAGAGCTGGGGCAGTTTGGGACAACAGGGAACGAACAGGCCAAAATGTCACTTTCACAGTCCCAAAGTGCCATTTTCACAGTAAAAAGGCCTGGTTCACTTTTGCTTAGCTTAGTCTGTAACTTGAAAACTATGTACCGTATGGCCCTATAAACTGTGTTGGGATGAAAGCTAGCCACTTTGAGCAATGTGGGAAGTGCTGGGGCAGTTTGGGACAACAGGGCCAAAATGTCACTTTCACAGTCCCAAAGTGCCGTTTTCACAGTAAAAAAAAAAAGATTCATTTTGCTTAGCTTAGTCTGTAACTTGAAAACTATGTACCGTATGGCCCTATAAACTGTGTTGGATGAAAGCTAGCCACTTTGAGCAATGTGGGAAGTGCTGGGGCAGTTTGGGACAACAGGGCCAAAATGTCACTTTCACAGTCCCAAAGTGCCATTTTCACAGTAAAAAGGCCTGGTTCACTTTTGCTTAGCTTAGTCTGTAACTTGAAAACTATGTACCGTATGGCCCTATAAACTGTGTTGGATGAAAGCTAGCCACTTTGAGCAATGTGGGAAGTGCTGGTGCAGTTTGGGACAACAGGGCCAAAATGTCACTTTCACAGTCCCAAAGTGCCATTTTCACAGTAAAAAGGCCTGGTTCACTTTTGCTTAGCTTAGTCTGTAACTTGAAAACTATGTACCGTATGGCCCTATAAACTGTGTTGGGATGAAAGCTAGCCACTTTGAGCAATGTGGGAAGTGCTGGGGCAGTTTGGACAACAGGGCCAAAATGTCACTTTCACAGTCCCAAAGTGCCATTTTCACAGTAAAAAAAAAACAGATTCATTTTGCTTAGCTTAGTCTGTAACTTGAAAACTATGTACCGTATGGCCCTATAAACTGTGTTGGGATGAAAGCTAGCCACTTTGAGCAATGTGGGAAGTGCTGGGGCAGTTTGGGACAACAGGCCAAAATGTCACTTTCACAGTCCCAAAGTGCCATTTTCACAGTAAAAAGGCCTGGTTCACTTTTGCTTAGCTTAGTCTGTAACTTGAAAACTATGTACCGTATGGCCCTATAAACTGTGTTGGGATGAAAGCTAGCCACTTTGAGCAATGTGGGAAGTGCTGGGGCAGTTTGGGACAACAGGGCCAAAATGTCACTTTCACAGTCCCAAAGTGCCATTTTCACAGTAAAAAAAAACAGATTCATTTTGCTTAGCTTAGTCTGTAACTTGAAAACTATGTACCGTATGGCCCTATAAACTGTGTTGGGATGAAAGCTAGCCACTTTGAGCAATGTGGGAAGTGCTGGGGCAGTTTGGGACAACAGGGCCAAAATGTCACTTCACAGTCCCAAAGTGCCGTTTTCACAGTAAAAAAAAAAAGATTCATTTTGCTTAGCTTTGTCTGTAACTTGAAAACTATGTACCGTATGGCCCTATAAACTGTGTTGGGATGAAAGCTAGCCACTTTGAGCAATGTGGGAAGTGCTGGGGCAGTTTGGGACAACAGGGCCAAAATGTCACTTTCACAGTCCCAAAGTGCCATTTTCACAGTAAAAAGGCCTGGTTCACTTTTGCTTAGCTTAGTCTGTAACTTGAAAACTATGTACCGTATGGCCCTATAAACTGTGTTGGGATGAAAGCTAGCCACTTTGAGCAATGTGGGAAGTGCTGGGGCAGTTTGGGACAACAGGCCAAAATGTCACTTTCACAGTCCCAAAGTGCCATTTTCACAGTAAAAAGGCCTGGTTCACTTTTGCTTAGCTTAGTCTGTAACTTGAAAACTATGTACCGTATGGCCCTATAAACTGTGTTGGGATGAAAGCTAGCCACTTTGAGCATTGTGGCAAGAGCTGGGGCAGTTTGGGACAACAGGGAACGAACAGGGCCAAAATGTCACTTCACAGTCCCAAAGTGCCATTTTCACAGTAAAAAGGCCTGGTTCACTTTTGCTTAGCTTAGTCTGTAACTTGAAAACTATGTACCGTATGGCCCTATAAACTGTGTTGGGATGAAAGCTAGCCACTTTGAGCAATGTGGAAAGTGCTGGGGCAGTTTGGGACAACAGGGCCAAAATGTCACTTTCACAGTCCCAAAGTGCCATTTTCACAGTAAAAAGGCCTGGTTCACTTTTGCTTAGCTTAGTCTGTAACTTGAAAACTATGTACCGTATTATAAACTGTGTTGGGATGAAAGCTAGCCACTTTGAGCAATGTGGGAAGTGCTGGGGCAGTTTGGGACAACAGGGCCAAAATGTCACTTTCACAGTCCCAAAGTGCCATTTTCACAGTAAAAAGGCCTGGTTCACTTTTGCTTAGCTTAGTCTGTAACTTGAAAACTATGTACCGTATGGCCCTATAAACTGTGTTGGGATGAAAGCTAGCCACTTTGAGCAGTGTGGGAAGTGCTGGGGCAGTTTGGGACAACAGGGCCAAAATGTCACTTTCACAGTCCCAAAGTGCCATTTTCACAGTAAAAAGGCCTGGTTCACTTTTGCTTAGCTTAGTCTGTAACTTGAAAACTATGTACCGTATGGCCCTATAAACTGTGTTGGGATGAAAGCTAGCCACTTTGAGCATTGTGGCAAGAGCTGGGGCAGTTTGGGACAACAGGGAACGAACAGGGCCAAAATGTCACTTTCACAGTCCCAAAGTGCCATTTTCACAGTAAAAAGGCCTGGTTCACTTTTGCTTAGCTTAGTCTGTAACTTGAAAACTATGTACCGTATGGCCCTATAAACTGTGTTGGGATGAAAGCTAGCCACTTTGAGCAATGTGGGAAGTGCTGGGGCAGTTTGGGACAACAGGGCCAAAATGTCACTTTCACAGTCCCAAAGTGCCATTTTCACAGTAAAAAGGCCTGGTTCACTTTTGCTTAGCTTAGTCTGTAACTTGAAAACTATGTACCGTATGGCCCTATAAACTGTGTTGGGATGAAAGCTAGCCACTTTGAGCAATGTGGGAAGTGCTGGGGCAGTTTGGGACAACAGGGCCAAAATGTCACTTTCACAGTCCCAAAGTGCCATTTTCACAGTAAAAAGGCCTGGTTCACTTTTGCTTAGCTTAGTCTGTAACTTGAAAACTATGTACCGTATGGCCCTATAAACTGTGTTGGGATGAAAGCTAGCCACTTTGAGCAATGTGGGAAGTGCTGGGGCAGTTTGGGACAACAGGGCCAAAATGTCACTTTCACAGTCCCAAAGTGCCGTTTTCACAGTAAAAAAAAAAGATTCATTTTGCTTAGCTTAGTCTGTAACTTGAAAACTATGTACCGTATGGCCCTATAAACTGTGTTGGGATGAAAGCTAGCCACTTTGAGCAATGTGGGAAGTGCTGGGGCAGTTTGGGACAACAGGGCCAAAATGTCACTTTCACAGTCCCAAAGTGCCATTTTCACAGTAAAAAGGCCTGGTTCACTTTTGCTTAGCTTAGTCTGTAACTTGAAAACTATGTACCGTATGGCCCTATAAACTGTGTTGGGATGAAAGCTAGCCACTTTGAGCAATGTGGGAAGTGCTGGGGCAGTTTGGGACAACAGGGCCAAAATGTCACTTTCACAGTCCCAAAGTGCCATTTTCACAGTAAAAAGGCCTGGTTCACTTTTGCTTAGCTTAGTCTGTAACTTGAAAACTATGTACCGTATGGCCCTATAAACTGTGTTGGGATGAAAGCTAGCCACTTTGAGCAGTGTGGGAAGTGCTGGGGCAGTTTGGGACAACAGGGCCAAAATGTCACTTTCACAGTCCCAAAGTGCCGTTTTCACAGTAAAAAAAAAAGATTCATTTTGCTTAGCTTAGTCTGTAACTTGAAAACTATGTACCGTATGGCCCTATAAACTGTGTTGGGATGAAAGCTAGCCACTTTGAGCAATGTGGGAAGTGCTGGGGCAGTTTGGGACAACAGGGCCAAAATGTCACTTTCACAGTCCCAAAGTGCCATTTTCACAGTAAAAAGGCCTGGTTCACTTTTGCTTAGCTTAGTCTGTAACTTGAAAACTATGTACCGTATGGCCCTATAAACTGTGTTGGGATGAAGCTAGCCACTTTGAGCAATGTGGGAAGTGCTGGGGCAGTTTGGGACAACAGGGCCAAAATGTCACTTTCACAGTCCCAAAGTGCCATTTTCACAGTAAAAAGGCCTGGTTCACTTTTGCTTAGCTTAGTCTGTAACTTGAAAACTATGTACCGTATGGCCCTATAAACTGTGTTGGGATGAAAGCTAGCCACTTTGAGCAATGTGGGAAGTGCTGGGCAGTTTGGGACAACAGGGCCAAAATGTCACTTTCACAGTCCCAAAGTGCCGTTTTCACAGTAAAAAAAAAAAGATTCATTTTGCTTAGCTTAGTCTGTAACTTGAAAACTATGTACCGTATGGCCCTATAAACTGTGTTGGGATGAAAGCTAGCCACTTTGAGCAATGTGGGAAGTGCTGGGGCAGTTTGGGACAACAGGGCCAAAATGTCACTTTCACAGTCCCAAAGTGCCATTTTCACAGTAAAAAGGCCTGGTTCACTTTTGCTTAGCTTAGTCTGTAACTTGAAAACTATGTACCGTATGGCCCTATAAACTGTGTTGGGATGAAAGCTAGCCACTTTGAGCAATGTGGGAAGTGCTGGGGCAGTTTGGGACAACAGGGCCAAAATGTCACTTTCACAGTCCCAAAGTGCCATTTTCACAGTAAAAAGGCCTGGTTCACTTTTGCTTAGCTTAGTCTGTAACTTGAAAACTATGTACCGTATGGCCCTATAAACTGTGTTGGGATGAAAGCTAGCCACTTTGAGCATTGTGGCAAGAGCTGGGGCAGTTTGGGACAACAGGGAACGAACAGGGCCAAAATGTCACTTTCACAGTCCCAAAGTGCCATTTTCACAGTAAAAAGGCCTGGTTCACTTTTGCTTAGCTTAGTCTGTAACTTGAAAACTATGTACCGTATGGCCCTATAAACTGTGTTGGGATGAAAGCTAGCCACTTTGAGCAATGTGGGAAGTGCTGGGGCAGTTTGGGACAACAGGGCCAAAATGTCACTTTCACAGTCCCAAAGTGCCATTTTCACAGTAAAAAGGCCTGGTTCACTTTTGCTTAGCTTAGTCTGTAACTTGAAAACTATGTACCGTATGGCCCTATAAACTGTGTTGGGATGAAAGCTAGCCACTTTGAGCAATGTGGGAAGTGCTGGGGCAGTTTGGGACAACAGGGCCAAAATGTCACTTTCACAGTCCCAAAGTGCCGTTTTCACAGTAAAAAAAAAAAGATTCATTTTGCTTAGCTTAGTCTGTAACTTGAAAACTATGTACCGTATGGCCCTATAAACTGTGTTGGGATGAAAGCTAGCCACTTTGAGCAATGTGGGAAGTGCTGGGGCAGTTTGGGACAACAGGGCCAAAATGTCACTTTCACAGTCCCAAAGTGCCATTTTCACAGTAAAAAGGCCTGGTTCACTTTTGCTTAGCTTAGTCTGTAACTTGAAAACTATGTACCGTATGGCCCTATAAACTGTGTTGGGATGAAAGCTAGCCACTTTGAGCAATGTGGGAAGTGCTGGGGCAGTTTGGGACAACAGGGCCAAAATGTCACTTTCACAGTCCCAAAGTGCCATTTTCACAGTAAAAAGGCCTGGTTCACTTTTGCTTAGCTTAGTCTGTAACTTGAAAACTATGTACCGTATGGCCCTATAAACTGTGTTGGGATGAAAGCTAGCCACTTTGAGCAATGTGGGAAGTGCTGGGGCAGTTTGGGACAACAGGGCCAAAATGTCACTTTCACAGTCCCAAAGTGCCATTTTCACAGTAAAAAAAAACAGATTAATTTTGCTTAGCTTAGTCTGTAACTTGAAAACTATGTACCGTATGGCCCTATAAACTGTGTTGGGATGAAAGCTAGCCACTTTGAGCAATGTGGGAAGTGCTGGGGCAGTTTGGGACAACAGGGCCAAAATGTCACTTTCACAGTCCCAAAGTGCCGTTTTCACAGTAAAAAAAAAAAAGATTCATTTTGCTTAGCTTTGTCTGTAACTTGAAAACTATGTACCGTATGGCCCTATAAACTGTGTTGGGATGAAAGCTAGCCACTTTGAGCAATGTGGGAAGTGCTGGGGCAGTTTGGGACAACAGGGCCAAAATGTCACTTTCACAGTCCCAAAGTGCCATTTTCACAGTAAAAAGGCCTGGTTCACTTTTGCTTAGCTTAGTCTGTAACTTGAAAACTATGTACCGTATTGCCCTATAAACTGTGTTGGGATGAAAGCTAGCCACTTTGAGCAATGTGGGAAGTGCTGGGGCAGTTTGGGACAACAGGGCCAAAATGTCACTTTCACAGTCCCAAAGTGCCATTTTCACAGTAAAAAGGCCTGGTTCACTTTTGCTTAGCTTAGTCTGTAACTTGAAAACTATGTACCGTATGGCCCTATAAACTGTGTTGGGATGAAAGCTAGCCACTTTGAGCATTGTGGCAAGAGCTGGGGCAGTTTGGGACAACAGGGAACGAACAGGGCCAAAATGTCACTTTCACAGTCCCAAAGTGCCATTTTCACAGTAAAAAGGCCTGGTTCACTTTTGCTTAGCTTAGTCTGTAACTTGAAAACTATGTACCGTATGGCCCTATAAACTGTGTTGGGATGAAAGCTAGCCACTTTGAGCAATGTGGGAAGTGCTGGGGCAGTTTGGGACAACAGGGCCAAAATGTCACTTTCACAGTCCCAAAGTGCCATTTTCACAGTAAAAAGGCCTGGTTCACTTTTGCTTAGCTTAGTCTGTAACTTGAAAACTATGTACCGTATGGCCCTATAAACTGTGTTGGGATGAAAGCTAGCCACTTTGAGCAATGTGGGAAGTGCTGGGGCAGTTTGGGACAACAGGGCCAAATGTCACTTTCACAGTCCCAAAGTGCCATTTTCACAGTAAAAAAAAACAGATTCATTTTGCTTAGCTTAGTCTGTAACTTGAAAACTATGTAACCGTATGGCCCTATAAACTGTGTTGGGATGAAAGCTAGCCACTTTGAGCAATGTGGGAAGTGCTGGGGCAGTTTGGGACAACAGGGCCAAAATGTCACTTTCACAGTCCCAAAGTGCCGTTTTCACAGTAAAAAAAAAAAGATTCATTTTGCTTAGCTTTGTCTGTAACTTGAAAACTATGTACCGTATGGCCCTATAAACTGTGTTGGGATGAAAGCTAGCCACTTTGAGCAATGTGGGAAGTGCTGGGGCAGTTTGGGACAACAGGGCCAAAATGTCACTTTCACAGTCCCAAAGTGCCATTTTCACAGTAAAAAGGCCTGGTTCACTTTTGCTTAGCTTAGTCTGTAA
>NW_027666242.1:0-14868 GCF_963924005.1 Protomyctophum bolini
CACCACCACCGATCGGAGCGACGCCAGGGCTCCGGATGGTGCCACCGCCGCCGCGGAGAAGATGCGACGACACGGCTGGCTGATAGTGCTGCTGGCGGGCATCGTGTCGTACTTCAACCCGGAGAGAGCCCTCGGAGCCCCGCAGAGAGAAGGTGAGCCGATCGAGCCGAGCCGAGCGGCGGCGGCTTGTGTGTCTTGTCTGTCGGTGGAATGCAATGAAAGCAGTCAGTATGATGATGCTGGAGAAAGGGGAGGGGGGGTGAGAGGGGGGTGCAGTCAGTCTATGAGGTTATGAAAAGGCCTACATGGGGGGGATAATATAGTAGCCTATACATGACTGAAAAGACCGCGGCAATAATAAAAAGGCGAAACAACATAATAACCGCGATAGACGTACCTACAGGCTATAGGCTACCTGAATCAATGAATCAACAAGAATTGCTCGGCAACGGAGTGATGTTGAGTTTGACGCGACGACGGTCAAAATATTTGCATTCAATTAAATAACGGTATAGACTGGAGGAATATTTTAGTTCCGGCCCCATAGTCCCCCTCGGTGGCATTTAGAAACAGCATTATGAATAGTAACGTTTGGGCAATTGAATGTAGCCTATATGTTTATTAATAGCCTACACTTGGCAATGAACATATTTTCGTGGTTAGGCTATTGTTATTAACACCCGTTTCCTCGTGATGTGGCAGTGCATAATGTGATGTGTTTGTGTAATGTGTGCCGTCATTGTATGGTGGTGTATTGTTTTGATAAAAAAAAGAAGAAGCTCTTGGCACAGGGCTGGTGGAATAGGCCCCATGTTATGTTCCTATTTATATGCAGTGTCTGTCTGGACGTCTAGGGGAAGATGAAAGAACTGCTTCTTTGCACAGGAATTGTTTACCAGTTCAGTTTTGTAGCCACTTTATGGTAGTGGGCTATAGCTTTAGATATATATTTTTGGAACCACACAATACTAAAATCCTGTGAACCATAATGAGGATGCTTAGACATTATATTATGGCTTTAGAAAATAAATATGTATTTCTTTATGCCTGCACAGTGTCTTTCTTCCTACCACACAAGAACAATGGAGTTCAAAATGAGTCATGGTAAAAAAACGAAAATTGTGCCATGAATTGTATATATATCTCTTAATTTCAAAATGTAATTTTGAGCTTTGGTATTTTAAAATACAAACAAGGCTTTAAGGAATCAGCCCATACATGGCTATATACACATAGGGACACTGACGGTGTTTTTAAATGCTAAACTCATCCTTACTCACCTTTTCTGAGGTCATATGTGGCCATCATGGCTATACACATGAAGGTGTTTTTAAATGCTAAACTCATCCTTACTCACCTTTTCTGAGGTCATATGTGGCCATCATGGCTATACACATGAAGGTGTTTTTAAATGCTAAACGCATCCTTACTCACCTTTTCTGAGGTCATATCTGGCCATCATGGCTATACACATGAAGGTGTTTTTAAATGCTAAACGCATCCTTACTCACCTTTTCTGAGGTCATCTTGGCCACCAGATGACCAGATGGCCCAGTCAAATGACTATACCTCACCTGATTCGACGTGTGTTTTATTGCACATCTTTGTGTGTATAGAGGAACTGGAAAAAACAGGTCTCTGCCAAAGTGTTAATCACAGGTCCTGCACGTTAATCTAACAGGAAAAACATCAGTAAAAGCCTTTTGTTTTAGATCTGACTGTGAGTGGACCATCGCTCCTGTTCCCATGGGATATGCATAGTATAGCGCCCGACGATGAAACTACATCGCTTTTGCTGTGTTAATGTGCAGTGTTTGCACTATTGCAGTCTAGTGAGTGGACACGTAGTATTGGTCGGATTGGATTTCTTTTCTGAGGATCGGGTGGTGACAACATTTGTAGTACAACAGTAACCGTAGACTCCAGACTTGTAAATAGTCATTCAGCACTTGTCATGCTCAGTCAGGGCAATATGCATTGATTGATTGATTGAAATATTTATTAACAGGTTTGCAGAATTACAGTATACATTTCAAGCACAAACTCAATACAAAGACTGTTAACTGTGAGTGGACGACCCAATTAAGCATTACACTTGTTTACAAGAGGGTCCACCATGTTCAATTCATCAAAACATTTAGAGACGTACAAATAGACACTTTTATATAGCCAAAGAACAGAACAGGAATTCATCATAAAGGAAGCAAAAAGGGAAAAGAAACATATACAGTGAGGGGAAAAAGGGGGGGTGGGTGGGGGATTCAGATTTTATGGGGCCCAGTTTCGAATTGCAGCCGTCCGTAGGTGCCCTTTGAGAGCGGTTTTGAAGGAGTCAAGGGATTCACATGTCTTAATGACTGTTGGTAGGGCATACCTCAGACAAAGTGTCAGCTTGTACTAGCTATCTATCCTGACCTGTACTGAAAGTCCTCGAAATCCTCTGGGTTTTTGCCTGGAGGACAAATCTGGCACCTTTCTGACAATTGACACGGCGTCATTACATTAGGACTCTATATAAGCCTGTCCTCATATAAACCTGATTCATTTGTTGTACAGTATATGCAGGTGTCGCTCAGCGATAATATCCAATCTAAAAGCTCACACTGAGAGCTTGTATACCGTAGATAGTGCTATTTGCACAGTGAGTGATGTTCGATGAACTATTATATAAATGAAGCATGAGCGTGTATTTGACGTCATGTTCAGATGTTGCCTATACTACGACGTCTGGCCCAGGGGGACCACCAGGCGGTCCAAACGGACCCTTACGGTATACTGTAACTCAGAGGAGGAACACATGGATCCATTTGGCTCCGAGATAAATTAACACAGTTTTATATATACAGGTATATATATATATTTTTTTCTTTTTTTTGTGTGGCTTTTTTTTGCCTTCATTTAAATTAGTTCACCGTGAACATTGGGTGCCCAGAGCTTAACCCATTTTGACCTGAGATCAGATTCTAAAAATGTCTTCTACGTCCTGGCAGTTTTCTAAAAAAGCTGTTTCTATGTCAGTAGTTCTTCTTCGATTTAAAAAAAATAGCAGACCTATAAGCTCGTAGCGCGCCACTCGGTGGTGCGCTATGAGCTTGCACCACAGTTTGGGAACCCCTGGGGTATAGATCAACATGTTGTCCAGCCGCTTTAATTGCAAGCAGCTGGCAAAAATAGAAGAAAAAAAAGTGTAGCCTACACTCACTCTCAGAGTTACAGACCCGTAAGAGTCCATTTGGACCCCCGGTGGGCCCCCCGGACCAGACGTTGAGAAACGGGGGCCTAAGGGATTTCAACGCAACTTTAAAGTAATGAATTAGCTCAGTGGTTCTCAACCAGTGGTCCGGGGACCACCAGTGGTCCTTGAGGGGGTTCCAGGTGGTCCCCATGGCTAAATGATGGAGATTTGGTGACCAAATGGACCCTTATAGATCTTTGACTCTTGAGAGTTTAAAATGAAAACATTTTTTCATCATTTTACGCTCTCTCAAGAGTTACATTATTGTTAAACGTCTGCGTTACTTAATTTACAAGAACTCTACACAAACTAACGTTTGCCTGTTACCTCTCCTAACGGTACCAACATCAATACAGCATGGATTTGTGTGTGTCACTGTCAACGATAACAAAATATTCTTTAGTCTTGGAGGCTAAATGTCATCAAATGGTGGTCCGTGGCTCAAATGCTGAATAAATAATGGGACTTGATATGAAAAAGGTTGAAAACCACTGAATCAAAGGGTATTTAACCACCCTGACCCCTGACCCTTCTTTCTTACAGATGGTTCGCTCCTCCCAATCAACCACGTTGAGGTACAAATATCAAACGCCCCCCCTAAACCCTCCCTCTCTCTGACCTCAAATAGTCGACCTTCCTGATTTCTTGTGTTAACCCTTCCCATGTACACAGCAAAAGAATCCCGAGTGGTTAATCTAACTCCCAAAGTGTAAAAAGAAAAACCCAAAAGAAAACAGGTTTACACTTTCAGAGCTAAATGAACACTTGTATTTGACTGTGTATAGCACTCACGTCTTGCCGAAATGACTATTTTCTCCCTCTGCTTCTCAACTGTGTGTTTCCTTAAGTGGAATGCCATTTCCGACATTTCTTACCCCCCCTCTCTCTCCTCCTGCTTTTAATCCTATAACTGGAATGGTACGGTATATGTATGTGTGTACTCTCCCGTTTTCAAACTTTTTAATTCTTTAATTGCAGCCTCTCCTTTCCTTTTAAATGATCCAGGCACTGGGTGTTCTCTAGTGAACTGGGTTGGTTTATTTGAGTTTTCTTTCTCCTCATTTCCAAATGAAACTGTCATCTGTTCTACTCCCTCGTCACTGACCCAAACCCCAAACAGTGTCGCCCCTCCCCCCACCCCCCCCCCCCCCCTGCTCCCAGTGATAGATAAAGTACTCCATTTATTTACACATACCCGTACAAGTCCGGTATTTAAAAAAAAAAGTAGAAATGTATCGTCACCAAAGTATACTTCAAGTACCAAAAGTATACTCATCATGCAGAATGTCCCATTTCACAAGTTTTCAAATGTATAGAAAATGTATTAAAAAAAACAAGATCTACAAGCTCACAAGGCGTCGCAAAGTGGCACGTTGTGAGCTTGTAGATCTGCTATTTTCAAATTGCCAAAGTATATTATTCATGGTCTGAGGTGGTTTTGTAGTAATAATCCAAATATACAAAGTAACTATAGTCACTAAAGTTTTCATATAATTGTAGTGGAGTAAAAAGTAGACCTACAAATGTTTCCCTTTTGAGATGTAGTGGAGTAGTGAGGTAAAATGATTGAACATTGAAAATACTCGGGTTAAAGTAAAAATAAATCTAAATTGTACTTTACCTTGAACAAATAAAAAGTACAGAAAACGACTTCACTCCGCATACATCATCAACACAGCAACAAACACAACACGACCATTTTTGTTCAAGAAGGAGACAGAGAGAGAAGCAAAAGCTTTATTTTGTCCGGCCCCCCTTCTTATACTCGAGTACATGTACTTAGTTACTTTCCACCACTGCCTGCCTCGGCCTCCGTTCCCCCCCCACCCCTCCTTTTAGTGTGAAGCGCCGGCGGTGTATAGCCTTGAACAGTGAAGTGATACAGTAAATCTCTCGTTCCTCCTGCCTTGTGTCTCTCGTCCTCTCTCACTCTCTATTTCCACCTATTTCCCTCCCTCCCTCCTCCTCCTCCTCCTCCTCCTCCTCCTCCTCCTCCTCCCCCTCCTCCTCCTCTCAGTCTCTCCCTCCAGGGTGGCGTCCCTCTCTCCGCCGCCCTACGTGGTCATCCTCATCTCCTGCTCCGGCCTGGTCTCCTTCGTACTGCTGCTCCTCACCTGTCTGTGCTGCAAGAAAGGAGGAGTGGGGTTCAATGTAAGTCTCCAACATGTAAGAGAAACCACCTATTCACCTCGTCTTGTCTCTGTTGTTGTTGTCACTGCATGTCACTGCATGTTGTATGGTTTGTAGTTTGTATAGTTGTCGTGTAGTTGTATTGTGTATTGTGTGCAGTAGTTGTATACGAGCATGGGGTGGATTAAGGCCTCACTCACACCTTTCGATCTAGCATACAACATCGATGCATGCTAGATGTAAGCAAGATGTAAGTGTCATGGCCGCCCACATGCATTTCCAATGGAAGTCACATGGTTTGATACAACATTTTGGACTACTTATAGCTTTTAGATCGGCTATTTTCAAATGGCCGAAATGTATAGGGTTGAAGTGGTTAATGTATGTTTTCTAATCAAACTACGCTACTAGTAAGGTTTCAAATAATTGTACCGAAGTAAAAGTACAAATTTTGGCTCTGAGATGTAGTGGAGTAGAAGTAAAAGTACTGGAAATTGGAAATACTCAAGTAAAGTACAAATACCTCAAAATTGTACTTAAGTACAGTAGGGCCTACTTAGGTAAAAGTACTTAGTTACTTTCCACCACTGAATGCATCACATAAGGACCTCCTCCTCCCTATGTATTTGCATTATGATGTTTAAAAAAAAAAAAAGTATGCTGTTCACTATATTGCACCTTATTTAAAATGGTGTATGTTGTACTCAGAGCATGCTCTCAATGGTCTTCCCAGATCAAATAAATAATCAATAATAAATACAACAGGGGGTCCGGGAACCCTAGGGGGTCCTCAGAGCTACTATAGGTAAAGGGGGTCCGCCAAACCTTAGTGTGATAGGATTTAGTTTTTTACATTAATCACTTGAACCCTATAGCATCGCTAGTCTGAGGGGAACATTAGCCGAAAATAGCAGATCTGCAAGGCGTTGAATCCGTTGATGCAAACAAGAAGACCCCTTAGCTGATATACAGTATTAGTATTTCAGGAAAACATTCACATGAAATCAGTAGGCCTATTATCTACACTACAGTAGACAATACTGTAGTCGCTGTCGGTTGAGGTCGCTTGAGGTTTTAGATTTTGTAGTTTTGTAGTTTGTAGTTTTTAGCAACAATGTCGCAGCACCCGCGGCACACTGCCAGACTGGATTACCAGCCAAGGTGCCTGGACCACTGAGCCATGCATGGCCCAGGCCTTTGGCTATTGTTTTAATGCATGCAATATTGCGTTTCGTATGACTTTCATTAGTGTAAACTGGATTTGTGGCCCTGTGCTATATACGAGGCACAATCTGCCGCCGTTGTACATTGCACTATAATTGCCCGTTTAAGTGTGCTATAGTAGGCAGGCACGGTGATTTACTATTCACGAGGCGAGGAGAGTATACCCACACCAACTGTAAATAAACTGCCGCCGTATAATCCTCTTTAAACGATTTTGATATTAAAGTAGAAACTGTATCCCGGGTCAACAGAGAGACACGGCGCGTCTCTCTCGAGTTTCAGGATTTGCACCTGTGCGCGGCAGACTGCATGTGCGGCCACGATATGCCAAGCTGTGTTGCGCATGCGTGCGTGCACTTCTTCTGCTCTGTGCAACTGGTCTGTTGCTCTAATACAGTGGTTCCCAAACGTTTCATTTGTTTTTAACCCATTCTGACCTGAGATCAGATTCATACGAGGTTTCCACTGGACACACACTGGTCTGATTAACCCATTCTGACCTGAGATCAGATTCTAAAAATGTCAGTCGTTCTTCGATTTTTCAAAAATAGCAGACCTACAAGCTCGTAGCGCGCCACTCGGTGGCGCGCTATGAGCTTGTAGATCTGCTATTTTTCAATAGCTAAAGCATAACATGATGCTAACACCAAAATGAGTTCCCGTTCAGAATGGGTTAAAGATTCGTTTTGGGGGCTTTTTACTTTTATTGATAGTTACCGTATTACTAAAGACAGACAGGAAAGAGGGAGGGAGAGAAGGGGAGAGACATGCAGCAAAGGTCGTCATGAACGGGACTTGAACACGCGACGCGCTGAAAGGCCTGCAGAGCCTATTAAGTGGCATGTGCCCATGGACCAAGCGGCCAAGTGGTCGTAAATGTACTGTAGGAAAAGAAAATGGGAGTTTTACTCGAGTCGTGACCCATACAAATTGGTCCGTCACTAAACAAATGGGTCCCAAGTTCCCAGCCCACTGTTTTGGAACCAGCGGCTCTATTATATAGTGCAGCATGCTGTTGCCGAATGCTTAACCCATTCTGACCTGGCACCCATTTTGGTGTTAGCATCATGTTATGCTTTAGCTATTGAAAAATAGCAGATCTACAAGCTCATATCGCGCCACCGAGTGGCGCGATACGAGCTTGTAGGTCTGCTATTTTTGAAAAATCGAAGAACGACTGATATTTTTAGAATCTGATCTCAGGTCAGAATGGGTTAATCAGACCAGTGTGTGTCCAGTGGAAACCTGGTATGAATCTGATCTCAGGTCAGAATGGGTTAATGTCAAGTGATTATGCAGAGCATTGTGGTGTTGTGTATAAGTGTTTGTCCTCTACCGTACCCAATGCACTAAATGTGATTATTGCAAGTGGAATCTGATAAGAGCTTCAGCTAAATCCTTAAGAAAATATATAAATAGAGGTGCAAACTGTGGTCGTCCATGTGAGTATACACACCACACACACACACACACACACACACACACACACACACACACACACACACACTGGGGAGATGGCGTGTCCTCATTTGCAGTGTGGAGGCAGGCAAGGGCCCCGGTAAATCCAGAGTCCCTTTTGCGATAAGCACCCTTTTGCAGTCGATGACTGCAACTTGATGAGGAAGAAAAGCTCAATAATCCTCTCTCATTCTAATTGTGTATAAGCCCTTGTTATGACCCCGACAGTGCGTTTCGCTGTAACTTGCGCTGGCGGACAGTGTGTCATTAGTGGTGTCACAATGGCTGCATTCACCTTCTCGTCTGTCCTCGATTGTAAATCTCTGCTTGTGGTGTGTAGTTGGGTCGGCCCTGGCGCTCTGACGAGCCAGCGTGTGTGCCATCCCTATATATATATACACACACACACACACACACACACACACACAGTGCGAGTTCAAAATAATGGAATCTCACTCAGCACGGGGCGTGCCAAAAACGCTTTGTCCGGAATTGATTGAACCACTTGAACCCTGGCATCCCAATTCTGGCTGGGAAACATTCGCCAAAAATAGCAGACACAATGGGAGCTTGTAGATCAGTTATTTTTGGCAAAGACATTTGGTGTAAAGGGGGGGAAAAGAGCACACCAAGTACGGATAAGCATGGAGGGTTTTAAGTGGTTAAAGGGACACTTCATCATTTTTGCAAAACAATATATGTTAATGACGTTTAGAAGATTTAGAACACGTTCCTGGGGTCTTTATGTGTGTAATATGTGGTTTTAATAGATATTTTAGATTTTTAGCAATGCCCATGATGTCACAGACACTGCATGGGCTCACTTCCTTCCTGGACAATCCAATTCCCATAATGCTTTGGTGCACTGCTCCTCCTTGTGGATAGGCGAGGGCTAACCTCGCCTCACCAGGCTTTCCACCACCTCGGAGGAAAGCCTGGTCTCTGTTTCATTTTGGTATATGATCCGCTCGGGAGCGGATGATATCGTTACGTCATGTTTGTTTTGTAGTCGACAGGCAGGAACAACAAACACAAACTTCCTTTTCCCTCAAGCCGGACTAATAACAATAAAATCTCTCGTAGCCTGCAGCTTTTATTGAGAAAAATCGGTTTGAGGGAAAAGGAAGTTCGGGTTTGTTGTTCCTGCCTGTCGACTACAAAACAATACTACTGTACTTCATGACGTAACGATATCATCTGCTCCCGGCCGGATCATATACCAAAATGAAATGATGGCCAGGCTAGGCGAGGGCTAGTCTTACTGAGACAACATGTAGAACAGGAAGGAAGAGAGACGAGTGTCTGTGACTTCATAGACACTGCTAAAATCTAAAATATCTAAAACCACATATTACACACATAAAGACCCCAGGAAAGTGTTCTAAATCTTCTAAATGTCATTAACATATAACTTTTTGCAAAAAGGTTGAAGTGTCCCTCTAAGAATGAAACGTATGCCTAACCTGTCGTATAACCTTCCTCTTTGACTCTTCTTTCCACGTTGATAACCTGGTGGCTTTTCCACACTTTTAATTTGACCTTTTCCGATCTCTCCCCACGTGTGACCGACCAGGAGTTTGACAATGCAGGGCAGGAGTGTTCTGGGGCTTCCAGCCCCGTCCAGGAGGACAGTCTCTCCTCCTGCCCGTCCCTTCCTGAAGTGTACACCCTGCCCGTCAGGGACAGACCCATCTGCCCAGCGCTGCAGGAGGGAGCAGGTAAGACCCCCCCCCCCCCTCCCCCCGCGTTACATGTGTTGTATCAGGTGGTCTATTTTGAAAGCATCCTGAAGATGTTCAAAGAGACCCTATAAAGATAATATCAGATCAAAGATCACTCCCCAAGAATTTGGAATCACTGTCTCTCAGCCATAGATTGGCTTCCTGCCTGTGGAACAATTGATATGCAAATAGACTTCAGTTTAAGGGCACTTTGGTGAGACACTGTAGAAATGGCTTGCAGAAGTTAAAGTTATATGTACAATTATGACTAACCAAGTAGTTATGAATATGCTATATGATTCATAGATTCATATGATTCATAACTCTTGAGAGCGTAACATGAAGCCAAACGGGTTCCATTTGGTTTCACTTTATGCGCTCCAGAGTTAAATTGTTGTTAAACACTGCCTGTCGGCCTGTTGTGCCAACATCAATGCAGCATGGAAATGTGGACAGGTTTTGGGTCTGAGAGGTTAAATCAAATCAAATGGCGGTCCGTGGCTCAAATGCCGAATAAATAAATAGCCGTCATCACAAATGTGATGGGGTCAGCACATTTGGGCACATTTGGGCAAGTGGCTATGGCCGCATTTAGCCCAAGGAGTATTTTCGTGCAAAACTAATGCTTGGAATGGATTCAGCATCATGAAAACCCCCTAGTTTGGCATGTCACATACTACTTAAAGTATAATGAAATGTTGAATTCTTTGCCTCATATTGGTTGTTAATGGTACCCCAACTTTCAGCAGCTGTCACAAAGTTTCCCAAGGGAGTTGGGTTGGAACACATTTTTCTGTGATAGTAGACACCTTTATGAACACATCTATGAAGAAAGCTAGTGGTAAGCATTTTTTTTTGCAGATTTGCCACAACTTAAGCTAACTTTACCTAACTATAACTCCAAGTATTATGAAAGCGGTAGGGTATGTTTTTTTGAATGACTGTGCTGGCCCCCCCCAAAAAGAAAATAATTCAGGTAACCAGAAGGAAATGTCTGCGCACAGTATAATAATATTGCTCTCTCATGCTTTAATTAATTAAAGAAGAACAACGTTTCACCCGTGCAAGGGCTTCATTAGGACCTTGCACGGACAAAATGTTCTTGTTTAATTAAACGGGCAGATAAATATCTGGTACACATTTGAGGAGCAGTTGAGTTGCACCCTGACCACCACCTGCAGTTGGATGTGGTGGGGATGTTAAAGGTTATTATCATTATTAATATTATCCACAAAAATGCCTGGGGGAAAGAAAAAAAAATCAATCAATTTTTTTTGTTTATTGGTTTTTTCACAGAAGCATTGAAAAAAAGCATTGAGTAGTTGAAAAATAATAAATGGTGGCATTAACGGCTTCTCTTAAATAAACCCCACAAGTATGACATGACAAGAGTATAAACTTTTCACCCCAAAGAAAAAAGGAAACAGAAAACAAACCTTAAATACAGGATCAGTAAAAGTTGAAAAGTAAAAGGCAGACAAAAACAGACAAAACAACAGTATACACAACATCCTATAAACAATCATAGGTACATGATACATCCATAATCCGCATTACATCACAGCAATCCCATCACAGTATTAGGCTACTTTTAAATCAAAAGTCCAGCAGACCTCACCCATCCCCAAGCAGAGACGGGTTCAAATTCTGAACGAATTGAAAGAATGAACCCCATATCCTCCCAAACCTATCGGAAGAACCATTCAAGAAGAGTCTAATCTTCTCCAGTTTTACACAGTACAAGGTGTCCCTATAATCCAATGAGTGTGAGAAGGGGAAGTGGGCGATTTCCAGTTGATCAATGCATGGCTTTTTTAACACAAAAAGTATGATAACCGGCGGAAGAGAGAGACAGATCCTATAGCCGCGCTGGATGTAAAGCAAAATGTTTGATATACTGTAGGGAGGGGGAGCAGTTCTGGTTATCCATGCTAAAGGCAAAAAGTACAAAGACAACCACAGGGC
Source organism: Protomyctophum bolini (assembly GCF_963924005.1). Classification (NCBI taxonomy): domain Eukaryota; kingdom Metazoa; phylum Chordata; class Actinopteri; order Myctophiformes; family Myctophidae; genus Protomyctophum; species Protomyctophum bolini. Next base: position 11,734 of record NW_027666242.1, read on the forward strand.
TGCTGAACAGACAAGACTGCCAGCGTTGGCACATATTTCACACTTGATAGAGCTACCGCTTCCTCAAGCACAGTCGGCAAGGCAACCTCAACCAGTGCTCGACCAGTTCATTCATTGCCACTAGGGCTGTTCAAGGGATATTTCACTTTTGTTCTTTTTATCTTCTACTCAGGCTTGCGGACTCGATCGGCCCCCAGCCTGGTACCCTATAGTCAAAATATGGCCCTTGAGGAAAAAAATTATTGGGGAACCCTGTCATACAGTATCAACAAATGTTTTCCTCATGCATGCATGCATGCATATTGAAATCCTGCTTGATTGCTATTCGTCAGCAGTCATTTCAGTGAGAATAAACAGCCCAGTGGTTTTCACAATGCTGAATACCGCCAGTATGCCTAAATAGTTTCAATCCACGCGCGCACACACGCACACGCACACGCACACGCACACACCACTGAAAACTACGACATGACGTCACGCCGCGGTGGTAAGCAACTCACCGCTCACCCCAACACACCTCTCTGTTTTTACTAACCACCTTATCACCTAAAACTGGAGTATGTACAGTAATATTGGCCTTAAGTTGTGAATATATAGACAATCCCCAGCGCTCAAGGAAATGCCCTCCGGGTAACATTTACAAGCAGACTCGGCCCAGGGCAGCATATGGATGCGTTTTGGCAGAGGACATCATTGTGGGTGCTGGTGCATCTGGTAAAGAAACTGCTTGTTGAGACTCGAGTTGTGCTCAGATCTTCTTTAGCGATTACTGACATCTAGTGTGACCAGTTTGACCACTGACCATGCGCCCTCTCTGAACAAATCTCTGTTTCTCACTGCTGTGTCTCATTTTACAGACCCCAAGTCCCAGTGTTTCAGAAGACACACTCTCAACTACTTGCAGGAGATCGGGAATGGCTGGTTTGGCAAGGTGAGCTTTCAAGGAGACAATTAAGTAGCCTACAGTTTGACCTTTGTTTGTGCTGGCCATCGTCTAACAAGGGCACTATAGGTCACTGGTTCCCAAACAGTGGGCCGTGGACACACTTTTATGGGTCCCTTTATTTTTGGGGGGAATATCCTACATTTCGTTTTTAATTATTATTATTTAAAAACATTCCCAAAACAAGCTACATTTTCAGTAATTTCACGGAGACACAAAATGTAAGAACTTCCATTAATTAGAAAACAAAATGTTTAAGAAATAGTGAAAATGGCTCACAGCGTGACATTTTGACATTCTCTTTGAAGGAACTCTTCAAAGACAATTCCCTCTACCTTTCCCGGCTCCTCTCTCATAACCACAGTATAACTCAGCCTTAACAGGGCAATATGTTATTTATATCTGGCTAATACTGGCTTCCCACCAGATGGCATGAGCCATAATACACCTTTATGACTGATGCAGCCAACACCCTTTGATGTTTAGATTGCACATCTACTATATCTAGCTTTTGGAGTTGGAGAGAGTGAGGAGCAATCTCCTCTCAGCTCTTGTAAAATGCAAACTCACCTCTTAAAAAAGTGTGACGTAAAAAAGTACGTCACACTCTCTCTCTCTCGCACGCACGCACGCACGCACGCACGCACGCACGCACGCACGCACGCACGCACGCACGCACGCACTTTCTCTCTCTCTCTTTCTACCTCTACCTCTTCCTCTCATCATATTTTCCTGCAGGCGCTCTCTGAAGTATATCCTCTTGGCTTGATTTATTAACCAACACACGTCTTCCTTTCAGCCGTGTGATCTGTTACATTTTCTTTCTAGGGACACACAGGAATATTCTCTGATGGTTAGGGATGGAGCTCGATAACCGTTACCCGAAAGAATCCGATGACAAGCTTATTGAGTACCCCTTTATCAATAAGCTTTGGGCTTATCAAGCCTTAACTGTTATTGAGCAAATTAGCAGCCCATGATGTCATGTTTAGACAATCCAGACAAGAGGCGATCAAGAAATAAATGTAATCGCCCACACTGGCACAAACATGTCGGTCTAAATGTGTATCGATACCTGCCAACCAGCGCTGTCCAGGTAAACAAAATGACACTTTTAAAGTGAGGTTACATATAGTAACCAGTTAACCGTTTCTTAAAAAAAAAATCTTAGTAAAAAGGACAATTGTCAAAGCAAAGCAAAGCAAAGTTACTATATTTACCCAGGGTAACTGGACTAAGTTTCCGTCTGTTAGAAAGGCACTGTATTTGAAGGCCCCTTGACAAATATATACGTATTTCCACAAAATAATAGAAAATGCTCGATAGTGGGCCCGATAAGAACCCGGCTCGATAAGCCTGATCGATAAGGTGCTCGTTATTATCAATAAAACGTAACGAGCCCCATCCCTACTGATGGTTGCTTGAAAGGTGTTTCGTCTAACAACATACGCTTAATCAGTGCCGGTTCTGGGAGTAAGGTGGCCCTAAGCAAGATTATGTTCTGTGCCCCCCCCCCCCCCCCCCCCCCCCCCCCAAGGCTCCAGAACTTTTTTTTAAATTTGCGATGAAAATCCTTCAATCTGGTGCACTTCAAAATGAAGAGGTTAGATCTATAAAGAACTACACACATCCTATTAGATTATTATCATCTTTACTGTGCTATTGCCATCAATTCAATCAACCAACTGCAATCAACTGCAAACCATTTCACCTGTGGGCAGTGGGCCACTGGTGTATTGATTGCATAATGCAAATTTGCAACTACTCTGTTGTGTCTTGCGTGAGATCTTAATTTTAATTTGAATAACTGGTTTTTGGATTGAATTGTAACAGCTGAAATCAATAATATATCAGTATTCCGATATTAAGTGAAGGTGGGGGACACATGTGGCCACCAGTTGATATTAACCTGCGGGTCGATGCCGCCAGTTGATATTAACCTGCAGGTCGCATTAGGCCGCCAGTAGCCCATGTATGGGACTAGAATTTCGGCCCCCTTCGGGGGCCTCATCCCAGTGTCGTTGCACCGCAATATGGGAAGAAAGAAATTGCGGGAGTTGTTATTATAATACTGTACTGCACTCCTTAGTATGGCACTGTACTGTAATGTTGTCCTCTGTACTGTACTTTACTGTACGTCTTTACTGTACTGTACTGTTGTTAGTGTTATTGTTGTTTTTCTTATAATGATT
>NW_027666241.1:0-100116 GCF_963924005.1 Protomyctophum bolini
ATTATGTACAGTACAGTACATTACTGTTCACCTATAACGACATGCGACGCATTATGTACAGTACAGTACAGTACTGTTCACCTATAACGACATGCGACACATAATGTACAGTACAGTACATTACTGTTCACCTATAACGACATGCGACGCATTATGTTACAGTACAGTACTGTTCAACCTATAACGACATGCAACACATAATGTACAGTACAGTACAGTACTGTTCACCTATAACGACATGCGACACATAATCGTACAGTACAGTACTGTTCACCTATAACGACATGCGACGCATAATGTACAGTACAGTACAGTACTGTTCACCTATAACGACATGCGACGCATTATGTACAGTACAGTACAGTACTGTTCACCTATAACGACATGCGACGCATTATGTACAGTACAGTACTTACTGTTCACCTATAACGACATGCGACGCATTATGTACAGTACAGAAATTACTGTTCACCTATAACGACATGCGACACATAATGTACAGTACAGTACTGTTCACCTATAACGACATGCGACACATAATGTACAGTACAGTACAGTACTGTTCACCTATAACGACATGCGACACATAATGTACAGACAGTACAGTACTGTTCACCTATAACGACATGCGACGCATTATGTACAGTACAGTACAGTACTGTTCACCTATAACGACATGCGACGCATTATGTACAGTACAGTACAGTACTGTTCACCTATAACGACATGCGACGCATTATGTACAGTACAAGTACAGTACAGTACTGTTCACCTATAACGACATGCGACGCATTATGTACAGTACAGTACAGTACTGTTCACCTTATAACGACATGCGACGCATTATGTACAGTACAGTACAGTACTGTTCACCTATAACGACATGCGACGCATTATGTACAGTACAGTACAGTACTGTTCACCTATAACGACATGCGACACATAATGTACAGTACAGTACATTACTGTTCACCTATAACGACATGCGACGCATTATGTACAGTACAGTACAGTACTGTTCACCTATAACGACATGCGACGCATTATGTACAGTACAGTACAGTACTGTTCACCTATAACGACATGCGACGCATTATGTACAGTACAGTACAGTACTGTTCACCTATAACGACATGCGACACATAATGTACAGTACAGTACAGTACTGTTCACCTATAACGACATGCGACGCATTATGTACAGTACAGTACAGTACTGTTCACCTATAACGACATGCGACTCATAATGTACAGTACAGTACAGTACTGTTCACCTATAACGACATGCGACGCATTATGTACAGTACAGTACAGTACTGTTCACCTTTAACGACATGCGACGCATTATGTACAGTACAGTACAGTACTGTTCACCTATAACGACATGCGACGCATTATGTACAGTACAGTACAGTACTGTTCACCTATAACGACATGCGACGCATTATGTACAGTACAGTACAGTACTGTTCACCTATAACGACATGCGACGCATTATGTACAGTACAGTACATTACTGTTCACCTATAACGACATGCGACACATTATGTACAGTACAGTACAGTACTGTTCACCTATAACGACATGCGACGCATTATGTACAGTACAGTACAGTACTGTTCACCTATAACGACATGCGACGCATTATGTACAGTACAGTACAGTACTGTTCACCTATAACGACATGCGACGCATTATGTACAGTACAGTACATTACTGTTCACCTATAACGACATGCGACACATAATGTACAGTTACAGTACAGTACTGTTCACCTATAACGACATGCGACGCATTATGTACAGTACAGTACAGTACTGTTCACCTATAACGACATGCGACGCATTATGTACAGTACAGTACAGTACTGTTCACCTATAACGACATGCGACGCATTATGTACAGTACAGTACAGTACTGTTCACCTATAACGACATGCGACGCATTATGTACAGTACAGTACAGTACTGTTCACCTATAACGACATGCGACGCATTATGTACAGTACAGTACTGTTCACCTATAACGACATGCGACGCATTATGTACAGTACAGTACATTACTGTTCACCTATAACGACATGCGACACATAATGTACAGTACAGTACAGTACTGTTCACCTATAACGACATGCGACACATAATGTACAGTACAGTACAGTACTGTTCACCTATAACGACATGCGACGCATTATGTACAGTACAGTACAGTACTGTTCACCTATAACGACATGCGACGCATTATGTACAGTACAGTACAGTACTGTTCACCTATAACGACATGCGACACATTATGTACAGTACAGTACATTACTGTTCACCTATAACGACATGCGACGCATTATGTACAGTACAGTACAGTACTGTTCACCTATAACGACATGCGACGCATTATGTACAGTACAGTACATTACTGTTCACCTATAACGACATGCGACGCATTATGTACAGTACAGTACAGTACTGTTCACCTATAACGACATGCGACGCATTATGTACAGTACAGTACTGTTCACCTATAACGACATGCGACGCATTATGTACAGTACAGTACAGTACTGTTCACCTATAACGACATGCGACGCATTATGTACAGTACAGTACAGTACTGTTCACCTATAACGACATGCGACACATAATGTACAGTACAGTACATTACTGTTCACCTATAACGACATGCGACGCATTATGTACAGTACAGTACATTACTGTTCACCTATAACGACATGCGACACATTATGTACAGTACAGTACAGTACTGTTCACCTATAACGACATGCGACGCATTATGTACAGTACAGTACATTACTGTTCACCTATAACGACATGCGACGCATTATGTACAGTACAGTACAGTACTGTTCACCTATAACGACATGCGACACATATGTACAGTACAGTACAGTACTGTTCACCTATAACGACATGCGACGCATTATGTACAGTACAGTACAGTACTGTTCACCTATAACGACATGCGACGCATTATGTACAGTACAGTACAGTACTGTTCACCTATAACGACATGCGACGCATTATGTACAGTACAGTACAGTACTGTTCACCTATAACGACATGCGACGCATTATGTACAGTACAGTACTGTTCACCTATAACGACATGCGACACATAATGTACAGTACAGTACATTACTGTTCACCTATAACGACATGCGACGCATTATGTACAGTACAGTACAGTACTGTTCACCTATAACGACATGCGACGCATAATGTACAGTACAGTACAGTACTGTTCACCTATAACGACATGCGACACATAATGTACAGTACAGTACATTACTGTTCACCTATAACGACATGCGACCATAATGTACAGTACAGTACAGTACTGTTCACCTATAACGACATGCGACGCATAATGTACAGTACAGTACAGTACTGTTCACCTATAACGACATGCGACGCATTATGTACAGTACAGTACATACTGTTCACCTATAACGACATGCGACGCATTATGTACAGTACAGTACATTACTGTTCACCTATAACGACATGCGACACATAATGTACAGTACAGTACAGTACTGTTCACCTATAACGACATGCGGACACATAATGTACAGTACAGTACAGTACTGTTCACCTATAACGACATGCGACGCATTATGTACAGTACAGTACATTACTGTTCACCTATAACGACATGCGACGCATTAATGTACAGTACAGTACTGTTCACCTATAACGACATGCGACACATAATGTACAGTACAGTACAGTACTGTTCACCTATAACGACATGCGACGCATTATGTACAGTACAGTACAGTACTGTTCACCTATAACGACATGCGACGCATTATGTACAGTACAGTACATTACTGTTCACCTATAACGACATGCGACGCATTATGTACAGTACAGTACAGTACTGTTCACCTATAACGACATGCGACGCATTATGTACAGTACAGTACAGTACTGTTCACCTATAACGACATGCGACGCATTATTTACAGTACAGTACAGTACTGTTCACCTATAACGACATGCGACGCATTATGTACAGTACAGTACAGTACTGTTCACCTATAACGACATGCGACACATAATGTACAGTACAGTACATTACTGTTCACCTATAACGACATGCGACGCATTATGTACAGTACAGTACAGTACTGTTCACCTATAACGACATGCGACGCATTATGTACAGTACAGTACAGTACAGTACTGTTCACCTATAACGACATGCGACGCATTATGTACAGTACAGTACTGTTCACCTATAACGACATGCGACACATAATGTACAGTACAGTACAGTACTGTTCACCTATAACGACATGCGACGCATTATGTACAGTACAGTACATTACTGTTCACCTATAACGACATGCGACACATAATGTACAGTACAGTACAGTACTGTTCACCTATAACGACATGCGACGCATTATGTACAGTACAGTACAGTACTGTTCACCTATAACGACATGCGACGCATTATGTACAGTACAGTACTGTTCACCTATAACGACATGCGACGCATTATGTACAGTACAGTACATTACTGTTCACCTATAACGACATGCGACACATAATGTACAGTACAGTACAGTACTGTTCACCTATAACGACATGCGACGCATTATGTACAGTACAGTACAGTACTGTTCACCTATAACGACATGCGACGCATTATGTACAGTACAGTACAGTACTGTTCACCTATAACGACATGCGACGCATTATGTACAGTACAGTACAGTACTGTTCACCTATAACGACGCATTATGTACAGTACAGTACAGTACTGTTCACCTATAACGACATGCGACGCATTATGTACAGTACAGTACAGTACAGTACTGTTCACCTATAACGACATGCGACACATAATGTACAGTACAGTACTGTTCACCTATAACGACGCATTATGTACAGTACAGTACAGTACTGTTCACCTATAACGACATGCGACGCATTATGTACAGTACAGTACAGTACTGTTCACCTATAACGACATGCGGCGCATTATGTACAGTACAGTACTGTTCACCTATAACGACATGCGACGCATTATGTACAGTACAGTACTGTTCACCTATAACGACATGCGACGCATTATGTACAGTACAGTACAGTACTGTTCACCTATAACGACGCATTATGTACAGTACAGTACAGTACTGTTCACCTATAACGACATGCGACGCATTATGTACAGTACAGTACAGTACTGTTCACCTATAACGACATGCGACACATAATGTACAGTACAGTACAGTACAGTACTGTTCACCTATAACGACATGCGACGCATTATGTACAGTACAGTACAGTACTGTTCACCTATAACGACATGCGACACATAATGTACAGTACAGTACATTACTGTTCACCTATAACGACATGCGACGCATTATGTACAGTACAGTACAGTACTGTTCACCTATAACGACATGCGACGCATTATGTACAGTACAGTACAGTACTGTTCACCTATAACGACATGCGACACATAATGTACAGTACAGTACAGTACTGTTCACCTATAACGACATGCGACGCATTATGTACAGTACAGTACAGTACTGTTCACCTATAACGACATGCGACGCATTATGTACAGTACAGTACATTACTGTTCACCTATAACGACATGCCACACATTATGTACAGTACAGTACTGTTCACCTATAACGACATGCGACGCATTATGTACAGTACAGTACAGTACTGTTCACCTATAACGACATGCGACACATTATGTACAGTACAGTACATTACTGTTCACCTATAACGACATGCGACGCATTATGTACAGTACAGTACTGTTCACCTATAACGACATGCGACACATAATGTACAGTACAGTACAGTACTGTTCACCTATAACGACATGCGACACATAATGTACAGTACAGTACAGTACTGTTCACCTATAACGACATGCGACACATAATGTACAGTACAGTACAGTACTGTTCACCTATAACGACATGCGACGCATTATGTACAGTACAGTACTGTTCACCTATAACGACATGCGACGCATTATGTACAGTACAGTACAGTTCACCTATAACGACATGCGACACATTATGTACAGTACAGTACATTACTGTTCACCTATAACGACATGCGACACATAATGTACAGTACAGTACATTACTGTTCACCTATAACGACATGCGACACATAATGTACAGTACAGTACTGTTCACCTATAACGACATGCGACGCATTATGTACAGTACAGTACAGTACTGTTCACCTATAACGACATGCGACACATAATGTACAGTACAGTACAGTACTGTTCACCTATAACGACATGCGACACATAATGTACAGTACAGTACATTACTGTTCACCTATAAAGACATGCGACGCATTATGTACAGTACAGTACAGTACTGTTCTCCTATAACGACATGCGACGCATTATGTACAGTACAGTACTGTTCACCTATAACGACATGCGACGCATTATGTACAGTACAGTACAGTACTGTTCACCTATAACGACATGCGACGCATTATGTACAGTACAGTACATTACTGTTCACATATAACGACAAGCGACACATAATGTACAGTACAGTACAGTACAGTACTGTTCACCTATAACGACATGCGACACATAATGTACAGTACAGTACATTACTGTTCACCTATAACGACATGCGACACATAATGTACAGTACAGTACAGTACAGTACTGTTCACCTATAACGACATGCGACGCATTATGTACAGTACAGTACATTACTGTTCACCTATAACGACATGCGACGCATTATGTACTGTACAGTACAGTACAGTACTGTTCACCTATAACGACATGCGACACATTATGTACAGTACAGTACTGTTCACCTATAACGACATGCGACGCATTATGTACAGTACAGTACATTACTGTTCACCTATAACGACATGCGACACATAATGTACAGTACAGTACATTACTGTTCACCTATAACGACATGCGACACATAATGTACAGTACAGTACAGTACTGTTCACCTATAACGACATGCGACGCATTATGTACAGTACAGTACATTACTGTTCACCTATAACGACATGCGACGCATTATGTACAGTACAGTACAGTACTGTTCACCTATAACGACATGCGACGCATTATGTACAGTACAGTACAGTACTGTTCACCTATAACGACATGCGACACATAATGTACAGTACAGTACTGTTCACCTATAACGACATGCGACACATAATGTACAGTATAGTACAGTACTGTTCACCTATAACGACATGCGACGCATTATGTACAGTACAGTACAGTACTGTTCACCTATAACGACATGCGACACATAATGTACAGTACAGTACAGTACTGTTCACCTATAACGACATGCGACACATAATGTACAGTACAGTACATTACTGTTCACCTATAACGACATGCGACGCATTATGTACAGTACAGTACTGTTCACCTATAACGACGCATTATGTACAGTACAGTACATTACTGTTCACCTATAACGACATGTGACGCATAATGTACAGTACAGTACAGTACTGTTCACCTATAACGACATGCGACGCATTATGTACAGTACAGTACAGTACTGTTCACCTATAACGACATGCGACACATAATGTACAGTACAGTACTGTTCACCTATAACGACATGCGACACATAATGTACAGTACAGTACAGTACTGTTCACCTATAACGACATGCGACGCATTATGTACAGTACAGTACAGTAATGTTCACCTATAACGACATGCGACACATAATGTACAGTACAGTACAGTACTGTTCACCTATAACGACATGCGACGCATTATGTACAGTACAGTACAGTACTGTTCACCTATAACGACATGCGACACATAATGTACAGTACAGTACAGTACTGTTCACCTATAACGACATGCGACGCATTATGTACAGTACAGTACAGTACTGTTCACCTATAACGACATGCGACACATAATGTACAGTACAGTACTGTTCACCTATAACGACATGCGACACATAATGTACAGTACAGTACAGTACTGTTCACCTATAACGACATGCGACACATTATGTACAGTACAGTACATTACTGTTCACCTATAACGACATGCGACACATAATGTACAGTACAGTACAGTACAGTACTGTTCACCTATAACGACATGCGACACATAATGTACAGTACAGTACATTACTGTTCACCTATAACGACATGCGACGCATTATGTACAGTACAGTACAGTACTGTTCACCTATAACGACATGCGACACATAATGTACAGTACAGTACAGTACTGTTCACCTATAACGACATGCGACACATAATGTACAGTACAGTACAGTACTGTTCACCTATAACGACATGCGACGCATTATGTACAGTACAGTACAGTACTGTTCACCTATAACGACATGCGACACATAATGTACAGTACAGTACATTACTGTTCACCTATAACGACATGCGACACATAATGTACAGTACAGTACATTACTGTTCACCTATAACGACATGCGACACATAATGTACAGTACAGTACAGTACTGTTCACCTATAACGACATGCGACACATAATGTACAGTACAGTACATTACTGTTCACCTATAACGACATGCGACACATAATGTACAGTACAGTACATTACTGTTCACCTATAACGACATGCGACACATAATGTACAGTACAGTACTGTTCACCTATAACGACATGCGACACATAATGTACAGTACACTACATTACTGTTCACCTATAACGACATGCGACACATTATGTACAGTACAGTACAGTACTGTTCACCTATAACGACATGCGACACATTATGTACAGTACAGTACAGTACTGTTCACCTATAACGACATGCGACGCATTATGTACAGTACAGTACATTACTGTTCACCTATAACGACATGCGACACATAATTAACAGTACAGTACATTACTGTTGACCTATAACGACATGCGACGCATTATGTACAGTACAGTACAGTACTGTTCACCTATAACGACATGCGACGCATTATGTACAGTACAGTACTGTTCACCTATAACGACATGCGACACATTATGTACAGTACAGTACAGTACTGTTCACCTATAACGACATGCGACACATAATGTACAGTACAGTACATTACTGTTCACCTATAACGACATGCGACACATAATGTACAGTACAGTACAGTACTGTTCACCTATAACGACATGCGACGCATTATGTACAGTACAGTACATTACTGTTCACCTATAACGACATGCGACGCATTATGTACAGTACAGTACATTACTGTTCACCTATAACGACATGCGACACATAATGTACAGTACAGTACAGTACTGTTCACCTATAAAGACATGCGACGCATTATGTACAGTACAGTACAGTACTGTTCACCTATAACGACATGCGACGCATTATGTACAGTACAGTACTGTTCACCTATAACGACATGCGACGCATTATGTACAGTACAGTACATTACTGTTCACCTATAACGACATGCGACACATAATGTACAGTACAGTACAGTACATTACTGTTCACCTATAACGACATGCGACGCATTATGTACAGTACAGTACAGTACTGTTCACCTATAACGACATGCGACACATAATGTACAGTACAGTACAGTACTGTTCACCTATAACGACATGCGACACATAATGTACAGTACAGTACAGTACTGTTCACCTATAACGACATGCGACGCATTATGTACAGTACAGTACAGTACTGTTCACCTATAACGACATGCGACACATAATGTACAGTACAGTACATTACTGTTCACCTATAACGACATGCGACACATAATGTACAGTACAGTACATTACTGTTCACCTATAACGACATGCGACACATAATGTACAGTACAGTACAGTACTGTTCACCTATAACGACATGCGACACATAATGTACAGTACAGTACATTACTGTTCACCTATAACGACATGCGACACATAATGTACAGTACAGTACATTACTGTTCACCTATAACGACATGCGACACATAATGTACAGTACAGTACTGTTCACCTATAACGACATGCGACACATAATGTACAGTACACTACATTACTGTTCACCTATAACGACATGCGACACATTATGTACAGTACAGTACAGTACTGTTCACCTATAACGACATGCGACACATTATGTACAGTACAGTACAGTACTGTTCACCTATAACGACATGCGACGCATTATGTACAGTACAGTACATTACTGTTCACCTATAACGACATGCGACACATAATTAACAGTACAGTACATTACTGTTGACCTATAACGACATGCGACGCATTATGTACAGTACAGTACAGTACTGTTCACCTATAACGACATGCGACGCATTATGTACAGTACAGTACTGTTCACCTATAACGACATGCGACACATTATGTACAGTACAGTACAGTACTGTTCACCTATAACGACATGCGACACATAATGTACAGTACAGTACATTACTGTTCACCTATAACGACATGCGACACATAATGTACAGTACAGTACAGTACTGTTCACCTATAACGACATGCGACGCATTATGTACAGTACAGTACATTACTGTTCACCTATAACGACATGCGACGCATTATGTACAGTACAGTACATTACTGTTCACCTATAACGACATGCGACACATAATGTACAGTACAGTACAGTACTGTTCACCTATAAAGACATGCGACGCATTATGTACAGTACAGTACAGTACTGTTCACCTATAACGACATGCGACGCATTATGTACAGTACAGTACTGTTCACCTATAACGACATGCGACGCATTATGTACAGTACAGTACATTACTGTTCACCTATAACGACATGCGACACATAATGTACAGTACAGTACAGTACAGTACTGTTCACCTATAACAACATGCGACACATAATGTACACGTACAGTACAGTACGGCTGTTTCCTGTCTCCTTTTACTGTTACTGTCGATCAGTCGATCAGTGTCCCTCGCGGGCGCGGCGGTGGCCGGCGGGTCCGAGGTGTCCTCCTACCCATGAGGTCACCTCAAACTTCTTGTGCCTAAATTATTTGACCTTCATTGCCATCCCTTATGGGAAGCAGCGTAGTCAGACAATTTCCCTGGTTGGATGTGGCTGCCGAGCTGGCCGAGCCTGCCTGTGCCGCATACAACCAGTCTTTGCCCGGCCTGCGGGGGCTCAAGGCCCCTTAAGCAGTTCCCCGACCCGTGCTCTTTGGGTGCGGAGCGGGGCTTTCTGCTCCTTCTTGGTGGTATTTCCGAACTGTGCCCGCAAGGGTTGTTGATGGATGCGAGGGGCGCTCTCGTTGCTTGATCCGGCATGCCGTTCATGGATCTGCCTGCCCGCCATGGCGGGTGGGGGACCCATGGGCTTGCGTGGGGGTCGGTGCGGGGGCGTCCGCCTTGTTCGATCGGCAGTTCGCCTCGATTCGGTCGGGGGGAAGAGCACGGTGTCATTCCGCATGAAGCCCGCATGTTTGCTAGGATCTTCGGATCGCAGGCAACGTTTGCGGCGCACCCTCTTGGAGGGCAGTGCGGTGACCTAACGTTCACTGCAACCCTTTGGGCTCTGCAGGGACGCCTTACGCTCGTAACCCGATTCGGGTAAGGCTCCTCCGTTGGGAGGGGAATATACCACCAATCTAGAGTTCCGGGTTGTGCTTGGTCGGCGGGCGTCTGGGCTCCGGCCCTCGCCCATCTACACTGCGTACAACCACTCTTTGCCCGGCCCGCGTGGGCTCAAGGCCCCACAGTAAAGTAGAGGCGTCCTGGCCTACACCCGTAAGGGAGTGGGAGAGGGGCGCCTTCTGCTTTGGTCCTGGCTGGATGTGGCTGCCGAGTGTTTGGACTTCGGTCCTCGCCCGCCTGTGCCGCATACAACCATTTAAACCGTCTCGGTGGGTCGTGTATGTCCCTCGGTATCCTTCGGAATCCCTGTGGTTCCGCATTTGGGGTGTCGCAGTGCCTAGGCACTTCGTCCCCTTGAATTCAGATTGGAATTGTCCTTCGGAATCCTTGTGATTCCGCTTTTGGGGTTCGCAGCGCCTCGGCGCTTCGTCCCCCTGATTTCAGGTGTAGAGTGATTCCCCCCGTCCGGGCCATTTTGGGTCGGAGCCGGCTCTGCGCCAGGGTAACGCATACATTGTGGTCGCAACTGTGATTGCATTCTAAATAGATACATTGTGGTCGCAACTGTGATTGCATTCTAAATAGATACATTGCGGTCGCAACTGTGATTGCATTCTAAATAGATACATGCTTTAATACATAATGTACAGTACAGTACAGTACAGCTCACCTATAACGACATGCAACACATAATGTACAGTACAGTGTGGGTGATATAGCCTACAACCAGCAAACCCCTTCGTACAGTATACAATTCTTTCATGGACCTTCGAGCACGGATCACCCTGCCATCAGAGGTGGACCGGAGTCCCCCTCCCCAGCTCCACCGCCACCATCGGCGCAGCAGCGACCATGGGCCCCAGCCCCCCAGCAGCCATGGCCCTCAGCTGCTGCTGGAGAGCTGGGGGAGTGGGGGCCATGGCTGCTAGGGGGGCCTGGGGGCCATGACTGCTGCTGGGGAGCTGGGGGAGTGGGGGCCATGGCTGCTGGGGAGCTGGGGGCCATGGCTGCTGCTGGGGGAGTGGGGGCCATGGCTGCTGGGAGTGGGGGCCATGGCTGCTGCTGGGGAGCTGGGGGAGTAGGGGCCATGGCTGCTGGGGAGCTGGGGGCCATGGCTGCTGCTGGGGAGCTGGGGGAGTGGGGGCCATGGCTGCTGGGGAGCTGGGGGCCATGGCTGCTGCTGGGAGCTGGGGGAGTGGGGGCCATGGCTGCTGCTGGGGAGCTGGGGGAGTAGGGGCCATGGCTGCTGGGGAGCTGGGGGCCATGGCTGCTGCTGGGGAGCTGGGGGAGTGGGGGCCATGGCTGCTGGGGAGCTGGGGGCCATGGCTGCTGCTGGGAGCTGGGGGAGTGGGGGCCATGGCTGCTGGGAGTGGGGGCCATGGCTGCTGCTGGGGAGCTGGGGGAGTAGGGGCCATGGCTGCTGGGGAGCTGGGGGCCATGGCTGCTGCTGGGAGCTGGGGGAGTGGGGGCCATGGCTGCTGGGAGTGGGGGCCATGGCTGCTGCTGGGGAGCTGGGGGAGTAGGGGCCATGGCTGCTGGGGAGCTGGGGGCCATGGCTGCTGCTGGGGAGCTGGGGGAGTGGGGGCCATGGCTGCTGGGGAGCTGGGGGCCATGGCTGCTGCTGGGAGCTGGGGGAGTGGGGGCCATGGCTGCTGCTGGGAGCTGGGGGAGTAGGGGCCATGGCTGCTGGGGAGCTGGGGGCCATGGTCGCTGCTGCGCCGATGGTGGCGGTGGAGCTGGGGAGGGGGACTCCGGTCCATCTCTGATGGCAGGGTGATCCGTGCTCGAAGGACCATGAAAGAATTGTATACTGTACGAAGGGGTTTGCTGGTTGTAGGCTATATCACCCTTACACCAGTGTGCCTATTAGAGAACCATGCAGGACCATAGTCGGCTTGTGGTTTCACATAATGTACAGTACAGTACGGTTCACCTATAACGACATGCGACACAATTTACAATTTACAATTTAGGCATTTAGCAGACGCTCTTAATCCAGAGCGATTTACATTAAGCAAGAACAAAAAAGCATGGGAATACATCACATAAAAACATTTATCATGAAACATGCGTAAGCTAAGAAAGTAACAGTGGAATATCTATAATGAAACTATACATATAATGTATGTGTCTCCTTTTACTGTCGATCACATAATCACCACCTGTCTCCTTTTACTGTCAGTAACAGTACAGTACGGCTCACCTATAACGACATGCGACACATAATGTACAGTACAGTACGGCTCACCTATAACAACATGCGACACATAATGTACAGTACAGTACAGTACAGCAGCAACAACTCCACCACCTGAGAGCCCTCTGTCCTGGAGCTTCAGGCCTTTGTTATGCGTCATTGAAGTGAGTTCAGTTTGTTCATGTTCATTTGTATATTGCATTTTATCTTTATCTGTTTTCCTGAAACTCTAGAGAGTGTGTGTAATGCGCAGTGCACACACTCTCTAGAGTTTCAGGAAAACGGATAAAGATAAAATGCAATATACAAATGAACATGAACAAACTGCATGGACAGGCACTGTCCATGCAGTTACCATGCAGTTAACATGTAACACACCGCCACCACAAAGTCCTCACCATGTAACACACCGCCACCACATAATCACCACCTGTCTCCTTTTACTTTTACTGTCGATCACATAATCACCACCTGTCTCCATTTACTGTTACTGTCGATCACATAATCACCACCGGTCTCCTTTTACTGTCGATCACATTATCACCACCTGTCTCCTTTTACTGTCCATCACCAATCGCCATCTGTCTCCTTTTACTTTTACTGTCGATCACATAATCACCACCTGTCTCCTTTTACTGTCGATCACCAATCGCCATCTGTCTCCTTTTACTTTTACTGTCGATCACATAATCACCACCTGTCTCCTTTTACTGTCCATCACATAATCACCACCTGTCTCCTTTTACTGTTATTGTCGATCACATAATCACCACCTGTCTCCTTTTACTGTCCATCACATAATCACCACCTGTCTCCTTTTAATGTCGATCACATAATCACCACCTGTCTCCTTTTACTGTTATTGTCGATCACATAATCACCACCTGTCTCCTTTTACTGTCCATCACATAATCACCACCTGTTTCCTTTTACTGTCCATCACATAATCACCACCTGTCTCCTTTTACTGTCGATCACATAATCACCACCTGTCTCCTTTTACTGTTATTGTCGATCACATAATCACCACCTGTCTCCTTTTACTGTTATTGTCGATCACATAATCACCACCTGTCTCCTTTTACTGTCCATCACATAATCACCACCTGTCTCCTTTTACTGTCCATCACATAATCACCACCTGTCTCCTTTTACTGTCGATCACATTATCACCACCTGTCTCCTTTTACTGTCGATCACCAATCGCCATCTGTCTCCTTTTACTTTTACTGTCGATCACATAATCACCACCTGTCTCCTTTTACTGTCCATCACATAATCACCACCTGTCTCCTTTTACTGTTATTGTCGATCACATAATCACCACCTGTCTCCTTTTACTGTCCATCACATAATCACCACCTGTCTCCTTTTAATGTCGATCACATAATCACCACCTGTCTCCTTTTACTGTTATTGTCGATCACATAATCACCACCTGTCTCCTTTTACTGTCCATCACATAATCACCACCTGTCTCCTTTTACTGTCCATCACATAATCACCACCTGTCTCCTTTTACTGTCCATCACATAATCACCACCTGTCTCCTTTTACTGTTATTGTCGATCACATAATCACCACCTGTCTCCTTTTACTGTCCATCACATAATCACCACCTGTCTCCTTTTAATGTCGATCACATAATCACCACCTGTCTCCTTTTACTGTCCATCACATAATCACCACCTGTCTCCTTTTACTGTCCATCACATAATCACCACCTGTCTCCTTTTACTGTCCATCACATAATCACCACCTGTCTCCTTTTACTGTCCATCACATAATCACCACAGGTCTCCTTTTACTGTCCATCACATAATCACCACCTGTCTCCTTTTACTGTCCATCACATAATCACCACCTGTCTCCTTTTAATGTCGATCACATAATCACCACCTGTCTCCTTTTACTGTCGACCACATGATCACCACCTGTCTCCTTTTACTGTTACTGTCGATCTCATAATCTCCACCTGTCTCCTTTACGGTTCACCTATAACAACATGCGACACATAATGTACAGTACAGTACGGCTCACCTATAACGACATGCGACACATAATGTACAGTACAGTACGGCTCACCTATAACGACATGCGACACATAATGTACAGTACAGTACGGCTCACCTATAACGACATGCGACACATAATGTACAGTACAGTACAGTACACCAGCAACAACTCCACCACCTGAGAGCCCTCTGTCCTGGAGCTTCAGGCCTTTGTTATGCGTCATTGAAGTGAGTTCAGTTTGTTCATGTTCATTTGTATATTGCATTTTATCTTTATCTGTTTTCCTGAAACTCTAGAGAGTGTGTGTAATGCGCAGTGCACACACTCTAGAGTTTCAGGAAAACAGATAAAGGCGAAATGCATATATATATATATATATATATATATATTGCATTTTATCTTTATCTGTTTTCCTGAAACTCTAGAGAGTGTGTGTAATGCGCAGTGCACACACTCTCTAGAGTTTCAGGAAAACAGATAACGGTGAAATGCATATATATATATATATATATATATATATATATATATATATATATATATATATATATATTGCATTTTATCTTTATCTGTTTTCCTGAAACTCTAGAGAGTGTGTGTAATGCGCAGTGCACACACTCTCTAGAGTTTCAGGAAAACGGATAAAGATAAAATGCAATATACAAATGAACATGAACAAACTGAACTCACTTCAATGACGCATAACAAAGGCCTGAAGCTCCAGGACAGAGGGCTCTCAGGTGGTGGAGTTGTTGCTGCTGCTGACAAACACTGACTGCATGGATAGGCACTGTCCATGCAGTTAACATGTAACACACCGCCACCACAAAGTCCTCACCATGTAACACACCGCCACCACAAAGTCCTCACCATGTAACACACCGCCACCACAAAGTCCTCACCATGTAACACACCGCCACCACAAAGTCCTCACCATGTAACACACCGCCACCACAAAGTCCTCACCATGTAACACACCGCCACCACAAAGTCCTCACCCTGTAACACACCGCCACCACAAAGTCCTCACCATGTAACACACCGCCACCACAAAGTCCTCACCCTGTAACACACCGCCACCACAAAGTCCTCACCATGTAACACACCGCCACCACAAAGTCCTCACCATGTAACACACCGCCACCACAAAGTCCTCACCATGTAACACACCGCCACCACAAAGTCCTCACCATGTAACACACCGCCACCACAAAGTCCTCACCATGTAACACACCGCCACCACAAAGTCCTCACCATGTAACACACCGCCACCACAAAGTCCTCACCATGTAACACACCGCCACCACAAAGTCCTCACCATGTAACACACCGCCACCACAAAGTCCTCACCATGTAACACACCGCCACCACAAAGTCCTCACCATGTAACACACCGCCACCACAAAGTCCTCACCATGTAACACACCGCCACCACAAAGTCCTCACCATGTAACACACCGCCACCACAAAGTCCTCACCATGTAACACACCGCCACCACAAAGTCCTCACCATGTAACACACCGCCACCACAAAGTCCTCACCATGTAACACACCGCCACCACAAAGTCCTCACCATGTAACACACCGCCACCACAAAGTCCTCACCATGTAACACACCGCCACCACATAATAACCACCTGTCTCCATTTACTGTTACTGTCTATCACATAATCACCACCGGTCTCCTTTTACTGTCCATCACATTATCACCACCTGTCTCCTTTTACTGTCCATCACACAATCGCCATCTGTCTCCTTTTACTTTTACTGTCGATCACATAATCACCACCTGTCTCCTTTTACTGTCCATCACATAATCACCACCTGTCTCCTTTTACTGTCCATCACATGATCACCACCTGTCTCCTTTTACTGTCCATCACATGATCACCACCTGTCTCCTTTTACTGTCGATCACATAATCACCACCTGTCTCCTTTTACTGTCGATCACATAATCACCACCTGTCTCCTTTTACTGTCCATCACATGATCACCACCGGTCTCCTTTTACTGTCGATCACATAATCACCACCTGTCTCCTTTTACTTTTACTGTCGATCACATAATCACCACCTGTCTCCTTTTACTTTTACTGTCGATCACATAATCACCACCTGTCTCCTTTTAATGTCGATCACATTATCACCACCTGTCTCCTTTAACTGTCCATCACATGATCACCACCTGTCTCCTTTAACTGTCCATCACATGATCACCACCTGTCTCCTTTAACTGTCCATCACATGATCACCACCTGTCTCCTTTAACTGTCCATCACATGATCACCACCTGTCTCCTTTTACTGTCCATCACATAATCACCACCGGTCTCCTTTTACTGTCGATCACATAATCACCACCTGTCTCCTTTTACTGTCGATCACACAATCGCCATCTGTCTCCTTTAACTGTCCATCACATAATCACCACCTGTCTCCTTTTACTGTCGATCACATAATCACCACCTGTCTCCTTTTACTGTCCATCACATTATCACCACCTGTCTCCTTTTACTGTCGATCACACAATCGCCATCTGTCTCCTTTTACTTTTACTGTCGATCACATAATCACCACCTGTCTCCTTTTACTGTCCATCACATAATCACCACCGGTCTCCTTTTACTGTTGAACACATGATCACCACCTGTCTCCTTTTACTGTTACTGTCGATCAGTGCTGTTCTGTGCTGTGTTCTGCTACCCCCCCAATCCCCCCCAACCCCTCCCCTCCCCCTGTTTGGGGGGAGGGGAGGGGACCCACTCTCGGCCTGCACCTTGTCGTGGTGAGTGGGCTTTAAACCAAGACAGGCCATTTTTACCCATTAACTCATTTACTGAATGAATAAATGGTGCAAAAATAAATAACAGCCCGGGTTACTATTTGGTAATATACGGGTATATATTCTTTCAGAACATTTTTAACTCAAATCTTTGCTTCTGGTGGGGTGTCCCTGGAACAACATATTTTCAGATGGGGGTCGGCGGCCAAATACATATAATTCTGGGGGTCTTTGACATAAAATAGTTTGAGAACCACTGACATAGAAACAGAGTTTTTTCAGAAACCGACTATTTAAAATACTTTTTTTTTGTTTTTTAGAATCGGTCGGGTCTAATTAGGCTAGTTGGGGTCCGTTGAAAATAGCATGCTGGCCAAAAATAGAGGAACATAACTGAAGACAAGCATTTATAGAAAAGCTTCTCTCTTCACCACTGGGAGTATTAAACATAAAATAGTTTTTTAACCCATTTAGACCTGAGGACGATTCTATAAATGTCTTCTAAATCCTGACAGTTTTCTGATAAACCCCATGTTTCTATGTCAGTCATTCTCAAACATTTTCATGTCAAGGACCCCCAAAAATATATGTAATTGCCCGCCGGCCCCATCTAAAAATGATGTATCAGGGAAGATTTGAGTTAAAAATGTTCATCCTGGAATATTATATTCAAAGATTTGCGCCACATTTTCACGATTTTTCAAAAATAGCAGACCCACAAGCTCGTAGCACGGCACTCGGTGCCGCGCTATGAGCTTGTAGATCTGCTATTTTTCATAACATAATGCTTAAATCACCAAAAGGGTTCCCGCCCAAAATGGGTTCATGGACAATAGAATATTTTGTCTCAAGTATTTTCAATCTGGAAATTGTAGGCAAGACACACTGTGATTTGGACCTGTAAATTATAAAACAAAAACTAAGGCACTGGTTGTGGTACTTCTTGTTTACCAGAACGGGGTTCAACTCCCTGCGGTGACCTGCTCAATGTGTTGTTACATGGTTCATTTTCTGCTCATTGTGTTGCCTTTTCATAGATGATATTGTTCAGGATTCCAATAAAAAAAACATTGCCACTTTTTTCAGGATTTCAATTCAAATATAGCAAAAATAGCTGATCTACAAGATCGGCTTTTTTTGTTGCTATGACAGTAATACATGCAATATGGCCCTCTGGAGTGAGTGTGGAAATATAATATAGTGGCCCTCTGGAGTGAGTGTGGAAATATAATATAGTGGCCCTCTGGAGTGAGTGTGGAAATATAATATAGTGGCCCTCTGGAGTGAGTGTGGAAATATAATATAGTGGTCCTCTGGAGTGAGTGTGGAAATATAATATTGTGGTCCTCTGGAGTGAGTTTGGAAATATAATATAGTGGCCCTCTGGAGTGAGTGTGGAAATATAATATAGTGGCCCTCTGGAGTGAGTGTGGAAATATAGTGTCCCTCTGGAGTGAGTATGGAAATATAGTGGCCCTCTGGAGTGAGTGTGGAAATATAGTGGCCCTCTGGAGTGAGTGTGGAAATATAGTGGCCCTCTGGAGTGAGTATGGAACTATAGTGGCCCTCTGGAGTGAGTGTGGAAATATAGTGGCCCTCTGGAGTGAGTGTGGAAATATAGTGGCCCTCTGGAGTGAGTGTCGAAATATAGTGGCCCTCTGGAGTGAGTATGGAACTATAGTGGCCCTCTGGAGTGAGTGTGGAAATATAGTGGCCCTCTGGAGTGAGTGTGGAAATATAGTGGCCCTCTGGAGTGAGTGTGGAAATATAGTGGCCCTCTGGAGTGAGTGTGGAACTATAGTGGCCCTCTGGAGTGAGTGTGGAACTATAGTGGGCCTCTGGAGTGGAAATATAATATAGTCAGGGCTGCACACAACTTTTTTGGTCTAGTACTCAGAGACTTAACAACTTAGAGTTCTCAACAGGCCCCAAAATAGTTTTGGGGGGAAATTTTGCTGGCTTTTCAGAGTAAAATCTCCCTCATCTGCTTGGTACTCTTGCGCCTTTAGTCTGAAAACGTCCCCGGCATTTAATGTGTTTTAATAACCATTTAAACTCTACTTTGTGGACTATGTTCCACAAGGTCTGTACTAGGCCCCTTCCATTTTCCCTCTACACCACCACTAAGAAACAAGGCTTGAATGTTCACTATTGTCACCAAATGATGAACATTATGGAACATTAAGCTCATAAATAGCTACTTGCTCCTGATTGGCAGAAATGTTGTCACCTACCTGATTAAAAAAAAAAACTATTTATTAAAGAGCTGGAGAGACAGGAATATTCCTGTTACTATATAGCAATGATTAGAGTCTATAGCAATGATTACTGTCACAATAGGCCTATAGTTATTTAACACTTACTGGACACACACTCTATAGCAATGATTACTGCCACAATGTCTGAGTGGCATGAGGCGTTGGAGTAGCATAAAAACCTCTCATAAAGCTTGTAGGTGATGCAGAGGAGTGAAATGGGTCGGTAGCTCTTTGGGGATGATGGGTCTTTGCCAGGTTTGGGGATTGCAACCACTTTGGCCTTTTTCCAGACATAAGGGATGGTTTTCTGTGCCATGCATGTGTTCAGCATCCCCACAAGCCAGGTCTTTGTGTTACCCATATGGAAAAAAAAATACTAAATTTGTATATGTTTTACATGAAACTTGTAGTTAATATATATGACAGTCAAAGCAGATATAAGATCCATAGTATTTTTTTGTAAAGTGAAACTTATATAATTTTGTCATTTATATGAACTATATAAAACAGTCAAAGCACATATAAGATCCATAGTATTTTTTTGTAAAGTGAAACTTATATAATTTTGTCATTTATAGGAACTATATAAAACAGTCAAAGCACATATAAGATCCATAGTATTTTTTTGTAAAGTGAAACTTATATAATTTTGTCATTTATAGGAACTATATAAAACAGTCAAAGCACATATAAGAGCCATAGTAAGTTTTTGTAAAGTGAAACTTATATAATTTTGTCATTTATAGGAACTATATATAACAGTCAAAGCACATATAAGAGCCATAGTATTTTTTTGTAAAGTGAAACTTATATAATTTTGTCATTTATAGGAACTATATAAAACAGTCAAAGCACATATAAGAGCCATAATACGTTTTTGTAAAGTGAAACTTATATAATTTTGTCATTTATAGGAACTATATAAAACAGTCAAAGCACATATAAGAGCCATAGTAAGTTTTTGTAAAGTGAAACTTATATAATTTTGTCATTTATAGGAACTATATAACAGTCAAAGCACATATAAGAGCCATAGTAAGTTTTTGTAAAGTGAAACCTATATAATTTTGTAACTTATAAGACCTATATGTGACGGTAAATCCACATACAATATTCTTAGTAAATTAGTATAAATTGAAATACATATGAACTTATAAATAATTACTGCAGTAAATCCACATACAAAATCCTTAGTAATTGTGTGTTGTCAAACTTGTAGAGTTGGGCAAACATCAGTGAAACCAAAATCTGATAGGATATTGTATAGAAACCATACAATACATTATACAGGCCATGTATGTCACAGAGACATCCAAATTAAACAAAACCTAATCTTACAATGAAATAACATGAGATGACAAAATAATGAGTTGTATTCCCTTTTACATTTTATGACTCCTACATTATTTAAGATCCCCCCACCCAGTGCCCCCCCCAGCCAGTGTCCTCCCCAGCCAGTGACCCCCCAGTGTGACACCCCCCACCCAGTGCCTCCCAGCCAGTGTCCCCCCAGTGTGATGCCCCCCCCCCCCCCAGCCAGTGTCCCCCCAGTGTGACACAAGCCCCCAGTGCCCCCCCAACCAGTGCCCCCCCAGCCAGTGTCACCACCATTGTCCCCCCATGTACCTCCCAATGCATTTTATTTTATACTGCTATGGTAACTTATAAGAATCTTCTAAAAAAAAAAACCAAAAACAAAGAGAGCATATCAAACACTTCACATATGTCAGGATGTGTCTGGGTAGCTCAGTCGGTAGAGCTCTCGCCTTAAGACCACAAGTTCGTGGGTTCGATCCTGGGCACTGGCAACTCAGCGTATGAGTAGCACAGCTTGGGTGTGGCAAGTGATGCGGGAAGAATTGGGAGTTGATGGTATAGTAGGTGTGGTGCTCTATCTCAGCAACCATCTCCCAGGGGTCTATAGCGCATATGTTTTTTATACCTATCATACACTTCACATATAAAAACTAATATATAGTCATAGATAAAACATATGTTTTTTTTATAACTATAAGGTATAATGTATTGGCTGACATATAACAATGTTATAAAAATCATATAAAAGAAGCATACTTTTCTTGTAAATTAAATGGTTACAAACTATAAAAAACATACTATAATGGTATTTTTTTATATATGGAAAGGATATATCTCATATAATTTAAAACTACAAACATTGTATGGAACATGTAAGGAAAATACAGTTTGCCATGTACTTACCTCATAGATCACATACATGTTGTTTACTTGATTCATACATGATTCACTTTATTGTCTTATATGAGGATTGTATGAAAGGTGCCACTTTCAAGAGTTCACATATAAAATCTAGTATGTACTTTACATGACATACATGTAAATGACATACATAAAAAATGTAAATACTTACTATTGGAGGCAACAGGACAACATATATGTTTCTTCTACTTTTTTTTCCATATGGGTAGGTCCCAGGTGCTGTATCATTTCTGCCAGTATGTCATCAATCCCTGCTGCTTTTCCGGGTTTCAACTTTCCCATTGCAGTTTTGAGTTCTTCTAGGTCGAAGGGTTTGTTTTGAGGGCTGGCTGATTGTGATTGGTCTGATACCACTGTGTGATGGTATTCTCCTGTGGGCCGGCGGTGGTGTTGGTTTACGACTGTTGGCCACCAGTTGTGATGCAACAGAGTTTGCTGTGACTGTTTTGATTATGGGATGGCTCCCTGAGGTCCCTGATCCCCATGGGGTCCAACAGTGGTCATTGAAGCGTGCGTACACACAGGCACGCACACATGCACCTACACACGCACAGGCGCACATGCGCATGCACACACTAACCAAATGTAACTCTGAGAGTGTAACACATGTAACCAAATGGACTCTTACAGGTCTGTCATTCTGAGAGTGTAACACATGTAACCAAATGGACCATCCATTACAGGTCTGTAACTCTGAGAGTGTAACACACATGTAACCAAATGGACCCTTACAGGTCTGTAACTCTGAGAGTATATATGGTGGCCGACAGGCACGTCCACGTCTAGTGTAACCAAAACCAAATGGACCATTTGGTCCATGTCTGGAAGTCTGAGAGTGTAACACATGTAACCAAATGGACCCAACACTGGTTATCGAAGCGTCCACACACACGCACGCACGCACGCACACACGTGTAACCAAATGGATCCTTACAGTTTTTGAACACTGTTTTTTGTTAATCATCGAATGAAATGTGGGAGGTCGGCAAGAAAAAGTTTAAAAAATCTAAGCAAATACCGGTAATTCGAAAATGTTATTTATGTGCTTTTGTGTTTCTCTTCTTTATATATTACTTTACTGTTGAAATATTTACATTTCAACGAAAAGGACCTGTAAATGACAACACAAAAACTAAGGCACTGGTGTCGTACTTCTGGTTTACCGGAACGGGGTTCAACTCCCTGCAGTGCCCTGCTCAATGTGTTGTATTTACATGGTTCATTGGTCAATGGTCTCAGAGGTCATTGAGCGGCGCGCTATAGTGCGTGATTCTTCATCATTGTTGAGGATTTAAAAAAAGGTGAAAAGCGAAAGGCTATAGTCCATGGTCCATGGTCACGGACCGCATACTGGTCAAGGTCATTTATACTGGTCAAGGTCGGGTGAAGGTCATTTATACTGGTCAAGGTCATTAGTCCATGGTCTCGGAGGGCATACGGTTTCGAAATTGAAATTCGATTTCAATCGATTTGAAAAAAAAGGTGAAAATCCCAGAAAAGCGAAAGGCTACAGTCCATGGTCATGGACCGCATACTGGTCAAGGTCATTCATACTATAGCACGCCGTTTTTCATCATTTTTGAGGATTTGAAAAAAATGGAAAAAAAAAAAAACGATGGGTTATAGCCCATGTTTTTTGAAATTTTGAAAAAAAAAGTTATCCTCGTTTCTCATCATTTTGGACCGTGGGCTATAGCCTATATCGTACGGCATACTATAGCGCGCAGTTTTTCATCATTTTTGAGGATTTGAAAAAAATGACGAAATGACAAAAACGATGGGTTATAGCCCATGTTTTTTGAAATTTTGGAAAAAAAAGTTAGCCTCGTTTCTCATCATTTTGGACCGTGGGCTATAGCCCATATCGTACGGCATACTATAGCGCGCAGTTTATCATCATTTTTGAAGATTTGAAAAAAATGAAAAAATGAAAAAAAAAATCTGCAATTTCCGCAATTTCCATTTTCGCAATTTCAGCAATTACCATCTCCGCAATTTCCGCAATTTCCGCAATTCCGCAATTTGACAAAAACGATGGGTTATAGCCCATGTTTTTTGAAATTTTGAAAAAAAAGGTTAGCCTCGTTTCTCATCATTTTGGACCGTGGGCTATAGCCCATATCGTACGGCATACTATAGCGCGCAGTTTTTCATCATTTTTGAGGATTTGAAAAAAATGACGAAATGACAAAAACGATGGGTTATAGCCCATGTTTTTTGAAATTTTGGAAAAAAAAGTTAGCCTCGTTTCTCATCATTTTGGACCGTGGGCTATAGCCCATATCGTACGGCATACTATAGCGCGCAGTTTTTCATCATTTTTGAGGATTTGAAAAAAATGACGAAATGACAAAAACGATGGGTTATAGCCCATGTTTTTTGAAATTTTGGAAAAAAAAGTTAGCCTCGTTTCTCATCATTTTGGACCGTGGGCTATAGCCCATATCGTACGGCATACTTTAGCGCGCAGTTTTTCATCATTTTTGAAGATTTTAAAAAAATGACGAAATGACAAAAACGATGGGTTATAGCCCATGTTTTTTGAAATTTTGAAAAAAAAGGTTAGCCTCGTTTCTCATCATTTTGGACCGTGAGCTATAGCCCATATCGTACGGCATACTATAGCGCGCAGTTTTTCATCATTTTTGAGGATTTAAAAAAAATGACGAAATGACAAAAACGATGGGTTATAGCCCATGTTTTTTGAAATTTTGGAAAAAAAAGTTAGCCTCGTTTCTCATCATTTTGGACCGTGGGCTATAGCCCATATCGTACGGCATACTATAGCGCGCAGTTTTTCATCATTTTTGAGGATTTGAAAAAAATTACGAAATGACAAAAACGATGGGTTATAGCCCATGTTTTTTGAAATTTTGGAAAAAAAAGTTAGCCTCGTTTCTCATCATTTTGGACCGTGGGCTATAGCCCATATCGTACGGCATACTATAGCGCGCAGTTTTTCATCATTTTTGAGGATTTAAAAAAAATGACGAAATGACAAAAACGATGGGTTATAGCCCATGTTTTTTGAAATTTTGAAAAAAAAGGTTAGCCTCGTTTCTCATCATTTTGGACCGTGAGCTATAGCCCATATCGTACGGCATACTATAGCGCGCAGTTTTTCATCATTTTTGAGGATTTAAAAAAAATGACGAAATGACAAAAACGATGGGTTATAGCCCATGTTTTTTGAAATTTTGGAAAAAAAAGTTAGCCTCGTTTCTCATCATTTTGGACCGTGGGCTATAGCCCATATCGTACGGCATACTATAGCGCGCAGTTTTTCATCATTTTTGAGGATTTGAAAAAAATTACGAAATGACAAAAACGATGGGTTATAGCCCATGTTTTTTGAAATTTTGGAAAAAAAAGTTAGCCTCGTTTCTCATCATTTTGGACCGTGGGCTATAGCCCATATCGTACGGCATACTATAGCGCGCAGTTTTTCATCATTTTTGAGGATTTGAAAAAAATGACGAAATGACAAAAACGATGGGTTATAGCCCATGTTTTTTGAAATTTTGGAAAAAAAAGTTAGCCTCGTTTCTCATCATTTTGGACCGTGGGCTATAGCCCATATCGTACGGCATACTATAGCGCGCAGTTTTTCAACATTTTTGAGGATTTGAAAAAAATGACGAAATGACAAAAACGATGGGTTATAGCCCATGTTTTTTGAAAATTTGGAAAAAAAAGTTAGCCTCGTTTCTCATCATTTTGGACCGTGGGCTATAGCCCATATCGTACGGCATACTATAGCGCGCAGTTTTTCATCATTTTTGAAGATTTTAAAAAAATGACAAAATGACAAAAACGATGGGTTATAGCCCATGTTTTTTGAAATTTTGGAAAAAAAAGTTAGCCTCGTTTCTCATCATTTTGGACCGTGGGCTATAGCCCATATCGTACGGCATACTATAGCGCGCAGTTTTTCATCATTTTTGAGGATTTGAAAAAAATGACGAAATGACAAAAACGATGGGTTATAGCCCATGTTTTTTGAAATTTTGGAAAAAAAAAAGTTAGCCTCGTTTCTCATCATTTTGGACCGTGGGCTATAGCCCATATCGTACGGCATATTATAGCGCGCAGTTTTTCATCATTTTTGAGGATTTGAAAAAAATGACGAAATGACAAAAACGATGGGTTATAGCCCATGTTTTTTGAAATTTTGGAAAAAAAAGTTAGCCTCGTTTCTCATCATTTTGGACCGTGGGCTAAAGCCCATATCGTACGGCATACTATAGCGCGCAGTTTTTCATCATTTTTGAGGATTTGAAAAAAATGACGAAATGACAAAAACGATGGGTTATAGCCCATGTTTTTTGAAATTTTGGAAAAAAAAGTTAGCCTCGTTTCTCATCATTTTGGACCGTGGGCTATAGCCCATATCGTACGGCATACTATAGCGCGCAGTTTTTCATCATTTTTGAGGATTTGAAAAAAATGACGAAATGACAAAAACGATGGGTTATAGCCCATGTTTTTTGAAATTTTGGAAAAAAAAGTTAGCCTCGTTTCTCATCATTTTGGACCGTGGGCTATAGCCCATATCGTACGGCATACTATAGCGCGCAGTTTTTCATCATTTTTGAAGATTTTAAAAAAATGACGAAATGACAAAAACGATGGGTTATAGCCCATGTTTTTTGAAATTTTGGAAAAAAAAGTTAGCCTCGTTTCTCATCATTTTGGACCGTGGGCTATAGCCCATATCGTACGGCATACTATAGCGCGCAGTTTTTCATCATTTTTGAGGATTTGAAAAAAATTACGAAATGACAAAAACGATGGGTTATAGCCCATGTTTTTTGAAATTTTGGAAAAAAAAGTTAGCCTCGTTTCTCATCATTTTGGACCGTGGGCTATAGCCCATATCGTACGGCATACTATAGCGCGCAGTTTTTCATCATTTTTGAGGATTTGAAAAAAATTACGAAATGACAAAAACGATGGGTTATAGCCCATGTTTTTTGAAATTTTGGAAAAAAAAGTTAGCCTCGTTTCTCATCATTTTGGACCGTGGGCTATAGCCCATATCGTACGGCATACTATAGCGCGCAGTTTTTCATCATTTTTGAGGATTTTAAAAAAATGACGAAATGACAAAAACGATGGGTTATAGCCCATGTTTTTTGAAATTTTGAAAAAAAAGGTTAGCCTCGTTTCTCATCATTTTGGACCGTGAGCTATAGCCCATATCGTACGGCATACTATAGCGCGCAGTTTTTCATCATTTTTGAGGATTTAAAAAAAATGACGAAATGACAAAAACGATGGGTTATAGCCCATGTTTTTTGAAATTTTGGAAAAAAAAGTTAGCCTCGTTTCTCATCATTTTGGACCGTGGGCTATAGCCCATATCGTACGGCATACTATAGCGCGCAGTTTTTCATCATTTTTGAGGATTTGAAAAAAATTACGAAATGACAAAAACGATGGGTTATAGCCCATGTTTTTTGAAATTTTGGAAAAAAAAGTTAGCCTCGTTTCTCATCATTTTGGACCGTGGGCTATAGCCCATATCGTACGGCATACTATAGCGCGCAGTTTTTCATCATTTTTGAGGATTTGAAAAAAATGACGAAATGACAAAAACGATGGGTTATAGCCCATGTTTTTTGAAATTTTGGAAAAAAAAGTTAGCCCCGTTTCTCATCATTTTGGACCGTGGGCTATAGCCCATATCGTACGGCATACTATAGCGCGCAGTTTTTCAACATTTTTGAGGATTTGAAAAAAATGACGAAATGACAAAAACGATGGGTTATAGCCCATGTTTTTTGAAAATTTGGGAAAAAAAGTTAGCCTCGTTTCTCATCATTTTGGACCGTGGGCTATAGCCCATATCGTACGGCATACTATAGCGCGCAGTTTTTCATCATTTTTGAAGATTTTAAAAAAATGACAAAATGACAAAAACGATGGGTTATAGCCCATGTTTTTTGAAATTTTGGAAAAAAAAGTTAGCCTCGTTTCTCATCATTTTGGACCGTGGGCTATAGCCCATATCGTACGGCATACTATAGCGCGCAGTTTTTCATCATTTTTGAGGATTTGAAAAAAATGACGAAATGACAAAAACGATGGGTTATAGCCCATGTTTTTTGAAATTTTGGAAAAAAAAAGTTAGCCTCGTTTCTCATCATTTTGGACCGTGGGCTATAGCCCATATCGTACGGCATATTATAGCGCGCAGTTTTTCATCATTTTTGAGGATTTGAAAAAAATGACGAAATGACAAAAACGATGGGTTATAGCCCATGTTTTTTGAAATTTTGGAAAAAAAAGTTAGCCTCGTTTCTCATCATTTTGGACCGTGGGCTAAAGCCCATATCGTACGGCATACTATAGCGCGCAGTTTTTCATCATTTTTGAGGATTTGAAAAAAATGACGAAATGACAAAAACGATGGGTTATAGCCCATGTTTTTTGAAATTTTGGAAAAAAAAGTTAGCCTCGTTTCTCATCATTTTGGACCGTGGGCTATAGCCCATATCGTACGGCATACTATAGCGCGCAGTTTTTCATCATTTTTGAGGATTTGAAAAAAATGACGAAATGACAAAAACGATGGGTTATAGCCCATGTTTTTTGAAATTTTGGAAAAAAAAGTTAGCCTCGTTTCTCATCATTTTGGACCGTGGGCTATAGCCCATATCGTACGGCATACTATAGCGCGCAGTTTTTCATCATTTTTGAAGATTTTAAAAAAATGACGAAATGACAAAAACGATGGGTTATAGCCCATGTTTTTTGAAATTTTGGAAAAAAAAGTTAGCCTCGTTTCTCATCATTTTGGACCGTGGGCTATAGCCCATATCGTACGGCATACTATAGCGCGCAGTTTTTCAACATTTTTGAGGATTTGAAAAAAATGACGAAATGACAAAAACGATGGGTTATAGCCCATGTTTTTTGAAAATTTGGAAAAAAAAGTTAGCCTCGTTTCTCATCATTTTGGACCGTGGGCTATAGCCCATATCGTACGGCATACTATAGCGCGCAGTTTTTCATCATTTTTGAAGATTTTAAAAAAATGACAAAATGACAAAAACGATGGGTTATAGCCCATGTTTTTTGAAATTTTGGAAAAAAAAGTTAGCCTCGTTTCTCATCATTTTGGACCGTGGGCTATAGCCCATATCGTACGGCATACTATAGCGCGCAGTTTTTCATCATTTTTGAGGATTTGAAAAAAATGACGAAATGACAAAAACGATGGGTTATAGCCCATGTTTTTTGAAATTTTGGAAAAAAAAGTTAGCCTCGTTTCTCATCATTTTGGACCGTGGGCTAAAGCCCATATCGTACGGCATACTATAGCGCGCAGTTTTTCATCATTTTTGAGGATTTGAAAAAAATGACGAAATGACAAAAACGATGGGTTATAGCCCATGTTTTTTGAAATTTTGGAAAAAAAAGTTAGCCTCGTTTCTCATCATTTTGGACCGTGGGCTATAGCCCATATCGTACGGCATACTATAGCGCGCAGTTTTTCATCATTTTTGAGGATTTGAAAAAAATGACGAAATGACAAAAACGATGGGTTATAGCCCATGTTTTTTGAAATTTTGGAAAAAAAAGTTAGCCTCGTTTCTCATCATTTTGGACCGTGGGCTATAGCCCATATCGTACGGCATACTATAGCGCGCAGTTTTTCATCATTTTTGAAGATTTAAAAAAAATGACGAAATGACAAAAACGATGGGTTATAGCCCATGTTTTTTGAAATTTTGAAAAAAAAGGTTAGCCTCGTTTCTCATCATTTTGGACCGTGGGCTATAGCCCATATCGTACGGCATAATATAGCGCGCAGTTTTTCATCATTTTTGAGGATTTAAAAAAAATGACGAAATGACAAAAACGATGGGTTATAGCCCATGTTTTTTGAAATTTTGGAAAAAACAGTTAGCCTCGTTTCTCATCATTTTGGACCGTGGGCTATAGCCCATATCGTACGGCATACTATAGCGCGCAGTTTTTCATCATTTTTGAGGATTTGAAAAAAATGACGAAATGACAAAAACGATGGGTTATAGCCCATGTTTTTTGAAATTTTGGAAAAAAAAGTTAGCCTCGTTTCTCATCATTTTGGACCGTGGGCTATAGCCCATATCGTACGGCATACTATAGCGCGCAGTTTTTCATCATTTTTGAGGATTTGAAAAAAATGACGAAATGACAAAAACGATGGGTTATAGCCCATGTTTTTTGAAATTTTGGAAAAAAAAGTTAGCCTCGTTTCTCATCATTTTGGACCGTGGGCTATAGCCCATATCGTACGGCATACTATAGCGCGCAGTTTTTCATCATTTTTGAGGATTTGAAAAAAATGACGAAATGACAAAAACGATGGGTTATAGCCCATGTTTTTTGAAATTTTGGAAAAAAAAGTTAGCCTCGTTTCTCATCATTTTGGACCGTGGGCTATAGCCCATATCGTATGGCATACTATAGCGCGCAGTTTTTCATCATTTTTGATGATTTTAAAAAAATGACGAAATGACAAAAACGATGGGTTATAGCCCATGTTTTTTGAAATTTTGAAAAAAAAGTTAGCCTCGTTTCTCATCATTTTGGACCGTGGGCTATAGCCCATATCGTACGGCATACTATAGCGCGCAGTTTTTCATCATTTTTGAGGATTTGAAAAAAATGACGAAATGACAAAAACGATGGGTTATAGCCCATGTTTTTTGAAATTTTGGAAAAAAAAGTTAGCCTCGTTTCTCATCATTTTGGACCGTGGGCTATAGCCCATATCGTACGGCATACTATAGCGCGCAGTTTTTCATCATTTTTGAAGATTTAAAAAAAATGACGAAATTACAAAAACGATGGGTTATAGCCCATGTTTTTTGAAATTTTGGAAAAAAAAGTTAGCCTCGTTTCTCATCATTTTGGACCGTGGGCTATAGCCCATATCGTACGGCATACTATAGCGCGCAGTTTTTCATCATTTTTGAAGATTTTAAAAAAATGACGAAATGACAAAAACGATGGGTTATAGCCCATGTTTTTTGAAATTTTGGAAAAAAAAGTTAGCCTCGTTTCTCATCATTTTGGACCGTGGGCTATAGCCCATATCGTACGGCATACTATAGCGCGCAGTTTTTCATCATTTTTGAGGATTTGAAAAAAATGACAAAATGACAAAAACGATGGGTTATAGCCCATGTTTTTTGAAATTTTGGAAAAAAAAGTTAGCCTCGTTTCTCATCATTTTGGACCGTGGGCTATAGCCCATATCGTACGGCATACTATAGCGCGCAGTTTTTCATCATTTTTGAAGATTTTAAAAAATGACGAAATGACAAAAACGATGGGTTATAGCCCATGTTTTTTGAAATTTTGAAAAAAAAGGTTAGCCTCGTTTCTCATCATTTTGGACCGTGGGCTATAGCCCATATCGTACGGCATACTATAGCGCGCAGTTTTTCATCATTTTTGAGGATTTAAAAAAAATGACGAAATGACAAAAACGATGGGTTATAGCCCATGTTTTTTGAAATTTTGGAAAAAAAAGTTAGCCTCGTTTCTCATCATTTTGGACTGTGGGCTATAGCCCATATCGTACGGCATACTATAGCGCGCAGTTTTTCATCATTTTTGAAGATTTTAAAAAAATGACGAAATGACAAAAACGATGGGTTATAGCCCATGTTTTTTGAAATTTTGGAAAAAAAAGTTAGCCTCGTTTCTCATCATTTTGGACCGTGGGCTATAGCCCATATCGTACGGCATACTATAGCGCGCAGTTTTTCATCATTTTTGAGGATTTAAAAAAAATGACGAAATGACAAAAACGATGGGTTATAGCCCATGTTTTTTGAAATTTTGGAAAAAAAAGTTAGCCTCGTTTCTCATCATTTTGGACCGTGGGCTATAGCCCATATCGTACGGCATACTATAGCGCGCAGTTTTTCATCATTTTTGAAGATTTTAAAAAAATGACAAAATGACAAAAACGATGGGTTATAGCCCATGTTTTTTGAAATTTTGGAAAAAAAAGTTAGCCTCGTTTCTCATCATTTTGGACCGTGGGCTATAGCCCATATCGTACGGCATATTATAGCGCGCAGTTTTTCATCATTTTTGAGGATTTAAAAAAAATGACGAAATGACAAAAACGATGGGTTATAGCCCATGTTTTTTGAAATTTTGGAAAAAAAAGTTAGCCTCGTTTCTCATCATTTTGGACCGTGGGCTATAGCCCATATCGTACGGCATACTATAGCGCGCAGTTTTTCATCATTTTTGAGGATTTGAAAAAAATGACGAAATGACAAAAACGATGGGTTATAGCCCATGTTTTTTGAAATTTTGGAAAAAAAAGTTAGCCTCGTTTCTCATCATTTTGGACCGTGGGCTATAGCCCATATCGTACGGCATATTATAGCGCGCAGTTTTTCATCATTTTTGAGGATTTGAAAAAAATGACGAAATGACAAAAACGATGGGTTATAGCCCATGTTTTTTGAAATTTTGGAAAAAAAAGTTAGCCTCGTTTCTCATCATTTTGGACCGTGGGCTATAGCCCATATCGTACGGCATATTATAGCGCGCAGTTTTTCATCATTTTTGAGGATTTGAAAAAAATGACGAAATGACAAAAACGATGGGTTATAGCCCATGTTTTTTGAAATTTTGGAAAAAAAAGTTAGCCTCGTTTCTCATCATTTTGGACCGTGGGCTATAGCCCATATCGTACGGCATACTATAGCGCGCAGTTTTTCATCATTTTTGAGGATTTGAAAAAAAATGACGAAATGACAAAAACGATGGGTTATAGCCCATGTTTTTTGAAATTTTGGAAAAAAAGTTAGCCTCGTTTCTCATCATTTTGGACCGTGGGCTATAGCCCATATCGTACGGCATACTATAGCGCGCAGTTTTTCATCATTTTTGAGGATTTGAAAAAAATGACGAAATGACAAAAACGATGGGTTATAGCCCATGTTTTTTGAAATTTTGGAAAAAAAAGTTAGCCTCGTTTCTCATCATTTTGGACCGTGGGCTATAGCCCATATCGTACGGCATACTATAGCGCGCAGTTTTTCATCATTTTTGAAGATTTAAAAAAAATGACGAAATTACAAAAACGATGGGTTATAGCCCATGTTTTTTGAAATTTTGGAAAAAAAAGTTAGCCTCGTTTCTCATCATTTTGGACCGTGGGCTATAGCCCATATCGTACGGCATATTATAGCGCGCAGTTTTTCATCATTTTTGAGGATTTGAAAAAAATGACGAAATGACAAAAACGATGGGTTATAGCCCATGTTTTTTGAAATTTTGGAAAAAAAAGTTAGCCTCGTTTCTCATCATTTTGGACCGTGGGCTATAGCCCATATCGTACGGCATACTATAGCGCGCAGTTTTTCATCATTTTTGAGGATTTGAAAAAAATGACGAAATGACAAAAACGATGGGTTATAGCCCATGTTTTTTGAAATTTTGGAAAAAAAAGTTAGCCTCGTTTCTCATCATTTTGGACCGTGGGCTATAGCCCATATCGTACGGCATACTATAGCGCGCAGTTTTTCATCATTTTTGAGGATTTGAAAAAAATGACGAAATGACAAAAACGATGGGTTATAGCCCATGTTTTTTGAAATTTTGGAAAAAAAAGTTAGCCTCGTTTCTCATCATTTTGGACCGTGGGCTATAGCCCATATCGTACGGCATACTATAGCGCGCAGTTTTTCATCATTTTTGAAGATTTTAAAAAAATGACGAAATGACAAAAACGATGGGTTATAGCCCATGTTTTTTGAAATTTTGAAAAAAAAGGTTAGCCTCGTTTCTCATCATTTTGGACCGTGGGCTATAGCCCATATCGTACGGCATACTATAGCGCGCAGTTTTTCATCATTTTTGAAGATTTTAAAAAAATTACGAAATGACAAAAACGATGGGTTATAGCCCATGTTTTTTGAAATTTTGGAAAAAAAAGTTAGCCTCGTTTCTCATCATTTTGGACCGTGGGCTATAGCCCATATCGTACGGCATACTATAGCGCGCAGTTTTTCATCATTTTTGAGGATTTGAAAAAAATGACGAAATGACAAAAACGATGGGTTATAGCCCATGTTTTTTGAAATTTTGGAAAAAAAAGTTAGCCTCGTTTCTCATCATTTTGGACCGTGGGCTAAAGCCCATATCGTACGGCATACTATAGCGCGCAGTTTTTCATCATTTTTGAGGATTTGAAAAAAATGACGAAATGACAAAAACGATGGGTTATAGCCCATGTTTTTTGAAATTTTGGAAAAAAAAGTTAGCCTCGTTTCTCATCATTTTGGACCGTGGGCTATAGCCCATATCGTACGGCATACTATAGCGCGCAGTTTTTCATCATTTTTGAGGATTTGAAAAAAATGACGAAATGACAAAAACGATGGGTTATAGCCCATGTTTTTTGAAATTTTGGAAAAAAAAGTTAGCCTCGTTTCTCATCATTTTGGACCGTGGGCTATAGCCCATATCGTACGGCATACTATAGCGCGCAGTTTTTCATCATTTTTGAAGATTTAAAAAAAATGACGAAATGACAAAAACGATGGGTTATAGCCCATGTTTTTTGAAATTTTGAAAAAAAAGGTTAGCCTCGTTTCTCATCATTTTGGACCATGGGCTATAGCCCATATCGTACGGCATAATATAGCGCGCAGTTTTTCATCATTTTTGAGGATTTAAAAAAAATGACGAAATGACAAAAACGATGGGTTATAGCCCATGTTTTTTGAAATTTTGGAAAAAACAGTTAGCCTCGTTTCTCATCATTTTGGACCGTGGGCTATAGCCCATATCGTACGGCATACTATAGCGCGCAGTTTTTCATCATTTTTGAGGATTTGAAAAAAATGACGAAATGACAAAAACGATGGGTTATAGCCCATGTTTTTTGAAATTTTGGAAAAAAAAGTTAGCCTCGTTTCTCATCATTTTGGACCGTGGGCTATAGCCCATATCGTACGGCATACTATAGCGCGCAGTTTTTCATCATTTTTGAGGATTTGAAAAAAATGACGAAATGACAAAAACGATGGGTTATAGCCCATGTTTTTTGAAATTTTGGAAAAAAAGTTAGCCTCGTTTCTCATCATTTTGGACCGTGGGCTATAGCCCATATCGTACGGCATACTATAGCGCGCAGTTTTTCATCATTTTTGAGGATTTGAAAAAAATGACGAAATGACAAAAACGATGGGTTATAGCCCATGTTTTTTGAAATTTTGGAAAAAAAAGTTAGCCTCGTTTCTCATCATTTTGGACCGTGGGCTATAGCCCATATCGTACGGCATACTATAGCGCGCAGTTTTTCATCATTTTTGAAGATTTTAAAAAAATGACGAAATGACAAAAACGATGGGTTATAGCCCATGTTTTTTGAAATTTTGAAAAAAAAGTTAGCCTCGTTTCTCATCATTTTGGACCGTGGGCTATAGCCCATATCGTACGGCATACTATAGCGCGCAGTTTTTCATCATTTTTGAGGATTTGAAAAAAATGACGAAATGACAAAAACGATGGGTTATAGCCCATGTTTTTTGAAATTTTGGAAAAAAAAGTTAGCCTCGTTTCTCATCATTTTGGACCGTGGGCTATAGCCCATATCGTACGGCATACTATAGCGCGCAGTTTTTCATCATTTTTGAAGATTTAAAAAAATGACGAAATTACAAAAACGATGGGTTATAGCCCATGTTTTTTGAAATTTTGGAAAAAAAAGTTAGCCTCGTTTCTCATCATTTTGGACCGTGGGCTATAGCCCATATCGTACGGCATACTATAGCGCGCAGTTTTTCATCATTTTTGAAGATTTTAAAAAAATGACGAAATGACAAAAACGATGGGTTATAGCCCATGTTTTTTGAAATTTTGGAAAAAAAAGTTAGCCTCGTTTCTCATCATTTTGGACCGTGGGCTATAGCCCATATCGTACGGCATACTATAGCGCGCAGTTTTTCATCATTTTTGAGGATTTGAAAAAAATGACAAAATGACAAAAACGATGGGTTATAGCCCATGTTTTTTGAAATTTTGGAAAAAAAAGTTAGCCTCGTTTCTCATCATTTTGGACCGTGGGCTATAGCCCATATCGTACGGCATACTATAGCGCGCAGTTTTTCATCATTTTTGAAGATTTAAAAAAATGACGAAATGACAAAAACGATGGGTTATAGCCCATGTTTTTTGAAATTTTGAAAAAAAAGGTTAGCCTCGTTTCTCATCATTTTGGACCGTGGGCTATAGCCCATATCGTACGGCATACTATAGCGCGCAGTTTTTCATCATTTTTGAGGATTTAAAAAAAATGACGAAATGACAAAAACGATGGGTTATAGCCCATGTTTTTTGAAATTTTGGAAAAAAAAGTTAGCCTCGTTTCTCATCATTTTGGACTGTGGGCTATAGCCCATATCGTACGGCATACTATAGCGCGCAGTTTTTCATCATTTTTGAAGATTTAAAAAAAATGACGAAATGACAAAAACGATGGGTTATAGCCCATGTTTTTTGAAATTTTGGAAAAAAAAGTTAGCCTCGTTTCTCATCATTTTGGACCGTGGGCTATAGCCCATATCGTACGGCATACTATAGCGCGCAGTTTTTCATCATTTTTGAGGATTTAAAAAAAATGACGAAATGACAAAAACGATGGGTTATAGCCCATGTTTTTTGAAATTTTGGAAAAAAAAGTTAGCCTCGTTTCTCATCATTTTGGACCGTGGGCTATAGCCCATATCGTACGGCATACTATAGCGCGCAGTTTTTCATCATTTTTGAAGATTTAAAAAAAAATGACAAAATGACAAAAACGATGGGTTATAGCCCATGTTTTTTGAAATTTTGGAAAAAAAAGTTAGCCTCGTTTCTCATCATTTTGGACCGTGGGCTATAGCCCATATCGTACGGCATATTATAGCGCGCAGTTTTTCATCATTTTTGAGGATTTAAAAAAAATGACGAAATGACAAAAACGATGGGTTATAGCCCATGTTTTTTGAAATTTTGGAAAAAAAAGTTAGCCTCGTTTCTCATCATTTTGGACCGTGGGCTATAGCCCATATCGTACGGCATACTATAGCGCGCAGTTTTTCATCATTTTTGAGGATTTGAAAAAAATGACGAAATGACAAAAACGATGGGTTATAGCCCATGTTTTTTGAAATTTTGGAAAAAAAAGTTAGCCTCGTTTCTCATCATTTTGGACCGTGGGCTATAGCCCATATCGTACGGCATATTATAGCGCGCAGTTTTTCATCATTTTTGAGGATTTGAAAAAAATGACGAAATGACAAAAACGATGGGTTATAGCCCATGTTTTTTGAAATTTTGGAAAAAAAAGTTAGCCTCGTTTCTCATCATTTTGGACCGTGGGCTATAGCCCATATCGTACGGCATATTATAGCGCGCAGTTTTTCATCATTTTTGAGGATTTGAAAAAAATGACGAAATGACAAAAACGATGGGTTATAGCCCATGTTTTTTGAAATTTTGGAAAAAAAAGTTAGCCTCGTTTCTCATCATTTTGGACCGTGGGCTATAGCCCATATCGTACGGCATACTATAGCGCGCAGTTTTTCATCATTTTTGAGGATTTGAAAAAAATGACGAAATGACAAAAACGATGGGTTATAGCCCATGTTTTTTGAAATTTTGGAAAAAAAGTTAGCCTCGTTTCTCATCATTTTGGACCGTGGGCTATAGCCCATATCGTACGGCATACTATAGCGCGCAGTTTTTCATCATTTTTGAGGATTTGAAAAAAATGACGAAATGACAAAAACGATGGGTTATAGCCCATGTTTTTTGAAATTTTGGAAAAAAAAGTTAGCCTCGTTTCTCATCATTTTGGACCGTGGGCTATAGCCCATATCGTACGGCATACTATAGCGCGCAGTTTTTCATCATTTTTGAAGATTTAAAAAAAATGACGAAATTACAAAAACGATGGGTTATAGCCCATGTTTTTTGAAATTTTGGAAAAAAAAGTTAGCCTCGTTTCTCATCATTTTGGACCGTGGGCTATAGCCCATATCGTACGGCATATTATAGCGCGCAGTTTTTCATCATTTTTGAGGATTTGAAAAAAATGACGAAATGACAAAAACGATGGGTTATAGCCCATGTTTTTTGAAATTTTGGAAAAAAAAGTTAGCCTCGTTTCTCATCATTTTGGACCGTGGGCTATAGCCCATATCGTACGGCATACTATAGCGCGCAGTTTTTCATCATTTTTGAGGATTTGAAAAAAATGACGAAATGACAAAAACGATGGGTTATAGCCCATGTTTTTTGAAATTTTGGAAAAAAAAGTTAGCCTCGTTTCTCATCATTTTGGACCGTGGGCTATAGCCCATATCGTACGGCATACTATAGCGCGCAGTTTTTCATCATTTTTGAAGATTTAAAAAAAATGACGAAATTACAAAAACGATGGGTTATAGCCCATGTTTTTTGAAATTTTGGAAAAAAAAGTTAGCCTCGTTTCTCATCATTTTGGACCGTGGGCTATAGCCCATATCGTACGGCATATTATAGCGCGCAGTTTTTCATCATTTTTGAGGATTTGAAAAAAATGACGAAATGACAAAAACGATGGGTTATAGCCCATGTTTTTTGAAATTTTGGAAAAAAAAGTTAGCCTCGTTTCTCATCATTTTGGACCGTGGGCTATAGCCCATATCGTACGGCATACTATAGCGCGCAGTTTTTCATCATTTTTGAGGATTTGAAAAAAATGACGAAATGACAAAAACGATGGGTTATAGCCCATGTTTTTTGAAATTTTGGAAAAAAAAGTTAGCCTCGTTTCTCATCATTTTGGACCGTGGGCTATAGCCCATATCGTACGGCATACTATAGCGCGCAGTTTTTCATCATTTTTGAGGATTTGAAAAAAATGACGAAATGACAAAAACGATGGGTTATAGCCCATGTTTTTTGAAATTTTGGAAAAAAAAGTTAGCCTCGTTTCTCATCATTTTGGACCGTGGGCTATAGCCCATATCGTACGGCATACTATAGCGCGCAGTTTTTCATCATTTTTGAAGATTTTAAAAAAATGACGAAATGACAAAAACGATGGGTTATAGCCCATGTTTTTTGAAATTTTGAAAAAAAAGGTTAGCCTCGTTTCTCATCATTTTGGACCGTGGGCTATAGCCCATATCGTACGGCATACTATAGCGCGCAGTTTTTCATCATTTTTGAAGATTTTAAAAAAATTACGAAATGACAAAAACGATGGGTTATAGCCCATGTTTTTTGAAATTTTGGAAAAAAAAGTTAGCCTCGTTTCTCATCATTTTGGACCGTGGGCTATAGCCCATATCGTACGGCATACTATAGCGCGCAGTTTTTCATCATTTTTGAGGATTTAAAAAAAATGACGAAATGACAAAAACGATGGGTTATAGCCCATGTTTTTTGAAATTTTGGAAAAAAAAGTTAGCCTCGTTTCTCATCATTTTGGACCGTGGGCTATAGCCCATATCGTACGGCATACTATAGCGCGCAGTTTTTCAACATTTTTGAGGATTTGAAAAAAATGACGAAATGACAAAAACGATGGGTTATAGCCCATGTTTTTTGAAATTTTGGAAAAAAAAGTTAGCCTCGTTTCTCATCATTTTGGACCGTGGGCTATAGCCCATATCGTACGGCATACTATAGCGCGCAGTTTTTCATCATTTTTGAAGATTTTAAAAAAATGACAAAATGACAAAAACGATGGGTTATAGCCCATGTTTTTTGAAATTTTGGAAAAAAAAGTTAGCCTCGTTTCTCATTTCAGTCTCAGTTTCAGCCTCAGTTTTTCATCATTTTTGAGGATTTGAAAAAAATGACGAAATGACAAAAACGATGGGTTATAGCCCATGTTTTTTGAAATTTTGGAAAAAAAAGTTAGCCTCGTTTCTCATCATTTTGGACCGTGGGCTATAGCCCATATCGTACGGCATACTATAGCGCGCAGTTTTTCATCATTTTTGAGGATTTGAAAAAAATGACGAAATGACAAAAACGATGGGTTATAGCCCATGTTTTTTGAAATTTTGGAAAAAAAAGTTAGCCTCGTTTCTCATCATTTTGGACCGTGGGCTATAGCCCATATCGTACGGCATACTATAGCGCGCAGTTTTTCATCATTTTTGAAGATTTTAAAAAAATGACGAAATGACAAAAACG
Source organism: Protomyctophum bolini (assembly GCF_963924005.1). Taxonomy (NCBI): domain Eukaryota; kingdom Metazoa; phylum Chordata; class Actinopteri; order Myctophiformes; family Myctophidae; genus Protomyctophum; species Protomyctophum bolini. The sequence goes on from NW_027666241.1 coordinate 41,306, forward strand.
ATGGGTTATAGCCCATGTTTTTTGAAATTTTGAAAAAAAAGGTTAGCCTCGTTTCTCATCATTTTGGACCGTGGGCTATAGCCCATATCGTACGGCATACTATAGCGCGCAGTTTTTCATCATTTTTGAAGATTTTAAAAAAATTACGAAATGACAAAAACGATGGGTTATAGCCCATGTTTTTTGAAATTTTGGAAAAAAAAGTTAGCCTCGTTTCTCATCATTTTGGACCGTGGGCTATAGCCCATATCGTACGGCATACTATAGCGCGCAGTTTTTCATCATTTTTGAGGATTTAAAAAAAATGACGAAATGACAAAAACGATGGGTTATAGCCCATGTTTTTTGAAATTTTGGAAAAAAAAGTTAGCCTCGTTTCTCATCATTTTGGACCGTGGGCTATAGCCCATATCGTACGGCATACTATAGCGCGCAGTTTTTCAACATTTTTGAGGATTTGAAAAAAATGACGAAATGACAAAAACGATGGGTTATAGCCCATGTTTTTTGAAATTTTGGAAAAAAAAGTTAGCCTCGTTTCTCATCATTTTGGACCGTGGGCTATAGCCCATATCGTACGGCATACTATAGCGCGCAGTTTTTCATCATTTTTGAAGATTTTAAAAAAATGACAAAATGACAAAAACGATGGGTTATAGCCCATGTTTTTTGAAATTTTGGAAAAAAAAGTTAGCCTCGTTTCTCATCATTTTGGACCGTGGGCTATAGCCCATATCGTACGGCATATTATAGCGCGCAGTTTTTCATCATTTTTGAGGATTTAAAAAAAATGACGAAATGACAAAAACGATGGGTTATAGCCCATGTTTTTTGAAATTTTGGAAAAAAAAGTTAGCCTCGTTTCTCATCATTTTGGACCGTGGGCTATAGCCCATATCGTACGGCATACTATAGCGCGCAGTTTTTCATCATTTTTGAGGATTTGAAAAAAATGACGAAATGACAAAAACGATGGGTTATAGCCCATGTTTTTTGAAATTTTGGAAAAAAAAGTTAGCCTCGTTTCTCATCATTTTGGACCGTGGGCTATAGCCCATATCGTACGGCATATTATAGCGCGCAGTTTTTCATCATTTTTGAGGATTTGAAAAAAATGACGAAATGACAAAAACGATGGGTTATAGCCCATGTTTTTTGAAATTTTGGAAAAAAAGTTAGCCTCGTTTCTCATCATTTTGGACCGTGGGCTATAGCCCATATCGTACGGCATATTATAGCGCGCAGTTTTTCATCATTTTTGAGGATTTGAAAAAAATGACGAAATGACAAAAACGATGGGTTATAGCCCATGTTTTTTGAAATTTTGGAAAAAAAAGTTAGCCTCGTTTCTCATCATTTTGGACCGTGGGCTATAGCCCATATCGTACGGCATACTATAGCGCGCAGTTTTTCATCATTTTTGAGGATTTGAAAAAAATGACGAAATGACAAAAACGATGGGTTATAGCCCATGTTTTTTGAAATTTTGGAAAAAACGTTAGCCTCGTTTCTCATCATTTTGGACCGTGGGCTATAGCCCATATCGTACGGCATACTATAGCGCGCAGTTTTTCATCATTTTTGAGGATTTGAAAAAAATGACGAAATGACAAAAACGATGGGTTATAGCCCATGTTTTTTGAAATTTTGGAAAAAAAAGTTAGCCTCGTTTCTCATCATTTTGGACCGTGGGCTATAGCCCATATCGTACGGCATACTATAGCGCGCAGTTTTTCATCATTTTTGAAGATTTAAAAAAAATGACGAAATTACAAAAACGATGGGTTATAGCCCATGTTTTTTGAAATTTTGGAAAAAAAAGTTAGCCTCGTTTCTCATCATTTTGGACCGTGGGCTATAGCCCATATCGTACGGCATATTATAGCGCGCAGTTTTTCATCATTTTTGAGGATTTGAAAAAAATGACGAAATGACAAAAACGATGGGTTATAGCCCATGTTTTTTGAAATTTTGGAAAAAAAAGTTAGCCTCGTTTCTCATCATTTTGGACCGTGGGCTATAGCCCATATCGTACGGCATACTATAGCGCGCAGTTTTTCATCATTTTTGAGGATTTGAAAAAAATGACGAAATGACAAAAACGATGGGTTATAGCCCATGTTTTTTGAAATTTTGGAAAAAAAAGTTAGCCTCGTTTCTCATCATTTTGGACCGTGGGCTATAGCCCATATCGTACGGCATACTATAGCGCGCAGTTTTTCATCATTTTTGAGGATTTGAAAAAAATGACGAAATGACAAAAACGATGGGTTATAGCCCATGTTTTTTGAAATTTTGGAAAAAAAAGTTAGCCTCGTTTCTCATCATTTTGGACCGTGGGCTATAGCCCATATCGTACGGCATACTATAGCGCGCAGTTTTTCATCATTTTTGAAGATTTTAAAAAAATGACGAAATGACAAAAACGATGGGTTATAGCCCATGTTTTTTGAAATTTTGAAAAAAAAGGTTAGCCTCGTTTCTCATCATTTTGGACCGTGGGCTATAGCCCATATCGTACGGCATAATATAGCGCGCAGTTTTTCATCATTTTTGAGGATTTAAAAAAAATGACGAAATGACAAAAACGATGGGTTATAGCCCATGTTTTTTGAAATTTTGGAAAAAAAAGTTAGCCTCGTTTCTCATCATTTTGGACCGTGGGCTATAGCCCATATCGTACGGCATACTATAGCGCGCAGTTTTTCATCATTTTTGAGGATTTGAAAAAAATGACGAAATGACAAAAACGATGGGTTATAGCCCATGTTTTTTGAAATTTTGGAAAAAAAGTTAGCCTCGTTTCTCATCATTTTGGACCGTGGGCTATAGCCCATATCGTACGGCATACTATAGCGCGCAGTTTTTCATCATTTTTGAGGATTTGAAAAAATGACGAAATGACAAAAACGATGGGTTATAGCCCATGTTTTTTGAATTTTTGGAAAAAAAAGTTAGCCTCGTTTCTCATCATTTTGGACCGTGGGCTATAGCCCATATCGTACGGCATACTATAGCGCGCAGTTTTTCATCATTTTTGAAGATTTAAAAAAAATGACGAAATTACAAAAACGATGGGTTATAGCCCATGTTTTTTGAAATTTTGGAAAAAAAAGTTAGCCTCGTTTCTCATCATTTTGGACCGTGGGCTATAGCCCATATCGTACGGCATATTATAGCGCGCAGTTTTTCATCATTTTTGAGGATTTGAAAAAAATGACGAAATGACAAAAACGATGGGTTATAGCCCATGTTTTTTGAAATTTTGGAAAAAAAAGTTAGCCTCGTTTCTCATCATTTTGGACCGTGGGCTATAGCCCATATCGTACGGCATACTATAGCGCGCAGTTTTTCATCATTTTTGAGGATTTGAAAAAAATGACGAAATGACAAAAACGATGGGTTATAGCCCATGTTTTTTGAAATTTTGGAAAAAAAAGTTAGCCTCGTTTCTCATCATTTTGGACCGTGGGCTATAGCCCATATCGTACGGCATACTATAGCGCGCAGTTTTTCATCATTTTTGAGGATTTGAAAAAAATGACGAAATGACAAAAACGATGGGTTATAGCCCATGTTTTTTTAAATTTTGGAAAAAAAAGTTAGCCTCGTTTCTCATCATTTTGGACCGTGGGCTATAGCCCATATCGTACGGCATACTATAGCGCGCAGTTTTTCATCATTTTTGAAGATTTTAAAAAAATGACGAAATGACAAAAACGATGGGTTATAGCCCATGTTTTTTGAAATTTTGAAAAAAAAGGTTAGCCTCGTTTCTCATCATTTTGGACCGTGGGCTATAGCCCATATCGTACGGCATACTATAGCGCGCAGTTTTTCATCATTTTTGAAGATTTTAAAAAAATGACGAAATGACAAAAACGATGGGTTATAGCCCATGTTTTTTGAAATTTTGGAAAAAAAAGTTAGCCTCGTTTCTCATCATTTTGGACCGTGGGCTATAGCCCATATCGTACGGCATACTATAGCGCGCAGTTTTTCATCATTTTTGAGGATTTAAAAAAAATGACGAAATGACAAAAACGATGGGTTATAGCCCATGTTTTTTGAAATTTTGGAAAAAAAAGTTAGCCTCGTTTCTCATCATTTTGGACCGTGGGCTATAGCCCATATCGTACGGCATACTATAGCGCGCAGTTTTTCAACATTTTTGAGGATTTGAAAAAAATGACGAAATGACAAAAACGATGGGTTATAGCCCATGTTTTTTGAAATTTTGGAAAAAAAAGTTAGCCTCGTTTCTCATCATTTTGGACCGTGGGCTATAGCCCATATCGTACGGCATACTATAGCGCGCAGTTTTTCATCATTTTTGAAGATTTTAAAAAAATGACAAAATGACAAAAACGATGGGTTATAGCCCATGTTTTTTGAAATTTTGGAAAAAAAAGTTAGCCTCGTTTCTCATCATTTTGGACCGTGGGCTATAGCCCATATCGTACGGCATATTATAGCGCGCAGTTTTTCATCATTTTTGAGGATTTAAAAAAAATGACGAAATGACAAAAACGATGGGTTATATCCCATGTTTTTTGAAATTTTGGAAAAAAAAGTTAGCCTCGTTTCTCATCATTTTGGACCGTGGGCTATAGCCCATATCGTACGGCATACTATAGCGCGCAGTTTTTCATCATTTTTGAGGATTTGAAAAAAATGACGAAATGACAAAAACGATGGGTTATAGCCCATGTTTTTTGAAATTTTGGAAAAAAAAGTTAGCCTCGTTTCTCATCATTTTGGACCGTGGGCTATAGCCCATATCGTACGGCATATTATAGCGCGCAGTTTTTCATCATTTTTGAGGATTTGAAAAAAATGACGAAATGACAAAAACGATGGGTTATAGCCCATGTTTTTTGAAATTTTGGAAAAAAAAGTTAGCCTCGTTTCTCATCATTTTGGACCGTGGGCTATAGCCCATATCGTACGGCATACTATAGCGCGCAGTTTTTCATCATTTTTGAAGATTTAAAAAAAATGACGAAATTACAAAAACGATGGGTTATAGCCCATGTTTTTTGAAATTTTGGAAAAAAAAGTTAGCCTCGTTTCTCATCATTTTGGACCGTGGGCTATAGCCCATATCGTACGGCATATTATAGCGCGCAGTTTTTCATCATTTTTGAGGATTTGAAAAAAATGACGAAATGACAAAAACGATGGGTTATAGCCCATGTTTTTTGAAATTTTGGAAAAAAAAGTTAGCCTCGTTTCTCATCATTTTGGACCGTGGGCTATAGCCCATATCGTATGGCATACTATAGCGCGCAGTTTTTCATCATTTTTGAGGATTTGAAAAAAATGACGAAATGACAAAAACGATGGGTTATAGCCCATGTTTTTTGAAATTTTGGAAAAAAAGTTAGCCTCGTTTCTCATCATTTTGGACCGTGGGCTATAGCCCATATCGTACGGCATACTATAGCGCGCAGTTTTTCATCATTTTTGAGGATTTGAAAAAAATGACGAAATGACAAAAACGATGGGTTATAGCCCATGTTTTTTGAAATTTTGGAAAAAAAAGTTAGCCTCGTTTCTCATCATTTTGGACCGTGGGCTATAGCCCATATCGTACGGCATACTATAGCGCGCAGTTTTTCATCATTTTTGAGGATTTGAAAAAAATGACGAAATGACAAAAACGATGGGTTATAGCCCATGTTTTTTGAAATTTTGGAAAAAAAAGTTAGCCTCGTTTCTCATCATTTTGGACCGTGGGCTATAGCCCATATCGTACGGCATACTATAGCGCGCAGTTTTTCATCATTTTTGAGGATTTGAAAAAAATGACGAAATGACAAAAACGATGGGTTATAGCCCATGTTTTTTGAAATTTTGGAAAAAAAAGTTAGCCTCGTTTCTCATCATTTTGGACCGTGGGCTATAGCCCATATCGTACGGCATACTATAGCGCGCAGTTTTTCATCATTTTTGAAGATTTTAAAAAAATGACGAAATGACAAAAACGATGGGTTATAGCCCATGTTTTTTGAAATTTTGAAAAAAAAGGTTAGCCTCGTTTCTCATCATTTTGGACCGTGGGCTATAGCCCATATCGTACGGCATAATATAGCGCGCAGTTTTTCATCATTTTTGAGGATTTAAAAAAAATGACGAAATGACAAAAACGATGGGTTATAGCCCATGTTTTTTGAAATTTTGGAAAAAAAAGTTAGCCTCGTTTCTCATCATTTTGGACCGTGGGCTATAGCCCATATCGTACGGCATACTATAGCGCGCAGTTTTTCATCATTTTTGAGGATTTGAAAAAAATGACGAAATGACAAAAACGATGGGTTATAGCCCATGTTTTTTGAAATTTTGGAAAAAAAAGTTAGCCTCGTTTCTCATCATTTTGGACCGTGGGCTATAGCCCATATCGTACGGCATACTATAGCGCGCAGTTTTTCATCATTTTTGAGGATTTGAAAAAAATGACGAAATGACAAAAACGATGGGTTATAGCCCATGTTTTTTGAAATTTTGGAAAAAAAAGTTAGCCTCGTTTCTCATCATTTTGGACCGTGGGCTATAGCCCATATCGTACGGCATACTATAGCGCGCAGTTTTTCATCATTTTTGAAGATTTTAAAAAAATGACGAAATGACAAAAACGATGGGTTATAGCCCATGTTTTTTGAAATTTTGAAAAAAAAGGTTAGCCTCGTTTCTCATCATTTTGGACCGTGGGCTATAGCCCATATCGTACGGCATAATATAGCGCGCAGTTTTTCATCATTTTTGAGGATTTAAAAAAAATGACGAAATGACAAAAACGATGGGTTATAGCCCATGTTTTTTGAAATTTTGGAAAAAAAAGTTAGCCTCGTTTCTCATCATTTTGGACCGTGGGCTATAGCCCATATCGTACGGCATACTATAGCGCGCAGTTTTTCATCATTTTTGAGGATTTGAAAAAAATGACGAAATGACAAAAACGATGGGTTATAGCCCATGTTTTTTGAAATTTTGGAAAAAAAAGTTAGCCTCGTTTCTCATCATTTTGGACCGTGGGCTATAGCCCATATCGTACGGCATACTATAGCGCGCAGTTTTTCATCATTTTTGAGGATTTGAAAAAAATGACGAAATGACAAAAACGATGGGTTATAGCCCATGTTTTTTGAAATTTTGGAAAAAAAAGTTAGCCTCGTTTCTCATCATTTTGGACCGTGGGCTATAGCCCATATCGTACGGCATACTATAGCGCGCAGTTTTTCATCATTTTTGAGGATTTGAAAAAAATGACGAAATGACAAAAACGATGGGTTATAGCCCATGTTTTTTGAAATTTTGGAAAAAAAAGTTAGCCTCGTTTCTCATCATTTTGGACCGTGGGCTATAGCCCATATCGTACGGCATACTATAGCGCGCAGTTTTTCATCATTTTTGAAGATTTTAAAAAAATGACGAAATGACAAAAACGATGGGTTATAGCCCATGTTTTTTGAAATTTTGGAAAAAAAAGTTAGCCTCGTTTCTCATCATTTTGGACCGTGGGCTATAGCCCATATCGTACGGCATACTATAGCGCGCAGTTTTTCATCATTTTTGAGGATTTGAAAAAAATGACGAAATGACAAAAACGATGGGTTATAGCCCATGTTTTTTGAAATTTTGAAAAAAAAGGTTAGCCTCGTTTCTCATCATTTTGGACCGTGGGCTATAGCCCATATCGTACGGCATAATATAGCGCGCAGTTTTTCATCATTTTTGAGGATTTAAAAAAAATGACGAAATGACAAAAACGATGGGTTATAGCCCATGTTTTTTGAAATTTTGGAAAAAAAAGTTAGCCTCGTTTCTCATCATTTTGGACCGTGGGCTATAGCCCATATCGTACGGCATACTATAGCGCGCAGTTTTTCATCATTTTTGAGGATTTGAAAAAAATGACGAAATGACAAAAACGATGGGTTATAGCCCATGTTTTTTGAAATTTTGGAAAAAAAAGTTAGCCCCGTTTCTCATCATTTTGGACCGTGGGCTATAGCCCATATCGTACGGCATATTATAGCGCGCAGTTTTTCATCATTTTTGAGGATTTGAAGATGGTAAGCATGTAAAAGATGGGTTAGCCCCATGTTTTTGAAATTTTGGAAAAAAAGGTTAGCCTCGTTTCTATCATTTTGGACCTGTGGGCTATAGCCCATATCGTACGGCATAACGTTAGCGCGCAGTTTTTCAATCATTTTGAGGATTGAAAAAAATGAGCGAATATGCACACATCTCGTGAGTGATGGTTATAGCCCATGTTTTTGAAATTTTGGAAAAAAAAGTTAGCCTCGTTTCTCATCATTTTGGACCGTGGGCTATAGCCCATATCGTACGGCATATTATAGCGCGCAGTTTTTCATCATTTTGAGGATTTGAAAAAAATGACGAAATGACAAAAACGATGGGTTATAGCCCATGTCTTTTGAAATTTTGGAAAAAAAGGTTAGCCTCGTTTCTCATCATTTTGGACCGTGGGCTATAGCCCATATCGTACGGCATACTATAGCGAGCAGTTTTTCATCATTTTTGAGGATTTGAAAAAAATGACGAAATGACAAAAACGATGGGTTATAGCCCATGTTTTTTGAAATTTTGGAAAAAAAGTTAGCCTCGTTTCTCATCATTTTGGACCGTGGGCTATAGCCCATATCGTACGGCATACTATAGCGCGCAGTTTTTCATCATTTTTGAAGATTTTAAAAAAAATGACGAAATGACAAAAACGATGGGTTATAGCCCATGTTTTTTGAAATTTTGGAAAAAAAAGTTAGCCTCGTTTCTCATCATTTTGGACCGTGGGCTATAGCCCATATCGTACGGCATACTATAGCGTGCAGTTTTCATCATTTTTAAAGATTTTTAAAAAATGACGAAATGACAAAAAAGATGGGTTATAGCCCATGTTTTTTGAAATTTTGGAAAAAAAAGTTAGCCTCGTTTCTCATCATTTTGGACCGTGGGCTATAGCCCATATCGTACGGCATACTATAGCGCGCAGTTTTTCATCATTTTTGAGGATTTGAAAAAAATGACGAAATGACAAAAACGATGGGTTATAGCCCATGTTTTTTGAAATTTTGGAAAAAAAAGTTAGCCTCGTTTCTCATCATTTTGGACCGTGGGCTATAGCCCATATCGTACGGCATACTATAGCGCGCAGTTTTTCATCATTTTTGAGGATTTGAAAAAAATGACGAAATGACAAAAACGATGGGTTATAGCCCATGTTTTTTTAAATTTTGGAAAAAAAAGTTAGCCTCGTTTCTCATCATTTTGGACCGTGGGCTATAGCCCATATCGTACGGCATACTATAGCGCGCAGTTTTTCATCATTTTTGAGGATTTGAAAAAAATGACGAAATGACAAAAACGATGGGTTATAGCCCATGTTTTTTGAAATTTTGGAAAAAAAAGTTAGCCTCGTTTCTCATCATTTTGGACCGTGGGCTATAGCCCATATCGTACGGCATACTATAGCGCGCAGTTTTTCATCATTTTTGAAGATTTTTAAAAAATGACGAAATGACAAAAACGATGGGTTATAGCCCATGTTTTTTGAAATTTTGAAAAAAAAGGTTAGCCTCGTTTCTCATCATTTTGGACCGTGGGCTATAGCCCATATCGTACGGCATACTATAGCGCGCAGTTTTTCATCATTTTTGAGGATTTTTAAAAAAATGACGAAATGACAAAAACGATGGGTTATAGCCCATGTTTTTTGAAATTTTGGAAAAAAAAGTTAGCCTCGTTTCTCATCATTTTGGACCGTGGGCTATAGCCCATATCGTACGGCATACTATAGCGCGCAGTTTTTCATCATTTTTGAGGATTTGAAAAAAATGACGAAATGACAAAAACGATGGGTTATAGCCCATGTTTTTTGAAATTTTGGAAAAAAAAGTTAGCCTCGTTTCTCATCATTTTGGACCGTGGGCTATAGCCCATATCGTACGGCATACTATAGCGCGCAGTTTTTCATCATTTTTGAGGATTTGAAAAAAATGACGAAATGACAAAAACGATGGGTTATAGCCCATGTTTTTTGAAATTTTGGAAAAAAAAGTTAGCCTCGTTTCTCATCATTTTGGACCGTGGGCTATAGCCCATATCGTACGGCATACTATAGCGCGCAGTTTTTCATCATTTTTGAAGATTTTAAAAAAAATGACGAAATGACAAAAACGATGGGTTATAGCCCATGTTTTTTGAAATTTTGGAAAAAAAAGTTAGCCTCGTTTCTCATCATTTTGGACCGTGGGCTATAGCCCATATCGTACGGCATACTATAGCGTGCAGTTTTCATCATTTTTAAAGATTTTTAAAAAATGACGAAATGACAAAAAAGATGGGTTATAGCCCATGTTTTTTGAAATTTTGGAAAAAAAAGTTAGCCTCGTTTCTCATCATTTTGGAGCGTGGGCTATAGCCCATATCGTACGGCATACTATAGCGCGCAGTTTTTCATCATTTTTGAGGATTTGAAAAAAATGACGAAATGACAAAAACGATGGGTTATAGCCCATGTTTTTTGAAATTTTGGAAACAAAAGTTAGCCTCGTTTCTCATCATTTTGGACCGTGGGCTATAGCCCATATCGTACGGCATACTATAGCGCGCAGTTTTTCATAATTTTTGAGGATTTGAAAAAAATGACGAAATGACAAAAACGATGGGTTATAGCCCATGTTTTTTAAAATTTTGGAAAAAAAAGTTAGCCTCGTTTCTCATCATTTTGGACCGTGGGCTATAGCCCATATCGTACGGCATACTATAGCGCGCAGTTTTTCATCATTTTTGAGGATTTGAAAAAAATGACGAAATGACAAAAACGATGGGTTATAGCCCATGTTTTTTGAAATTTTGGAAAAAAAAGTTAGCCTCGTTTCTCATCATTTTGGACCGTGGGCTATAGCCCATATCGTACGGCATACTATAGCGCGCAGTTTTTCATCATTTTTGAAGATTTTTAAAAAATGACGAAATGACAAAAACGATGGGTTATAGCCCATGTTTTTTGAAATTTTGAAAAAAAAGGTTAGCCTCGTTTCTCATCATTTTGGACCGTGGGCTATAGCCCATATCGTACGGCATACTATAGCGCGCAGTTTTTCATCATTTTTGAGGATTTGAAAAAAATGACGAAATGACAAAAACGATGGGTTATAGCCCATGTTTTTTGAAATTTTGGAAAAAAAAGTTAGCCTCGTTTCTCATCATTTTGGACCGTGGGCTATAGCCCATATCGTACGGCATACTATAGCGCGCAGTTTTTCATAATTTTTGAGGATTTGAAAAAAATGACGAAATGACAAAAACGATGGGTTATAGCCCATGTTTTTTAAAATTTTGGAAAAAAAAGTTAGCCTCGTTTCTCATCATTTTGGACCGTGGGCTATAGCCCATATCGTACGGCATACTATAGCGCGCAGTTTTTCATCATTTTTGAAGATTTGAAAAAAATGACGAAATGACAAAAACGATGGGTTATAGCCCATGTTTTTTGAAATTTTGGAAAAAAAAGTTAGCCTCGTTTCTCATCATTTTGGACCGTGGGCTATAGCCCATATCGTACGGCATACTATAGCGCGCAGTTTTTCATCATTTTTGAAGATTTTAAAAAATGACGAAATGACAAAAACGATGGGTTATAGCCCATGTTTTTTGAAATTTTGAAAAAAAAGGTTAGCCTCGTTTCTCATCATTTTGGACCGTGGGCTATAGCCCATATCGTACGGCATACTATAGCGCGCAGTTTTTCATCATTTTTGAGGATTTTTAAAAAAATGACGAAATGACAAAAACGATGGGTTATAGCCCATGTTTTTTGAAATTTTGGAAAAAAAAGTTAGCCTCGTTTCTCATCATTTTGGACCGTGGGCTATAGCCCATATCGTACGGCATACTATAGCGCGCAGTTTTTCATAATTTTTGAGGATTTGAAAAAAATGACGAAATGACAAAAACGATGGGTTATAGCCCATGTTTTTTGAAATTTTGGAAAAAAAAGTTAGCCTCGTTTCTCATCATTTTGGACCGTGGGCTATAGCCCATATCGTACGGCATACTATAGCGCGCAGTTTTTCATCATTTTTGAGGATTTGAAAAAAATGACGAAATGACAAAAACGATGGGTTATAGCCCATGTTTTTTGAAATTTTGGAAAAAAAAGTTAGCCTCGTTTCTCATCATTTTGGACCGTGGGCTATAGCCCATATCGTACGGCATACTATAGCGCGCAGTTTTTCATCATTTTTGAGGATTTGAAAAAAATGACGAAATGACAAAAACGATGGGTTATAGCCCATGTTTTTTGAAATTTTGGAAAAAAAAGTTAGCCTCGTTTCTCATCATTTTGGACCGTGGGCTATAGCCCATATCGTACGGCATACTATAGCGCGCAGTTTTTCATCATTTTTAAAGATTTTAAAAAAATGACGAAATGACAAAAACGATGGGTTATAGCCCATGTTTTTTGAAATTTTGGAAAAAAAAGTTAGCCTCGTTTCTCATCATTTTGGACCGTGGGCTATAGCCCATATCGTACGGCATATTATAGCGCGCAGTTTTTCATCATTTTTGAGGATTTGAAAAAAATGACGAAATGACAAAAACGATGGGTTATAGCCCATGTTTTTTGAAATTTTGGAAAAAAAAGTTAGCCTCGTTTCTCATCATTTTGGACCGTGGGCTATAGCCCATATCGTACGGCATACTATAGCGCGCAGTTTTTCATCATTTTTGAGGATTTGAAAAAAATGACGAAATGACAAAAACGATGGGTTATAGCCCATGTTTTTTGAAATTTTGGAAAAAAAAGTTAGCCTCGTTTCTCATCATTTTGGACCGTGGGCTATAGCCCATATCGTACGGCATACTATAGTGCGCAGTTTTTCATCATTTTTGAGGATTTGAAAAAAATGACGAAATGACAAAAACGATGGGTTATAGCCCATGTTTTTTGAAATTTTGGAAAAAAAAGTTAGCCTCGTTTCTCATCATTTTGGACCGTGGGCTATAGCCCATATCGTACGGCATACTATAGCGCGCAGTTTTTCATCATTTTTGAAGATTTTAAAAAAATGACGAAATGACAAAAACGATGGGTTATAGCCCATGTTTTTTGAAATTTTGAAAAAAAAGGTTAGCCTCGTTTCTCATCATTTTGGACCGTGGGCTATAGCCCATATCGTACGGCATAATATAGCGCGCAATTTTTCATCATTTTTGAGGATTTAAAAAAAATGACGAAATGACAAAAACGATGGGTTATAGCCCATGTTTTTTGAAATTTTGGGAAAAAAAGTTAGCCTCGTTTCTCATCATTTTGGACCGTGGGCTATAGCCCATATCGTACGGCATACTATAGCGCGCAGTTTTTCATCATTTTTGAGGATTTAAAAAAAATGACGAAATGACAAAAACGATGGGTTATAGCCCATGTTTTTTAAAATTTTGGGAAAAAAAGTTAGCCTCGTTTCTCATCATTTTGGACCGTGGGCTATAGCCCATATCGTACGGCATACTATAGCGCGCAGTTTTTCATCATTTTTGAGGATTTGAAAAAAATGACGAAATGACAAAAACGATGGGTTATAGCCCATGTTTTTTGAAATTTTGGAAAAAAAAGTTAGCCTCGTTTCTCATCATTTTGGACCGTGGGCTATAGCCCATATCGTACGGCATACTATAGCGCGCAGTTTTTCATCATTTTTGAAGATTTTTAAAAAATGACGAAATGACAAAAACGATGGGTTATAGCCCATGTTTTTTGAAATTTTGAAAAAAAAGGTTAGCCTCGTTTCTCATCATTTTGGACCGTGGGCTAAGGCCAATATCGTACGGCATACTATAGCGCGCAGTTTTTCATCATTTTTGAGGATTTTTAAAAAAATGACGAAATGACAAAAACGATGGGTTATAGCCCATGTTTTTTGAAATTTTGGAAAAAAAAGTTAGCCTCGTTTCTCATCATTTTGGACCGTGGGCTATAGCCCATATCGTACGGCATACTATAGCGCGCAGTTTTTCATAATTTTTGAGGATTTGAAAAAAATGACGAAATGACAAAAACGATGGGTTATAGCCCATGTTTTTTGAAATTTTGGAAAAAAAAGTTAGCCTCGTTTCTCATCATTTTGGACCGTGGGCTATAGCCCATATCGTACGGCATACTATAGCGCGCAGTTTTTCATCATTTTTGAAGATTTAAAAAAAATGACGAAATTACAAAAACGATGGGTTATAGCCCATGTTTTTTGAAATTTTGGAAAAAAAAGTTAGCCTCGTTTCTCATCATTTTGGACCGTGGGCTATAGCCCATATCGTACGGCATATTATAGCGCGCAGTTTTTCATCATTTTTGAGGATTTGAAAAAAATGACGAAATGACAAAAACGATGGGTTATAGCCCATGTTTTTTGAAATTTTGGAAAAAAAAGTTAGCCTCGTTTCTCATCATTTTGGACCGTGGGCTATAGCCCATATCGTACGGCATACTATAGCGCGCAGTTTTTCATCATTTTTGAGGATTTGAAAAAAATGACGAAATGACAAAAACGATGGGTTATAGCCCATGTTTTTTGAAATTTTGGGAAAAAAAGTTAGCCTCGTTTCTCATCATTTTGGACCGTGGGCTATAGCCCATATCGTACGGCATACTATAGCGCGCAGTTTTTCATCATTTTTGAGGATTTGAAAAAAATGACGAAATGACAAAAACGATGGGTTATAGCCCATGTTTTTTGAAATTTTGGAAAAAAAAGTTAGCCTCGTTTCTCATCATTTTGGACCGTGGGCTATAGCCCATATCGTACGGCATACTATAGCGCGCAGTTTTTCATCATTTTTGAAGATTTTAAAAAAATGACGAAATGACAAAAACGATGGGTTATAGCCCATGTTTTTTGAAATTTTGAAAAAAAAGGTTAGCCTCGTTTCTCATCATTTTGGACCGTGGGCTATAGCCCATATCGTACGGCATACTATAGCGCGCAGTTTTTCATCATTTTTGAAGATTTTTAAAAAATGACGAAATGACAAAAACGATGGGTTATAGCCCATGTTTTTTGAAATTTTGAAAAAAAAGGTTAGCCTCGTTTCTCATCATTTTGGACCGTGGGCTAAGGCCAATATCGTACGGCATACTATAGCGCGCAGTTTTTCATCATTTTTGAGGATTTTTAAAAAAATGACGAAATGACAAAAACGATGGGTTATAGCCCATGTTTTTTGAAATTTTGGAAAAAAAAGTTAGCCTCGTTTCTCATCATTTTGGACCGTGGGCTATAGCCCATATCGTACGGCATACTATAGCGCGCAGTTTTTCATAATTTTTGAGGATTTGAAAAAAATGACGAAATGACAAAAACGCTGGGTTATAGCCCATGTTTTTTGAAATTTTGGAAAAAAAAGTTAGCCTCGTTTCTCATCATTTTGGACCGTGGGCTATAGCCCATATCGTACGGCATACTATAGCGCGCAGTTTTTCATCATTTTTGAAGATTTAAAAAAAATGACGAAATTACAAAAACGATGGGTTATAGCCCATGTTTTTTGAAATTTTGGAAAAAAAAGTTAGCCTCGTTTCTCATCATTTTGGACCGTGGGCTATAGCCCATATCGTACGGCATATTATAGCGCGCAGTTTTTCATAATTTTTGAGGATTTGAAAAAAATGACGAAATGACAAAAACGATGGGTTATAGCCCATGTTTTTTGAAATTTTGGAAAAAAAAGTTAGCCTCGTTTCTCATCATTTTGGACCGTGGGCTATAGCCCATATCGTACGGCATACTATAGCGCGCAGTTTTTCATCATTTTTGAGGATTTGAAAAAAATGACGAAATGACAAAAACGATGGGTTATAGCCCATGTTTTTTGAAATTTTGGGAAAAAAAGTTAGCCTCGTTTCTCATCATTTTGGACCGTGGGCTATAGCCCATATCGTACGGCATACTATAGCGCGCAGTTTTTCATCATTTTTGAAGATTTAAAAAAAATGACGAAATGACAAAAACGATGGGTTATAGCCCATGTTTTTTGAAATTTTGGAAAAAAAAGTTAGCCTCGTTTCTCATCATTTTGGACCGTGGGCTATAGCCCATATCGTACGGCATACTATAGCGCGCAGTTTTTCATCATTTTTGAGGATTTGAAAAAAATGACGAAATGACAAAAACGATGGGTTATAGCCCATGTTTTTTGAAATTTTGAAAAAAAAGGTTAGCCTCGTTTCTCATCATTTTGGACCGTGGGCTATAGCCCATATCGTACGGCATAATATAGCGCGCAGTTTTTCATCATTTTTGAGGATTTAAAAAAAATGACGAAATGACAAAAACGATGGGTTATAGCCCATGTTTTTTGAAATTTTGGAAAAAAAAGTTAGCCTCGTTTCTCATCATTTTGGACCGTGGGCTATAGCCCATATCGTACGGCATACTATAGCGCGCAGTTTTTCATCATTTTTGAGGATTTGAAAAAAATGACGAAATGACAAAAACGATGGGTTATAGCCCATGTTTTTTGAAATTTTGGAAAAAAAAGTTAGCCTCGTTTCTCATCATTTTGGACCGTGGGCTATAGCCCATATCGTACGGCATACTATAGCGCGCAGTTTTTCATCATTTTTGAAGATTTTTAAAAAATGACGAAATGACAAAAACGATGGGTTATAGCCCATGTTTTTTGAAATTTTGAAAAAAAAGGTTAGCCTCGTTTCTCATCATTTTGGACCGTGGGCTAAGGCCAATATCGTACGGCATACTATAGCGCGCAGTTTTTCATCATTTTTGAGGATTTTTAAAAAAATGACGAAATGACAAAAACGATGGGTTATAGCCCATGTTTTTTGAAATTTTGGAAAAAAAAGTTAGCCTCGTTTCTCATCATTTTGGACCGTGGGCTATAGCCCATATCGTACGGCATACTATAGCGCGCAGTTTTTCATAATTTTTGAGGATTTGAAAAAAATGACGAAATGACAAAAACGATGGGTTATAGCCCATGTTTTTTGAAATTTTGGAAAAAAAAGTTAGCCTCGTTTCTCATCATTTTGGACCGTGGGCTATAGCCCATATCGTACGGCATACTATAGCGCGCAGTTTTTCATCATTTTTGAAGATTTAAAAAAAATGACGAAATTACAAAAACGATGGGTTATAGCTCATGTTTTTTGAAATTTTGGAAAAAAAAGTTAGCCTCGTTTCTCATCATTTTGGACCGTGGGCTATAGCCCATATCGTACGGCATATTATAGCGCGCAGTTTTTCATCATTTTTGAGGATTTGAAAAAAATGACGAAATGACAAAAACGATGGGTTATAGCCCATGTTTTTTGAAATTTTGGAAAAAAAAGTTAGCCTCGTTTCTCATCATTTTGGACCGTGGGCTATAGCCCATATCGTACGGCATACTATAGCGCGCAGTTTTTCATCATTTTTGAGGATTTGAAAAAAATGACGAAATGACAAAAACGATGGGTTATAGCCCATGTTTTTTGAAATTTTGGAAAAAAAAGTTAGCCTCGTTTCTCATCATTTTGGACCGTGGGCTATAGCCCATATCGTACGGCATACTATAGCGCGCAGTTTTTCATCATTTTTGAGGATTTGAAAAAAATGACGAAATGACAAAAACGATGGGTTATAGCCCATGTTTTTTGAAATTTTGGAAAAAAAAGTTAGCCTCGTTTCTCATCATTTTGGACCGTGGGCTATAGCCCATATCGTACGGCATACTATAGCGCGCAGTTTTTCATCATTTTTGAAGATTTTAAAAAAATGACGAAATGACAAAAACGATGGGTTATAGCCCATGTTTTTTGAAATTTTGAAAAAAAAGGTTAGCCTCGTTTCTCATCATTTTGGACCGTGGGCTATAGCCCATATCGTACGGCATAATATAGCGCGCAGTTTTTCATCATTTTTGAGGATTTAAAAAAAATGACGAAATGACAAAAACGATGGGTTATAGCCCATGTTTTTTGAAATTTTGGAAAAAAAAGTTAGCCTCGTTTCTCATCATTTTGGACCGTGGGCTATAGCCCATATCGTACGGCATACTATAGCGCGCAGTTTTTCATCATTTTTGAGGATTTGAAAAAAATGACGAAATGACAAAAACGATGGGTTATAGCCCATGTTTTTTGAAATTTTGGAAAAAAAAGTTAGCCTCGTTTCTCATCATTTTGGACCGTGGGCTATAGCCCATATCGTACGGCATACTATAGCGCGCAGTTTTTCATCATTTTTGAGGATTTGAAAAAAATGACGAAATGACAAAAACGATGGGTTATAGCCCATGTTTTTTGAAATTTTGGAAAAAAAAGTTAGCCTCGTTTCTCATCATTTTGGACCGTGGGCTATAGCCCATATCGTACGGCATACTATAGCGCGCAGTTTTTCATCATTTTTGAGGATTTGAAAAAAATGACGAAATGACAAAAACGATGGGTTATAGCCCATGTTTTTTTAAATTTTGGAAAAAAAAGTTAGCCTCGTTTCTCATCATTTTGGACCGTGGGCTATAGCCCATATCGTACGGCATACTATAGCGCGCAGTTTTTCATCATTTTTGAAGATTTTAAAAAAATGACGAAATGACAAAAACGATGGGTTATAGCCCATGTTTTTTGAAATTTTGGAAAAAAAAGTTAGCCTCGTTTCTCATCATTTTGGACCGTGGGCTATAGCCCATATCGTACGGCATACTATAGCGCGCAGTTTTTCATCATTTTTGAGGATTTGAAAAAAATGACGAAATGACAAAAACGATGGGTTATAGCCCATGTTTTTTGAAATTTTGAAAAAAAAGGTTAGCCTCGTTTCTCATCATTTTGGACCGTGGGCTATAGCCCATATCGTACGGCATAATATAGCGCGCAGTTTTTCATCATTTTTGAGGATTTCAAAAAAATGACGAAATGACAAAAACGATGGGTTATAGCCCATGTTTTTTGAAATTTTGGAAAAAAAAGTTAGCCTCGTTTCTCATCATTTTGGACCGTGGGCTATAGCCCATATCGTACGGCATACTATAGCGCGCAGTTTTTCATCATTTTTGAGGATTTGAAAAAAATGACGAAATGACAAAAACGATGGGTTATAGCCCATGTTTTTTGAGATTTTGGAAAAAAAAGTTAGCCCCGTTTCTCATCATTTTGGACCGTGGGCTATAGCCCATATCGTACGGCATATTATAGCGCGCAGTTTTTCATCATTTTTGAGGATTTGAAAAAAATGACGAAATGACAAAAACGATGGGTTATAGCCCATGTTTTTTGAAATTTTGGAAAAAAAAGTTAGCCTCGTTTCTCATCATTTTGGACCGTGGGCTATAGCCCATATCGTACGGCATATTATAGCGCGCAGTTTTTCATCATTTTTGAGGATTTGAAAAAAATGACGAAATGACAAAAACGATGGGTTATAGCCCATGTCTTTTGAAATTTTGGAAAAAAAAGTTAGCCTCGTTTCTCATCATTTTGGACCGTGGGCTATAGCCCATATCGTACGGCATACTATAGCGCGCAGTTTTTCATCATTTTTGAGGATTTGAAAAAAATGACGAAATGACAAAAACGATGGGTTATAGCCCATGTTTTTTGAAATTTTGGAAAAAAAAGTTAGCCTCGTTTCTCATCATTTTGGACCGTGGGCTATAGCCCATATCGTACGGCATACTATAGCGCGCAGTTTTTCATCATTTTTGAGGATTTGAAAAAAATGACGAAATGACAAAAACGATGGGTTATAGCCCATGTTTTTTTAAATTTTGGAAAAAAAAGTTAGCCTCGTTTCTCATCATTTTGGACCGTGGGCTATAGCCCATATCGTACGGCATACTATAGCGCGCAGTTTTTCATCATTTTTGAGGATTTGAAAAAAATGACGAAATGACAAAAACGATGGGTTATAGCCCATGTTTTTTGAAATTTTGGAAAAAAAAGTTAGCCTCGTTTCTCATCATTTTGGACCGTGGGCTATAGCCCATATCGTACGGCATACTATAGCGCGCAGTTTTTCATCATTTTTGAGGATTTTTAAAAAAATGACGAAATGACAAAAACGATGGGTTATAGCCCATGTTTTTTGAAATTTTGGAAAAAAAAGTTAGCCTCGTTTCTCATCATTTTGGACCGTGGGCTATAGCCCATATCGTACGGCATACTATAGCGCGCAGTTTTTCATAATTTTTGAGGATTTGAAAAAAATGACGAAATGACAAAAACGATGGGTTATAGCCCATGTTTTTTGAAATTTTGGAAAAAAAAGTTAGCCTCGTTTCTCATCATTTTGGACCGTGGGCTATAGCCCATATCGTACGGCATACTATAGCGCGCAGTTTTTCATCATTTTTGAGGATTTGAAAAAAATGACGAAATGACAAAAACGATGGGTTATAGCCCATGTTTTTTGAAATTTTGGAAAAAAAAGTTAGCCTCGTTTCTCATCATTTTGGACCGTGGGCTATAGCCCATATCGTACGGCATACTATAGCGCGCAGTTTTTCATCATTTTTGAGGATTTGAAAAAAATGACGAAATGACAAAAACGATGGGTTATAGCCCATGTTTTTTGAAATTTTGGAAAAAAAAGTTAGCCTCGTTTCTCATCATTTTGGACCGTGGGCTATAGCCCATATCGTACGGCATACTATAGCGCGCAGTTTTTCATCATTTTTAAAGATTTTAAAAAAATGACGAAATGACAAAAACGATGGGTTATAGCCCATGTTTTTTGAAATTTTGGAAAAAAAAGTTAGCCTCGTTTCTCATCATTTTGGACCGTGGGCTATAGCCCATATCGTACGGCATATTATAGCGCGCAGTTTTTCATCATTTTTGAGGATTTGAAAAAAATGACGAAATGACAAAAACGATGGGTTATAGCCCATGTTTTTTGAAATTTTGGAAAAAAAAGTTAGCCTCGTTTCTCATCATTTTGGACCGTGGGCTATAGCCCATATCGTACGGCATACTATAGCGCGCAGTTTTTCATCATTTTTGAGGATTTGAAAAAAATGACGAAATGACAAAAACGATGGGTTATAGCCCATGTTTTTTGAAATTTTGGAAAAAAAAGTTAGCCTCGTTTCTCATCATTTTGGACCGTGGGCTATAGCCCATATCGTACGGCATACTATAGTGCGCAGTTTTTCATCATTTTTGAGGATTTGAAAAAAATGACGAAATGACAAAAACGATGGGTTATAGCCCATGTTTTTTGAAATTTTGGAAAAAAAAGTTAGCCTCGTTTCTCATCATTTTGGACCGTGGGCTATAAAATGACGAAATGACAAAAACGATGGGTTATAGCCCATGTTTTTTAAAATTTTGGGAAAAAAAGTTAGCCTCGTTTCTCATCATTTTGGACCGTGGGCTATAGCCCATATCGTACGGCATACTATAGCGCGCAGTTTTTCATCATTTTTGAGGATTTGAAAAAAATGACGAAATGACAAAAACGATGGGTTATAGCCCATGTTTTTTGAAATTTTGGAAAAAAAAGTTAGCCTCGTTTCTCATCATTTTGGACCGTGGGCTATAGCCCATATCGTACGGCATACTATAGCGCGCAGTTTTTCATCATTTTTGAAGATTTTTAAAAAATGACGAAATGACAAAAACGATGGGTTATAGCCCATGTTTTTTGAAATTTTGAAAAAAAAGGTTAGCCTCGTTTCTCATCATTTTGGACCGTGGGCTAAGGCCAATATCGTACGGCATACTATAGCGCGCAGTTTTTCATCATTTTTGAGGATTTTTAAAAAAATGACGAAATGACAAAAACGATGGGTTATAGCCCATGTTTTTTGAAATTTTGGAAAAAAAAGTTAGCCTCGTTTCTCATCATTTTGGACCGTGGGCTATAGCCCATATCGTACGGCATACTATAGCGCGCAGTTTTTCATAATTTTTGAGGATTTGAAAAAAATGACGAAATGACAAAAACGATGGGTTATAGCCCATGTTTTTTGAAATTTTGGAAAAAAAAGTTAGCCTCGTTTCTCATCATTTTGGACCGTGGGCTATAGCCCATATCGTACGGCATACTATAGCGCGCAGTTTTTCAT
Organism: Protomyctophum bolini; assembly: GCF_963924005.1. Classification (NCBI taxonomy): domain Eukaryota; kingdom Metazoa; phylum Chordata; class Actinopteri; order Myctophiformes; family Myctophidae; genus Protomyctophum; species Protomyctophum bolini. The sequence continues at coordinate 63,398 of NW_027666241.1, forward strand.
AATTTTTGAGGATTTGAAAAAAATGACGAAATGACAAAAACGATGGGTTATAGCCCATGTTTTTTGAAATTTTGGAAAAAAAAGTTAGCCTCGTTTCTCATCATTTTGGACCGTGGGCTATAGCCCATATCGTACGGCATACTATAGCGCGCAGTTTTTCATCATTTTTGAGGATTTGAAAAAAATGACGAAATGACAAAAACGATGGGTTATAGCCCATGTTTTTTGAAATTTTGGAAAAAAAAGTTAGCCTCGTTTCTCATCATTTTGGACCGTGGGCTATAGCCCATATCGTACGGCATACTATAGCGCGCAGTTTTTCATCATTTTTGAGGATTTGAAAAAAATGACGAAATGACAAAAACGATGGGTTATAGCCCATGTTTTTTGAAATTTTGGAAAAAAAAGTTAGCCTCGTTTCTCATCATTTTGGACCGTGGGCTATAGCCCATATCGTACGGCATACTATAGCGCGCAGTTTTTCATCATTTTTAAAGATTTTTAAAAAATGACGAAATGACAAAAACGATGGGTTATAGCCCATGTTTTTTGAAATTTTGGAAAAAAAAGTTAGCCTCGTTTCTCATCATTTTGGACCGTGGGCTATAGCCCATATCGTACGGCATATTATAGCGCGCAGTTTTTCATCATTTTTGAGGATTTGAAAAAAATGACGAAATGACAAAAACGATGGGTTATAGCCCATGTTTTTTGAAATTTTGGAAAAAAAAGTTAGCCTCGTTTCTCATCATTTTGGACCGTGGGCTATAGCCCATATCGTACGGCATACTATAGCGCGCAGTTTTTCATCATTTTTGAGGATTTGAAAAAAATGACGAAATGACAAAAACGATGGGTTATAGCCCATGTTTTTTGAAATTTTGGAAAAAAAAGTTAGCCTCGTTTCTCATCATTTTGGACCGTGGGCTATAGCCCATATCGTACGGCATACTATAGTGCGCAGTTTTTCATCATTTTTGAGGATTTGAAAAAAATGACGAAATGACAAAAACGATGGGTTATAGCCCATGTTTTTTGAAATTTTGGAAAAAAAAGTTAGCCTCGTTTCTCATCATTTTGGACCGTGGGCTATAGCCCATATCGTACGGCATACTATAGCGCGCAGTTTTTCATCATTTTTGAAGATTTTAAAAAAATGACGAAATGACAAAAACGATGGGTTATAGCCCATGTTTTTTGAAATTTTGAAAAAAAAGGTTAGCCTCGTTTCTCATCATTTTGGACCGTGGGCTATAGCCCATATCGTACGGCATAATATAGCGCGCAATTTTTCATCATTTTTGAGGATTTAAAAAAAATGACGAAATGACAAAAACGATGGGTTATAGCCCATGTTTTTTGAAATTTTGGGAAAAAAAGTTAGCCTCGTTTCTCATCATTTTGGACCGTGGGCTATAGCCCATATCGTACGGCATACTATAGCGCGCAGTTTTTCATCATTTTTGAGGATTTAAAAAAAATGACGAAATGACAAAAACGATGGGTTATAGCCCATGTTTTTTAAAATTTTGGGAAAAAAAGTTAGCCTCGTTTCTCATCATTTTGGACCGTGGGCTATAGCCCATATCGTACGGCATACTATAGCGCGCAGTTTTTCATCATTTTTGAGGATTTGAAAAAAATGACGAAATGACAAAAACGATGGGTTATAGCCCATGTTTTTTGAAATTTTGGAAAAAAAAGTTAGCCTCGTTTCTCATCATTTTGGACCGTGGGCTATAGCCCATATCGTACGGCATACTATAGCGCGCAGTTTTTCATCATTTTTGAAGATTTTTAAAAAATGACGAAATGACAAAAACGATGGGTTATAGCCCATGTTTTTTGAAATTTTGAAAAAAAAGGTTAGCCTCGTTTCTCATCATTTTGGACCGTGGGCTAAGGCCAATATCGTACGGCATACTATAGCGCGCAGTTTTTCATCATTTTTGAGGATTTTTAAAAAAATGACGAAATGACAAAAACGATGGGTTATAGCCCATGTTTTTTGAAATTTTGGAAAAAAAAGTTAGCCTCGTTTCTCATCATTTTGGACCGTGGGCTATAGCCCATATCGTACGGCATACTATAGCGCGCAGTTTTTCATAATTTTTGAGGATTTGAAAAAAATGACGAAATGACAAAAACGATGGGTTATAGCCCATGTTTTTTGAAATTTTGGAAAAAAAAGTTAGCCTCGTTTCTCATCATTTTGGACCGTGGGCTATAGCCCATATCGTACGGCATACTATAGCGCGCAGTTTTTCATAATTTTTGAGGATTTGAAAAAAATGACGAAATGACAAAAACGATGGGTTATAGCCCATGTTTTTTGAAATTTTGGAAAAAAAAGTTAGCCTCGTTTCTCATCATTTTGGACCGTGGGCTATAGCCCATATCGTACGGCATACTATAGCGCGCAGTTTTTCATCATTTTTGAGGATTTGAAAAAAATGACGAAATGACAAAAACGATGGGTTATAGCCCATGTTTTTTGAAATTTTGGAAAAAAAAGTTAGCCTCGTTTCTCATCATTTTGGACCGTGGGCTATAGCCCATATCGTACGGCATACTATAGCGCGCAGTTTTTCATCATTTTTGAGGATTTGAAAAAAATGACGAAATGACAAAAACGATGGGTTATAGCCCATGTTTTTTGAAATTTTGGAAAAAAAAGTTAGCCTCGTTTCTCATCATTTTGGACCGTGGGCTATAGCCCATATCGTACGGCATACTATAGCGCGCAGTTTTTCATCATTTTTAAAGATTTTAAAAAAATGACGAAATGACAAAAACGATGGGTTATAGCCCATGTTTTTTGAAATTTTGGAAAAAAAAGTTAGCCTCGTTTCTCATCATTTTGGACCGTGGGCTATAGCCCATATCGTACGGCATATTATAGCGCGCAGTTTTTCATCATTTTTGAGGATTTGAAAAAAATGACGAAATGACAAAAACGATGGGTTATAGCCCATGTTTTTTGAAATTTTGGAAAAAAAAGTTAGCCTCGTTTCTCATCATTTTGGACCGTGGGCTATAGCCCATATCGTACGGCATACTATAGCGCGCAGTTTTTCATCATTTTTGAGGATTTGAAAAAAATGACGAAATGACAAAAACGATGGGTTATAGCCCATGTTTTTTGAAATTTTGGAAAAAAAAGTTAGCCTCGTTTCTCATCATTTTGGACCGTGGGCTATAGCCCATATCGTACGGCATACTATAGTGCGCAGTTTTTCATCATTTTTGAGGATTTGAAAAAAATGACGAAATGACAAAAACGATGGGTTATAGCCCATGTTTTTTGAAATTTTGGAAAAAAAAGTTAGCCTCGTTTCTCATCATTTTGGACCGTGGGCTATAGCCCATATCGTACGGCATACTATAGCGCGCAGTTTTTCATCATTTTTGAAGATTTTAAAAAAATGACGAAATGACAAAAACGATGGGTTATAGCCCATGTTTTTTGAAATTTTGAAAAAAAAGGTTAGCCTCGTTTCTCATCATTTTGGACCGTGGGCTATAGCCCATATCGTACGGCATAATATAGCGCGCAATTTTTCATCATTTTTGAGGATTTAAAAAAAATGACGAAATGACAAAAACGATGGGTTATAGCCCATGTTTTTTGAAATTTTGGGAAAAAAAGTTAGCCTCGTTTCTCATCATTTTGGACCGTGGGCTATAGCCCATATCGTACGGCATACTATAGCGCGCAGTTTTTCATCATTTTTGAGGATTTAAAAAAAATGACGAAATGACAAAAACGATGGGTTATAGCCCATGTTTTTTAAAATTTTGGGAAAAAAAGTTAGCCTCGTTTCTCATCATTTTGGACCGTGGGCTATAGCCCATATCGTACGGCATACTATAGCGCGCAGTTTTTCATCATTTTTGAGGATTTGAAAAAAATGACGAAATGACAAAAACGATGGGTTATAGCCCATGTTTTTTGAAATTTTGGAAAAAAAAGTTAGCCTCGTTTCTCATCATTTTGGACCGTGGGCTATAGCCCATATCGTACGGCATACTATAGCGCGCAGTTTTTCATCATTTTTGAAGATTTTTAAAAAATGACGAAATGACAAAAACGATGGGTTATAGCCCATGTTTTTTGAAATTTTGAAAAAAAAGGTTAGCCTCGTTTCTCATCATTTTGGACCGTGGGCTAAGGCCAATATCGTACGGCATACTATAGCGCGCAGTTTTTCATCATTTTTGAGGATTTTTAAAAAAATGACGAAATGACAAAAACGATGGGTTATAGCCCATGTTTTTTGAAATTTTGGAAAAAAAAGTTAGCCTCGTTTCTCATCATTTTGGACCGTGGGCTATAGCCCATATCGTACGGCATACTATAGCGCGCAGTTTTTCATAATTTTTGAGGATTTGAAAAAAATGACGAAATGACAAAAACGATGGGTTATAGCCCATGTTTTTTGAAATTTTGGAAAAAAAAGTTAGCCTCGTTTCTCATCATTTTGGACCGTGGGCTATAGCCCATATCGTACGGCATACTATAGCGCGCAGTTTTTCATCATTTTTGAAGATTTAAAAAAAATGACGAAATTACAAAAACGATGGGTTATAGCCCATGTTTTTTGAAATTTTGGAAAAAAAAGTTAGCCTCGTTTCTCATCATTTTGGACCGTGGGCTATAGCCCATATCGTACGGCATATTATAGCGCGCAGTTTTTCATCATTTTTGAGGATTTGAAAAAAATGACGAAATGACAAAAACGATGGGTTATAGCCCATGTTTTTTGAAATTTTGGAAAAAAAAGTTAGCCTCGTTTCTCATCATTTTGGACCGTGGGCTATAGCCCATATCGTACGGCATACTATAGCGCGCAGTTTTTCATCATTTTTGAGGATTTGAAAAAAATGACGAAATGACAAAAACGATGGGTTATAGCCCATGTTTTTTGAAATTTTGGGAAAAAAAGTTAGCCTCGTTTCTCATCATTTTGGACCGTGGGCTATAGCCCATATCGTACGGCATACTATAGCGCGCAGTTTTTCATCATTTTTGAGGATTTGAAAAAAATGACGAAATGACAAAAACGATGGGTTATAGCCCATGTTTTTTGAAATTTTGGAAAAAAAAGTTAGCCTCGTTTCTCATCATTTTGGACCGTGGGCTATAGCCCATATCGTACGGCATACTATAGCGCGCAGTTTTTCATCATTTTTGAAGATTTTAAAAAAATGACGAAATGACAAAAACGATGGGTTATAGCCCATGTTTTTTGAAATTTTGAAAAAAAAGGTTAGCCTCGTTTCTCATCATTTTGGACCGTGGGCTATAGCCCATATCGTACGGCATACTATAGCGCGCAGTTTTTCATCATTTTTGAAGATTTTTAAAAAATGACGAAATGACAAAAACGATGGGTTATAGCCCATGTTTTTTGAAATTTTGAAAAAAAAGGTTAGCCTCGTTTCTCATCATTTTGGACCGTGGGCTAAGGCCAATATCGTACGGCATACTATAGCGCGCAGTTTTTCATCATTTTTGAGGATTTTTAAAAAAATGACGAAATGACAAAAACGATGGGTTATAGCCCATGTTTTTTGAAATTTTGGAAAAAAAAGTTAGCCTCGTTTCTCATCATTTTGGACCGTGGGCTATAGCCCATATCGTACGGCATACTATAGCGCGCAGTTTTTCATAATTTTTGAGGATTTGAAAAAAATGACGAAATGACAAAAACGCTGGGTTATAGCCCATGTTTTTTGAAATTTTGGAAAAAAAAGTTAGCCTCGTTTCTCATCATTTTGGACCGTGGGCTATAGCCCATATCGTACGGCATACTATAGCGCGCAGTTTTTCATCATTTTTGAAGATTTAAAAAAAATGACGAAATTACAAAAACGATGGGTTATAGCCCATGTTTTTTGAAATTTTGGAAAAAAAAGTTAGCCTCGTTTCTCATCATTTTGGACCGTGGGCTATAGCCCATATCGTACGGCATATTATAGCGCGCAGTTTTTCATCATTTTTGAGGATTTGAAAAAAATGACGAAATGACAAAAACGATGGGTTATAGCCCATGTTTTTTGAAATTTTGGAAAAAAAAGTTAGCCTCGTTTCTCATCATTTTGGACCGTGGGCTATAGCCCATATCGTACGGCATACTATAGCGCGCAGTTTTTCATCATTTTTGAGGATTTGAAAAAAATGACGAAATGACAAAAACGATGGGTTATAGCCCATGTTTTTTGAAATTTTGGAAAAAAAAGTTAGCCTCGTTTCTCATCATTTTGGACCGTGGGCTATAGCCCATATCGTACGGCATACTATAGCGCGCAGTTTTTCATCATTTTTGAAGATTTTAAAAAAATGACGAAATGACAAAAACGATGGGTTATAGCCCATGTTTTTTGAAATTTTGAAAAAAAAGGTTAGCCTCGTTTCTCATCATTTTGGACCGTGGGCTATAGCCCATATCGTACGGCATAATATAGCGCGCAATTTTTCATCATTTTTGAGGATTTAAAAAAAATGACGAAATGACAAAAACGATGGGTTATAGCCCATGTTTTTTGAAATTTTGGGAAAAAAAGTTAGCCTCGTTTCTCATCATTTTGGACCGTGGGCTATAGCCCATATCGTACGGCATACTATAGCGCGCAGTTTTTCATCATTTTTGAGGATTTAAAAAAAATGACGAAATGACAAAAACGATGGGTTATAGCCCATGTTTTTTAAAATTTTGGGAAAAAAAGTTAGCCTCGTTTCTCATCATTTTGGACCGTGGGCTATAGCCCATATCGTACGGCATACTATAGCGCGCAGTTTTTCATCATTTTTGAGGATTTGAAAAAAATGACGAAATGACAAAAACGATGGGTTATAGCCCATGTTTTTTGAAATTTTGGAAAAAAAAGTTAGCCTCGTTTCTCATCATTTTGGACCGTGGGCTATAGCCCATATCGTACGGCATACTATAGCGCGCAGTTTTTCATCATTTTTGAAGATTTTTAAAAAATGACGAAATGACAAAAACGATGGGTTATAGCCCATGTTTTTTGAAATTTTGAAAAAAAAGGTTAGCCTCGTTTCTCATCATTTTGGACCGTGGGCTAAGGCCAATATCGTACGGCATACTATAGCGCGCAGTTTTTCATCATTTTTGAGGATTTTTAAAAAAATGACGAAATGACAAAAACGATGGGTTATAGCCCATGTTTTTTGAAATTTTGGAAAAAAAAGTTAGCCTCGTTTCTCATCATTTTGGACCGTGGGCTATAGCCCATATCGTACGGCATACTATAGCGCGCAGTTTTTCATAATTTTTGAGGATTTGAAAAAAATGACGAAATGACAAAAACGATGGGTTATAGCCCATGTTTTTTGAAATTTTGGAAAAAAAAGTTAGCCTCGTTTCTCATCATTTTGGACCGTGGGCTATAGCCCATATCGTACGGCATACTATAGCGCGCAGTTTTTCATCATTTTTGAAGATTTAAAAAAAATGACGAAATTACAAAAACGATGGGTTATAGCCCATGTTTTTTGAAATTTTGGAAAAAAAAGTTAGCCTCGTTTCTCATCATTTTGGACCGTGGGCTATAGCCCATATCGTACGGCATATTATAGCGCGCAGTTTTTCATCATTTTTGAGGATTTGAAAAAAATGACGAAATGACAAAAACGATGGGTTATAGCCCATGTTTTTTGAAATTTTGGAAAAAAAAGTTAGCCTCGTTTCTCATCATTTTGGACCGTGGGCTATAGCCCATATCGTACGGCATACTATAGCGCGCAGTTTTTCATCATTTTTGAGGATTTGAAAAAAATGACGAAATGACAAAAACGATGGGTTATAGCCCATGTTTTTTGAAATTTTGGGAAAAAAAGTTAGCCTCGTTTCTCATCATTTTGGACCGTGGGCTATAGCCCATATCGTACGGCATACTATAGCGCGCAGTTTTTCATCATTTTTGAGGATTTGAAAAAAATGACGAAATGACAAAAACGATGGGTTATAGCCCATGTTTTTTGAAATTTTGGAAAAAAAAGTTAGCCTCGTTTCTCATCATTTTGGACCGTGGGCTATAGCCCATATCGTACGGCATACTATAGCGCGCAGTTTTTCATCATTTTTGAAGATTTTAAAAAAATGACGAAATGACAAAAACGATGGGTTATAGCCCATGTTTTTTGAAATTTTGAAAAAAAAGGTTAGCCTCGTTTCTCATCATTTTGGACCGTGGGCTATAGCCCATATCGTACGGCATACTATAGCGCGCAGTTTTTCATCATTTTTGAAGATTTTTAAAAAATGACGAAATGACAAAAACGATGGGTTATAGCCCATGTTTTTTGAAATTTTGAAAAAAAAGGTTAGCCTCGTTTCTCATCATTTTGGACCGTGGGCTAAGGCCAATATCGTACGGCATACTATAGCGCGCAGTTTTTCATCATTTTTGAGGATTTTTAAAAAAATGACGAAATGACAAAAACGATGGGTTATAGCCCATGTTTTTTGAAATTTTGGAAAAAAAAGTTAGCCTCGTTTCTCATCATTTTGGACCGTGGGCTATAGCCCATATCGTACGGCATACTATAGCGCGCAGTTTTTCATAATTTTTGAGGATTTGAAAAAAATGACGAAATGACAAAAACGCTGGGTTATAGCCCATGTTTTTTGAAATTTTGGAAAAAAAAGTTAGCCTCGTTTCTCATCATTTTGGACCGTGGGCTATAGCCCATATCGTACGGCATACTATAGCGCGCAGTTTTTCATCATTTTTGAAGATTTAAAAAAAATGACGAAATTACAAAAACGATGGGTTATAGCCCATGTTTTTTGAAATTTTGGAAAAAAAAGTTAGCCTCGTTTCTCATCATTTTGGACCGTGGGCTATAGCCCATATCGTACGGCATATTATAGCGCGCAGTTTTTCATCATTTTTGAGGATTTGAAAAAAATGACGAAATGACAAAAACGATGGGTTATAGCCCATGTTTTTTGAAATTTTGGAAAAAAAAGTTAGCCTCGTTTCTCATCATTTTGGACCGTGGGCTATAGCCCATATCGTACGGCATACTATAGCGCGCAGTTTTTCATCATTTTTGAGGATTTGAAAAAAATGACGAAATGACAAAAACGATGGGTTATAGCCCATGTTTTTTGAAATTTTGGGAAAAAAAGTTAGCCTCGTTTCTCATCATTTTGGACCGTGGGCTATAGCCCATATCGTACGGCATACTATAGCGCGCAGTTTTTCATCATTTTTGAAGATTTAAAAAAAATGACGAAATGACAAAAACGATGGGTTATAGCCCATGTTTTTTGAAATTTTGGAAAAAAAAGTTAGCCTCGTTTCTCATCATTTTGGACCGTGGGCTATAGCCCATATCGTACGGCATACTATAGCGCGCAGTTTTTCATCATTTTTGAGGATTTGAAAAAAATGACGAAATGACAAAAACGATGGGTTATAGCCCATGTTTTTTGAAATTTTGAAAAAAAAGGTTAGCCTCGTTTCTCATCATTTTGGACCGTGGGCTATAGCCCATATCGTACGGCATAATATAGCGCGCAGTTTTTCATCATTTTTGAGGATTTAAAAAAAATGACGAAATGACAAAAACGATGGGTTATAGCCCATGTTTTTTGAAATTTTGGAAAAAAAAGTTAGCCTCGTTTCTCATCATTTTGGACCGTGGGCTATAGCCCATATCGTACGGCATACTATAGCGCGCAGTTTTTCATCATTTTTGAGGATTTGAAAAAAATGACGAAATGACAAAAACGATGGGTTATAGCCCATGTTTTTTGAAATTTTGGAAAAAAAAGTTAGCCTCGTTTCTCATCATTTTGGACCGTGGGCTATAGCCCATATCGTACGGCATACTATAGCGCGCAGTTTTTCATCATTTTTGAAGATTTTTAAAAAATGACGAAATGACAAAAACGATGGGTTATAGCCCATGTTTTTTGAAATTTTGAAAAAAAAGGTTAGCCTCGTTTCTCATCATTTTGGACCGTGGGCTAAGGCCAATATCGTACGGCATACTATAGCGCGCAGTTTTTCATCATTTTTGAGGATTTTTAAAAAAATGACGAAATGACAAAAACGATGGGTTATAGCCCATGTTTTTTGAAATTTTGGAAAAAAAAGTTAGCCTCGTTTCTCATCATTTTGGACCGTGGGCTATAGCCCATATCGTACGGCATACTATAGCGCGCAGTTTTTCATAATTTTTGAGGATTTGAAAAAAATGACGAAATGACAAAAACGATGGGTTATAGCCCATGTTTTTTGAAATTTTGGAAAAAAAAGTTAGCCTCGTTTCTCATCATTTTGGACCGTGGGCTATAGCCCATATCGTACGGCATACTATAGCGCGCAGTTTTTCATCATTTTTGAAGATTTAAAAAAAATGACGAAATTACAAAAACGATGGGTTATAGCTCATGTTTTTTGAAATTTTGGAAAAAAAAGTTAGCCTCGTTTCTCATCATTTTGGACCGTGGGCTATAGCCCATATCGTACGGCATATTATAGCGCGCAGTTTTTCATCATTTTTGAGGATTTGAAAAAAATGACGAAATGACAAAAACGATGGGTTATAGCCCATGTTTTTTGAAATTTTGGAAAAAAAAGTTAGCCTCGTTTCTCATCATTTTGGACCGTGGGCTATAGCCCATATCGTACGGCATACTATAGCGCGCAGTTTTTCATCATTTTTGAGGATTTGAAAAAAATGACGAAATGACAAAAACGATGGGTTATAGCCCATGTTTTTTGAAATTTTGGAAAAAAAAGTTAGCCTCGTTTCTCATCATTTTGGACCGTGGGCTATAGCCCATATCGTACGGCATACTATAGCGCGCAGTTTTTCATCATTTTTGAGGATTTGAAAAAAATGACGAAATGACAAAAACGATGGGTTATAGCCCATGTTTTTTGAAATTTTGGGAAAAAAAGTTAGCCTCGTTTCTCATCATTTTGGACCGTGGGCTATAGCCCATATCGTACGGCATACTATAGCGCGCAGTTTTTCATCATTTTTGAGGATTTGAAAAAAATGACGAAATGACAAAAACGATGGGTTATAGCCCATGTTTTTTGAAATTTTGGAAAAAAAAGTTAGCCTCGTTTCTCATCATTTTGGACCGTGGGCTATAGCCCATATCGTACGGCATACTATAGCGCGCAGTTTTTCATCATTTTTGAAGATTTTAAAAAAATGACGAAATGACAAAAACGATGGGTTATAGCCCATGTTTTTTGAAATTTTGAAAAAAAAGGTTAGCCTCGTTTCTCATCATTTTGGACCGTGGGCTATAGCCCATATCGTACGGCATACTATAGCGCGCAGTTTTTCATCATTTTTGAAGATTTTTAAAAAATGACGAAATGACAAAAACGATGGGTTATAGCCCATGTTTTTTGAAATTTTGAAAAAAAAGGTTAGCCTCGTTTCTCATCATTTTGGACCGTGGGCTAAGGCCAATATCGTACGGCATACTATAGCGCGCAGTTTTTCATCATTTTTGAGGATTTGAAAAAAATGACGAAATGACAAAAACGATGGGTTATAGCCCATGTTTTTTGAAATTTTGAAAAAAAAGGTTAGCCTCGTTTCTCATCATTTTGGACCGTGGGCTATAGCCCATATCGTACGGCATAATATAGCGCGCAGTTTTTCATCATTTTTGAGGATTTAAAAAAAATGACGAAATGACAAAAACGATGGGTTATAGCCCATGTTTTTTGAAATTTTGGAAAAAAAAGTTAGCCTCGTTTCTCATCATTTTGGACCGTGGGCTATAGCCCATATCGTACGGCATACTATAGCGCGCAGTTTTTCATCATTTTTGAGGATTTGAAAAAAATGACGAAATGACAAAAACGATGGGTTATAGCCCATGTTTTTTGAAATTTTGGAAAAAAAAGTTAGCCTCGTTTCTCATCATTTTGGACCGTGGGCTATAGCCCATATCGTACGGCATACTATAGCGCGCAGTTTTTCATCATTTTTGAAGATTTTTAAAAAATGACGAAATGACAAAAACGATGGGTTATAGCCCATGTTTTTTGAAATTTTGAAAAAAAAGGTTAGCCTCGTTTCTCATCATTTTGGACCGTGGGCTAAGGCCAATATCGTACGGCATACTATAGCGCGCAGTTTTTCATCATTTTTGAGGATTTTTAAAAAAATGACGAAATGACAAAAACGATGGGTTATAGCCCATGTTTTTTGAAATTTTGGAAAAAAAAGTTAGCCTCGTTTCTCATCATTTTGGACCGTGGGCTATAGCCCATATCGTACGGCATACTATAGCGCGCAGTTTTTCATAATTTTTGAGGATTTGAAAAAAATGACGAAATGACAAAAACGATGGGTTATAGCCCATGTTTTTTGAAATTTTGGAAAAAAAAGTTAGCCTCGTTTCTCATCATTTTGGACCGTGGGCTATAGCCCATATCGTACGGCATACTATAGCGCGCAGTTTTTCATCATTTTTGAAGATTTAAAAAAAATGACGAAATTACAAAAACGATGGGTTATAGCTCATGTTTTTTGAAATTTTGGAAAAAAAAGTTAGCCTCGTTTCTCATCATTTTGGACCGTGGGCTATAGCCCATATCGTACGGCATATTATAGCGCGCAGTTTTTCATCATTTTTGAGGATTTGAAAAAAATGACGAAATGACAAAAACGATGGGTTATAGCCCATGTTTTTTGAAATTTTGGAAAAAAAAGTTAGCCTCGTTTCTCATCATTTTGGACCGTGGGCTATAGCCCATATCGTACGGCATACTATAGCGCGCAGTTTTTCATCATTTTTGAGGATTTGAAAAAAATGACGAAATGACAAAAACGATGGGTTATAGCCCATGTTTTTTGAAATTTTGGAAAAAAAAGTTAGCCTCGTTTCTCATCATTTTGGACCGTGGGCTATAGCCCATATCGTACGGCATACTATAGCGCGCAGTTTTTCATCATTTTTGAGGATTTGAAAAAAATGACGAAATGACAAAAACGATGGGTTATAGCCCATGTTTTTTGAAATTTTGGAAAAAAAAGTTAGCCTCGTTTCTCATCATTTTGGACCGTGGGCTATAGCCCATATCGTACGGCATACTATAGCGCGCAGTTTTTCATCATTTTTGAAGATTTTAAAAAAATGACGAAATGACAAAAACGATGGGTTATAGCCCATGTTTTTTGAAATTTTGAAAAAAAAGGTTAGCCTCGTTTCTCATCATTTTGGACCGTGGGCTATAGCCCATATCGTACGGCATAATATAGCGCGCAGTTTTTCATCATTTTTGAGGATTTAAAAAAAATGACGAAATGACAAAAACGATGGGTTATAGCCCATGTTTTTTGAAATTTTGGAAAAAAAAGTTAGCCTCGTTTCTCATCATTTTGGACCGTGGGCTATAGCCCATATCGTACGGCATACTATAGCGCGCAGTTTTTCATCATTTTTGAGGATTTGAAAAAAATGACGAAATGACAAAAACGATGGGTTATAGCCCATGTTTTTTGAAATTTTGGAAAAAAAAGTTAGCCTCGTTTCTCATCATTTTGGACCGTGGGCTATAGCCCATATCGTACGGCATACTATAGCGCGCAGTTTTTCATCATTTTTGAGGATTTGAAAAAAATGACGAAATGACAAAAACGATGGGTTATAGCCCATGTTTTTTGAAATTTTGGAAAAAAAAGTTAGCCTCGTTTCTCATCATTTTGGACCGTGGGCTATAGCCCATATCGTACGGCATACTATAGCGCGCAGTTTTTCATCATTTTTGAGGATTTGAAAAAAATGACGAAATGACAAAAACGATGGGTTATAGCCCATGTTTTTTGAAATTTTGGAAAAAAAAGTTAGCCTCGTTTCTCATCATTTTGGACCGTGGGCTATAGCCCATATCGTACGGCATACTATAGCGCGCAGTTTTTCATCATTTTTGAAGATTTTAAAAAAATGACGAAATGACAAAAACGATGGGTTATAGCCCATGTTTTTTGAAATTTTGGAAAAAAAAGTTAGCCTCGTTTCTCATCATTTTGGACCGTGGGCTATAGCCCATATCGTACGGCATAATATAGCGCGCAGTTTTTCATCATTTTTGAGGATTTCAAAAAAATGACGAAATGACAAAAACGATGGGTTATAGCCCATGTTTTTTGAAATTTTGGAAAAAAAAGTTAGCCTCGTTTCTCATCATTTTGGACCGTGGGCTATAGCCCATATCGTACGGCATACTATAGCGCGCAGTTTTTCATCATTTTTGAGGATTTGAAAAAAATGACGAAATGACAAAAACGATGGGTTATAGCCCATGTTTTTTGAGATTTTGGAAAAAAAAGTTAGCCCCGTTTCTCATCATTTTGGACCGTGGGCTATAGCCCATATCGTACGGCATATTATAGCGCGCAGTTTTTCATCATTTTTGAGGATTTGAAAAAAATGACGAAATGACAAAAACGATGGGTTATAGCCCATGTTTTTTGAAATTTTGGAAAAAAAAGTTAGCCTCGTTTCTCATCATTTTGGACCGTGGGCTATAGCCCATATCGTACGGCATATTATAGCGCGCAGTTTTTCATCATTTTTGAGGATTTGAAAAAAATGACGAAATGACAAAAACGATGGGTTATAGCCCATGTCTTTTGAAATTTTGGAAAAAAAAGTTAGCCTCGTTTCTCATCATTTTGGACCGTGGGCTATAGCCCATATCGTACGGCATACTATAGCGCGCAGTTTTTCATCATTTTTGAGGATTTGAAAAAAATGACGAAATGACAAAAACGATGGGTTATAGCCCATGTTTTTTGAAATTTTGGAAAAAAAGGTTAGCCTCGTTTCTCATCATTTTGGACCGTGGGCTATAGCCCATATCGTACGGCATACTATAGCGCGCAGTTTTTCATCATTTTTGAGGATTTGAAAAAAATGACGAAATGACAAAAACGATGGGTTATAGCCCATGTTTTTTGAAATTTTGGAAAAAAAAGTTAGCCTCGTTTCTCATCATTTTGGACCGTGGGCTATAGCCCATATCGTACGGCATACTATAGCGCGCAGTTTTTCATCATTTTTGAAGATTTTAAAAAAAAATGACGAAATGACAAAAACGATGGGTTATAGCCCATGTTTTTTGAAATTTTGGAAAAAAAAGTTAGCCTCGTTTCTCATCATTTTGGACCGTGGGCTATAGCCCATATCGTACGGCATACTATAGCGTGCAGTTTTCATCATTTTTAAAGATTTTAAAAAAATGACGAAATGACAAAAAAGATGGGTTATAGCCCATGTTTTTTGAAATTTTGGAAAAAAAAGTTAGCCTCGTTTCTCATCATTTTGGAGCGTGGGCTATAGCCCATATCGTACGGCATACTATAGCGCGCAGTTTTTCATCATTTTTGAGGATTTGAAAAAAATGACGAAATGACAAAAACGATGGGTTATAGCCCATGTTTTTTGAAATTTTGGAAAAAAAAGTTAGCCTCGTTTCTCATCATTTTGGACCGTGGGCTATAGCCCATATCGTACGGCATACTATAGCGCGCAGTTTTTCATAATTTTTGAGGATTTGAAAAAAATGACGAAATGACAAAAACGATGGGTTATAGCCCATGTTTTTTAAAATTTTGGAAAAAAAAGTTAGCCTCGTTTCTCATCATTTTGGACCGTGGGCTATAGCCCATATCGTACGGCATACTATAGCGCGCAGTTTTTCATCATTTTTGAGGATTTGAAAAAAATGACGAAATGACAAAAACGATGGGTTATAGCCCATGTTTTTTGAAATTTTGGAAAAAAAAGTTAGCCTCGTTTCTCATCATTTTGGACCGTGGGCTATAGCCCATATCGTACGGCATACTATAGCGCGCAGTTTTTCATCATTTTTGAAGATTTTAAAAAATGACGAAATGACAAAAACGATGGGTTATAGCCCATGTTTTTTGAAATTTTGAAAAAAAAGGTTAGCCTCGTTTCTCATCATTTTGGACCGTGGGCTATAGCCCATATCGTACGGCATACTATAGCGCGCAGTTTTTCATCATTTTTGAGGATTTTTAAAAAAATGACGAAATGACAAAAACGATGGGTTATAGCCCATGTTTTTTGAAATTTTGGAAAAAAAAGTTAGCCTCGTTTCTCATCATTTTGGACCGTGGGCTATAGCCCATATCGTACGGCATACTATAGCGCGCAGTTTTTCATAATTTTTGAGGATTTGAAAAAAATGACGAAATGACAAAAACGATGGGTTATAGCCCATGTTTTTTGAAATTTTGGAAAAAAAAGTTAGCCTCGTTTCTCATCATTTTGGACCGTGGGCTATAGCCCATATCGTACGGCATACTATAGCGCGCAGTTTTTCATCATTTTTGAGGATTTGAAAAAAATGACGAAATGACAAAAACGATGGGTTATAGCCCATGTTTTTTGAAATTTTGGAAAAAAAAGTTAGCCTCGTTTCTCATCATTTTGGACCGTGGGCTATAGCCCATATCGTACGGCATACTATAGCGCGCAGTTTTTCATCATTTTTGAGGATTTGAAAAAAATGACGAAATGACAAAAACGATGGGTTATAGCCCATGTTTTTTGAAATTTTGGAAAAAAAAGTTAGCCTCGTTTCTCATCATTTTGGACCGTGGGCTATAGCCCATATCGTACGGCATACTATAGCGCGCAGTTTTTCATCATTTTTAAAGATTTTAAAAAAATGACGAAATGACAAAAACGATGGGTTATAGCCCATGTTTTTTGAAATTTTGGAAAAAAAGGTTAGCCTCGTTTCTCATCATTTTGGACCGTGGGCTATAGCCCATATCGTACGGCATATTATAGCGCGCAGTTTTTCATCATTTTTGAGGATTTGAAAAAAATGACGAAATGACAAAAACGATGGGTTATAGCCCATGTTTTTTGAAATTTTGGAAAAAAAAGTTAGCCTCGTTTCTCATCATTTTGGACCGTGGGCTATAGCCCATATCGTACGGCATACTATAGCGCGCAGTTTTTCATCATTTTTGAGGATTTGAAAAAAATGACGAAATGACAAAAACGATGGGTTATAGCCCATGTTTTTTGAAATTTTGGAAAAAAAAGTTAGCCTCGTTTCTCATCATTTTGGACCGTGGGCTATAGCCCATATCGTACGGCATACTATAGCGCGCAGTTTTTCATCATTTTTGAGGATTTGAAAAAAATGACGAAATGACAAAAACGATGGGTTATAGCCCATGTTTTTTGAAATTTTGGAAAAAAAAGTTAGCCTCGTTTCTCATCATTTTGGACCGTGGGCTATAGCCCATATCGTACGGCATACTATAGCGCGCAGTTTTTCATCATTTTTGAAGATTTTAAAAAAAATGACGAAATGACAAAAACGATGGGTTATAGCCCATGTTTTTTGAAATTTTGAAAAAAAAGGTTAGCCTCGTTTCTCATCATTTTGGACCGTGGGCTATAGCCCATATCGTACGGCATAATATAGCGCGCAATTTTTCATCATTTTTGAGGATTTTAAAAAAATGACGAAATGACAAAAACGATGGGTTATAGCCCATGTTTTTTGAAATTTTGGAAAAAAAAGTTAGCCTCGTTTCTCATCATTTTGGACCGTGGGCTATAGCACATATCGTACGGCATACTATAGCGCGCAGTTTTTCATCATTTTTGAGGATTTGAAAAAAATGACGAAATGACAAAAACGATGGGTTATAGCCCATGTTTTTTAAAATTTTGGGAAAAAAAGTTAGCCTCGTTTCTCATCATTTTGGACCGTGGGCTATAGCCCATATCGTACGGCATACTATAGCGCGCAGTTTTTCATCATTTTTGAGGATTTGAAAAAAATGACGAAATGACAAAAACGATGGGTTATAGCCCATGTTTTTTGAAATTTTGGAAAAAAAAGTTAGCCTCGTTTCTCATCATTTTGGACCGTGGGCTATAGCCCATATCGTACGGCATACTATAGCGCGCAGTTTTTCATCATTTTTGAAGATTTTTAAAAAATGACGAAATGACAAAAACGATGGGTTATAGCCCATGTTTTTTGAAATTTTGAAAAAAAAGGTTAGCCTCGTTTCTCATCATTTTGGACCGTGGGCTAAGGCCAATATCGTACGGCATACTATAGCGCGCAGTTTTTCATCATTTTTGAGGATTTTTAAAAAAATGACGAAATGACAAAAACGATGGGTTATAGCCCATGTTTTTTGAAATTTTGGAAAAAAAAGTTAGCCTCGTTTCTCATCATTTTGGACCGTGGGCTATAGCCCATATCGTACGGCATACTATAGCGCGCAGTTTTTCATCATTTTTGAAGATTTTTAAAAAATGACGAAATGACAAAAACGATGGGTTATAGCCCATGTTTTTTGAAATTTTGGGAAAAAAAGTTAGCCTCGTTTCTCATCATTTTGGACCGTGGGCTATAGCCCATATCGTACGGCATACTATAGCGCGCAGTTTTTCATCATTTTTGAGGATTTGAAAAAAATGACGAAATGACAAAAACGATGGGTTATAGCCCATGTTTTTTGAAATTTTGGAAAAAAAAGTTAGCCTCGTTTCTCATCATTTTGGACCGTGGGCTATAGCCCATATCGTACGGCATACTATAGCGCGCAGTTTTTCATCATTTTTGAAGATTTTTAAAAAATGACGAAATGACAAAAACGATGGGTTATAGCCCATGTTTTTTGAAATTTTGAAAAAAAAGGTTAGCCTCGTTTCTCATCATTTTGGACCGTGGGCTAAGGCCAATATCGTACGGCATACTATAGCGCGCAGTTTTTCATCATTTTTGAGGATTTTTAAAAAAATGACGAAATGACAAAAACGATGGGTTATAGCCCATGTTTTTTGAAATTTTGGAAAAAAAAGTTAGCCTCGTTTCTCATCATTTTGGACCGTGGGCTATAGCCCATATCGTACGGCATACTATAGCGCGCAGTTTTTCATAATTTTTGAGGATTTGAAAAAAATGACGAAATGACAAAAACGATGGGTTATAGCCCATGTTTTTTGAAATTTTGGAAAAAAAAGTTAGCCTCGTTTCTCATCATTTTGGACCGTGGGCTATAGCCCATATCGTACGGCATACTATAGCGCGCAGTTTTTCATCATTTTTGAGGATTTGAAAAAAATGACGAAATGACAAAAACGATGGGTTATAGCCCATGTTTTTTGAAATTTTGGAAAAAAAAGTTAGCCTCGTTTCTCATCATTTTGGACCGTGGGCTATAGCCCATATCGTACGGCATATTATAGCGCGCAGTTTTTCATCATTTTTGAGGATTTGAAAAAAATGACGAAATTACAAAAACGATGGGTTATAGCCCATGTTTTTTGAAATTTTGGAAAAAAAAGTTAGCCTCGTTTCTCATCATTTTGGACCGTAGGCTATAGCCCATATCGTACGGCATACTATAGCGCGCAGTTTTTCATCATTTTTGAGGATTTGAAAAAAATGACGAAATGACAAAAACGATGGGTTATAGCCCATGTTTTTTGAAATTTTGGAAAAAAAAGTTAGCCTCGTTTCTCATCATTTTGGACCGTGGGCTATAGCCCATATCGTACGGCATACTATAGCGCGCAGTTTTTCATCATTTTTGAGGATTTGAAAAAAATGACGAAATGACAAAAACGATGGGTTATAGCCCATGTTTTTTGAAATTTTGGAAAAAAAAGTTAGCCTCGTTTCTCATCATTTTGGACCGTGGGCTATAGCCCATATCGTACGGCATACTATAGCGCGCAGTTTTTCATCATTTTTAAAGATTTTAAAAAAATGACGAAATGACAAAAACGATGGGTTATATCCCATGTTTTTTGAAATTTTGGAAAAAAAAGTTAGCCTCGTTTCTCATCATTTTGGACCGTGGGCTATAGCCCATATCGTACGGCATACTATAGCGCGCAGTTTTTCATCATTTTTGAAGATTTTTAAAAAATGACGAAATGACAAAAACGATGGGTTATAGCCCATGTTTTTTGAAATTTTGAAAAAAAAGGTTAGCCTCGTTTCTCATCATTTTGGACCGTGGGCTAAGGCCAATATCGTACGGCATACTATAGCGCGCAGTTTTTCATCATTTTTGAGGATTTTTAAAAAAATGACGAAATGACAAAAACGATGGGTTATAGCCCATGTTTTTTGAAATTTTGAAAAAAAAGGTTAGCCTCGTTTCTCATCATTTTGGACCGTGGGCTATAGCCCATATCGTACGGCATACTATAGCGCGCAGTTTTTCATCATTTTTGAGGATTTGAAAAAAATGACGAAATGACAAAAACGATGGGTTATAGCCCATGTTTTTTGAAATTTTGGAAAAAAAAGTTAGCCTCGTTTCTCATCATTTTGGACCGTGGGCTATAGCCCATATCGTACGGCATATTATAGCGCGCAGTTTTTCATCATTTTTGAGGATTTGAAAAAAATGACGAAATGACAAAAACGATGGGTTATAGCCCATGTTTTTTGAAATTTTGGAAAAAAAAGTTAGCCTCGTTTCTCATCATTTTGGACCGTAGGCTATAGCCCATATCGTACGGCATACTATAGCGCGCAGTTTTTCATCATTTTTGAGGATTTGAAAAAAATGACGAAATGACAAAAACGATGGGTTATAGCCCATGTTTTTTGAAATTTTGGAAAAAAAAGTTAGCCTCGTTTCTCATCATTTTGGACCGTGGGCTATAGCCCATATCGTACGGCATACTATAGCGCGCAGTTTTTCATCATTTTTGAGGATTTGAAAAAAATGACGAAATGACAAAAACGATGGGTTATAGCCCATGTTTTTTGAAATTTTGGAAAAAAAAGTTAGCCTCGTTTCTCATCATTTTGGACCGTGGGCTATAGCCCATATCGTACGGCATACTATAGCGCGCAGTTTTTCATCATTTTTAAAGATTTTAAAAAAATGACGAAATGACAAAAACGATGGGTTATAGCCCATGTTTTTTGAAATTTTGGAAAAAAAAGTTAGCCTCGTTTCTCATCATTTTGGACCGTGGGCTATAGCCCATATCGTACGGCATACTATAGCGCGCAGTTTTTCATCATTTTTGAAGATTTTTAAAAAATGACGAAATGACAAAAACGATGGGTTATAGCCCATGTTTTTTGAAATTTTGAAAAAACAGGTTAGCCTCGTTTCTCATCATTTTGGACCGTGGGCTAAGGCCAATATCGTACGGCATACTATAGCGCGCAGTTTTTCATCATTTTTGAGGATTTTTAAAAAAATGACGAAATGACAAAAACGATGGGTTATAGCCCATGTTTTTTGAAATTTTGGAAAAAAAAGTTAGCCTCGTTTCTCATCATTTTGGACCGTGGGCTATAGCCCATATCGTACGGCATACTATAGCGCGCAGTTTTTCATCATTTTTAAAGATTTTAAAAAAATGACGAAATGACAAAAACGATGGGTTATAGCCCATGTTTTTTGAAATTTTGGAAAAAAAAGTTAGCCTCGTTTCTCATCATTTTGGACCGTGGGCTATAGCCCATATCGTACGGCATACTATAGCGCGCAGTTTTTCATCATTTTTGAAGATTTTTAAAAAATGACGAAATGACAAAAACGATGGGTTATAGCCCATGTTTTTTGAAATTTTGAAAAAAAAGGTTAGCCTCGTTTCTCATCATTTTGGACCGTGGGCTAAGGCCAATATCGTACGGCATACTATAGCGCGCAGTTTTTCATCATTTTTGAGGATTTTTAAAAAAATGACGAAATGACAAAAACGATGGGTTATAGCCCATGTTTTTTTAAATTTTGGAAAAAAAAGTTAGCCTCGTTTCTCATCATTTTGGACCGTGGGCTATAGCCCATATCGTACGGCATACTATAGCGCGCAGTTTTTCATCATTTTTGAAGATTTTTAAAAAATGACGAAATGACAAAAACGATGGGTTATAGCCCATGTTTTTTGAAATTTTGGGAAAAAAAGTTAGCCTCGTTTCTCATCATTTTGGACCGTGGGCTATAGCCCATATCGTACGGCATACTATAGCGCGCAGTTTTTCATCATTTTTGAGGATTTGAAAAAAATGACGAAATGACAAAAACGATGGGTTATAGCCCATGTTTTTTGAAATTTTGGAAAAAAAAGTTAGCCTCGTTTCTCATCATTTTGGACCGTGGGCTATAGCCCATATCGTACGGCATACTATAGCGCGCAGTTTTTCATCATTTTTGAAGATTTTTAAAAAATGACGAAATGACAAAAACGATGGGTTATAGGCTTATAGCCCATGTTTTTTGAAATTTTGAAAAAAAAGGTTAGCCTCGTTTCTCATCATTTTGGACCGTGGGCTAAGGCCAATATCGTACGGCATACTATAGCGCGCAGTTTTTCATCATTTTTGAGGATTTTTAAAAAAATGACGAAATGACAAAAACGATGGGTTATAGCCCATGTTTTTTGAAATTTTGGAAAAAAAAGTTAGCCTCGTTTCTCATCATTTTGGACCGTGGGCTATAGCCCATATCGTACGGCATACTATAGCGCGCAGTTTTTCATAATTTTTGAGGATTTGAAAAAAATGACGAAATGACAAAAACGATGGGTTATAGCCCATGTTTTTTGAAATTTTGGAAAAAAAAGTTAGCCTCGTTTCTCATCATTTTGGACCGTGGGCTATAGCCCATATCGTACGGCATACTATAGCGCGCAGTTTTTCATCATTTTTGAGGATTTGAAAAAAATGACGAAATGACAAAAACGATGGGTTATAGCCCATGTTTTTTGAAATTTTGGAAAAGAAAGTTAGCCTCGTTTCTCATCATTTTGGACCGTGGGCTATAGCCCATATCGTACGGCATATTATAGCGCGCAGTTTTTCATCATTTTTGAGGATTTGAAAAAAATGACGAAATGACAAAAACGATGGGTTATAGCCCATGTTTTTTGAAATTTTGGAAAAAAAAGTTAGCCTCGTTTCTCATCATTTTGGACCGTAGGCTATAGCCCATATCGTACGGCATACTATAGCGCGCAGTTTTTCATCATTTTTGAGGATTTGAAAAAAATGACGAAATGACAAAAACGATGGGTTATAGCCCATGTTTTTTGAAATTTTGGAAAAAAAAGTTAGCCTCGTTTCTCATCATTTTGGACCGTGGGCTATAGCCCATATCGTACGGCATACTATAGCGCGCAGTTTTTCATCATTTTTGAGGATTTGAAAAAAATGACGAAATGACAAAAACGATGGGTTATAGCCCATGTTTTTTGAAATTTTGGAAAAAAAAGTTAGCCTCGTTTCTCATCATTTTGGACCGTGGGCTATAGCCCATATCGTACGGCATACTATAGCGCGCAGTTTTTCATCATTTTTAAAGATTTTAAAAAAATGACGAAATGACAAAAACGATGGGTTATAGCCCATGTTTTTTGAAATTTTGGGAAAAAAAGTTAGCCTCGTTTCTCATCATTTTGGACCGTGGGCTATAGCCCATATCGTACGGCATATTATAGCGCGCAGTTTTTCATCATTTTTGAGGATTTGAAAAAAATGACGAAATGACAAAAACGATGGGTTATAGCCCATGTTTTTTGAAATTTTGGAAAAAAAAGTTAGCCTCGTTTCTCATCATTTTGGACCGTGGGCTATAGCCCATATCGTACGGCATACTATAGCGCGCAGTTTTTCATCATTTTTGAGGATTTGAAAAAAATGACGAAATGACAAAAACGATGGGTTATAGCCCATGTTTTTTGAAATTTTGGAAAAAAAAGTTAGCCTCGTTTCTCATCATTTTGGACCGTGGGCTATAGCCCATATCGTACGGCATACTATAGCGCGCAGTTTTTCATCATTTTTGAGGATTTGAAAAAAATGACGAAATGACAAAAACAATGGGTTATAGCCCATGTTCTTTGAAATTTTGGAAAAAAAAGTTAGCCTCGTTTCTCATCATTTTGGACCGTGGGCTATAGCCCATATCGTACGGCATACTATAGCGCGCAGTTTTTCATCATTTTTGAAGATTTTAAAAAAATGACGAAATGACAAAAACGATGGGTTATAGCCCATGTTTTTTGAAATTTTGAAAAAAAAGGTTAGCCTCGTTTCTCATCATTTTGGACCGTGGGCTATAGCCCATATCGTACGGCATAATATAGCGCGCAATTTTTCATCATTTTTGAGGATTTAAAAAAAATGACGAAATGACAAAAACGATGGGTTATAGCCCATGTTTTTTGAAATTTTGGAAAAAAAAGTTAGCCTCGTTTCTCATCATTTTGGACCGTGGGCTATAGCCCATATCGTACGGCATACTATAGCGCGCAGTTTTTCATAATTTTTGAGGATTTGAAAAAAATGACGAAATGACAAAAACGATGGGTTATAGCCCATGTTTTTTGAAATTTTGGAAAAAAAAGTTAGCCTCGTTTCTCATCATTTTGGACCGTGGGCTATAGCCCATATCGTACGGCATACTATAGCGCGCAGTTTTTCATCATTTTTGAAGATTTTAAAAAAATGACGAAATGACAAAAACGATGGGTTATAGCCCATGTTTTTTGAAATTTTGAAAAAAAAGGTTAGCCTCGTTTCTCATCATTTTGGACCGTGGGCTATAGCCCATATCCTACGGCATAATATAGCGCGCAGTTTTTCATCATTTTTGAGGATTTAAAAAAAATGACGAAATGACAAAAACGATGGGTTATAGCCCATGTTTTTTGAAATTTTGGAAAAAAAAGTTAGCCTCGTTTCTCATCATTTTGGACCGTGGGCTATAGCCCATATCGTACGGCATACTATAGCGCGCAGTTTTTCATAATTTTTGAGGATTTGAAAAAAATGACGAAATGACAAAAACGATGGGTTATTCTCCCTTTGCACAATGTAGTAGACGGGACTTCCTGGTTCTGTATCCCCCGTCTCTTCACTTCCGGCCCATCCACAGTGCATTGATTTCGCTGCATTTCTACGGACAATATTATTATTTTCTCGTCACTGGTAAATTCTGTAAGTACGTTTAAAAATTACTTTTATTTGTATGGTTCATTAATATACCTTTCGTTTTTATCGGAATTGTTTTATCGTGTGTTTATTTCCAAAGAGAAATGATGTGGATTGCTACTAGGCGGTAGGCGGTACTATAGGCGAATTGGCTGTGCACACTGCTACTGTAGATTCTAAGGTAAACCTTTTATTATGCTACAATCTGTTTAATAAGCTAACGTTTGTTAAGTGTTTTTATCAGTGGTGTCTTTTAAGCTTTTGGGGCTTTATTTAATGTATAAATAAATATACATCAAAATAAACGTTTACTGTTAGAGCAAGGACCCGTTTGGGGAAGCACCCTATGATGGTTTAATTTGTTTGTGCATACTGCATATACAGCATATCATCATGAGACATCATCACGTTTGTTAGACCTAGACTCGTTTGATAATGACAAAGAACACGTTAGCAACATTAGCATCATCATCATGACATTTAGCATCACAGATTAGCTCCGTCTGAAGCCAATCTCTCATATAGCCATTAATAAACGGTTTGCATAATTACAGTACATTCAAGCACAACTCAATACAACAACTGTTAACTCTGAATTCAATCAATTCATCATAATGATAAATGATGTTTGTGTTTGTGATGTTTTATAATGTTATGCCAAATATGTTCAGTATGTCTGCTTTTTCCACCACTGCCTGCATCTGATCACAGATAAATGTATTTATCTGTACAAACACTCTGTACTTTATTATTATTTTTTCATATTATAAGGCCTACATACTCTTATTATTGCATGACAAAAGGTGAAATTGGGCTATCTACATGCTCACAAGTCACAATGCAATGTGGTCTTGTAGATCTTTTTTTTATTATTCAAATATTAATAACCCTGTTTCTGTGTGTAGGGACCCACAACCAGGTAGCCTTCATGATCATCTGACAAATACAGGAGGACAGTGTTGGCAGGTATGTTTTTTTTATTCATTTGTATTATTGTATCATACCACATGTGTCTGATCGGTGCTGTTATCCACTGGTCTCGCTCTCCTCTCCCAAACACACATCTTAATGAATTCCTGCCGTGCTTCTATGTACTCATATGTGTATTGGTCAAGACACTGTACCTAAAGAATGCAGCATTTTTGTGTCTGTGTTTCTCACAAAAGACTGATTCTTTATAAAATCTAATTGTCTATATGCGCCTCGTTTTTTGCTCCAGGATGAAGAAAGGCACTGTAAAGTATATGAAGAGGGCGTGTGGTTCTGCAGAGTTTTGCTCAGTCCCTATTTGCTCTACATCAGCTTCAGTCTGTTCGCTCAGTTTCCATGCCATCCCAGCTAATGCTGAACTGAGGGCAAGGTGGCTTGTCAACATCAAAAGGGATGACTTCAAAGGAGCCACTGCCATTCCTAGAAAAATAATAGATTTTCAAAATATTGCATTCATGTGTGAAAGGTTTGATTTACAAGTATGCAACTTCCAGCATACAAATGGAACCAAATTGATCAGTACAGGTCCATCCTATAATTTTACATCTTGACTTAGATCTTCATACACTTGTATAGCAGGAGTATGCATGCAGACAGATAAACAAACAGAACACAGAAAGCTTCCATATATGATACAATAATAATGAATAAAAAAACATACCTGCCAACACTGTCCTCCTGTATTTGTCAGATGATCATGAAGGCTACCTGGTTGTGGGTCCCTACACACAGAAACAGGGTTATTAATATTTGAATAATAAAAAAAAGATCTACAAGACCACATTGCATTGTGACTTGTGAGCATGTAGATAGCCCAATTTCACCTTTTGTCATGCAATAATAAGAGTATGTAGGCCTTATAATATGAAAAAATGTGTTTGTACAGATAAATACATTTATCTGTGATCAGATGCAGGCAGTGGTGGAAAAAGCAGACATACTGAACATATTTGGCATAACATTATAAAACATCACAAACACAAACATCATTTATCATTATGATGAATTGATTGAATTCACAGTTAACAGTTGTTGTATTGAGTTGTGCTTGAATGTACTGTAATTATGCAAACCGTTTATTAATGGCTATATGAGAGATTGGCTTCAGACGGAGCTAATCTGTGATGCTAAATGTCATGATGATGATGCTAATGTTGCTAACGTGTTCTTTGTCATTATCAAACGAGTCTAGGTCTAACAAACGTGATGATGTCTCATGATGATATGCTGTATATGCAGTATGCACAAACAAATTAAACCATCATAGGGTGCTTCCCCAAACGGGTCCTTGCTATAACAGTAAACGTTTATTTTGATGTATATTTATTTATACATTAAATAAAGCCCCAAAAGCTTAAAAGACACCACTGATAAAAACACTTAACAAACGTTAGCTTATTAAACAGATTGTAGCATAATAAAAGGTTTACCTTAGAATCTACAGTAGCAGTGTGCACAGCCAATTCGCCTATAGTACCGCCTACCGCCTAGTAGCAATCCACATCATTTCTCTTTGGAAATAAACACACGATAAAACAATTCCGATAAAAACGAAAGGTATATTAATGAACCATACAAATAAAAGTAATTTTTAAACGTACTTACAGAATTTACCAGTGACGAGAAAATAATAATATTGTCCGTAGAAATGCAGCGAAATCAATGCACTGTGGATGGGCCGGAAGTGAAGAGACGGGGGATACAGAACCAGGAAGTCCCGTCTACTACATTGTGCAAAGGGAGAATAGCCCATGTTTTTTGAAATTTTGGAAAAAAAAGTTAGCCCCGTTTCTCATCATTTTGGACCGTGGGCTATAGCCCATATCGTACGGCATACTATAGCGCGCAGTTTTTCATCATTTTTGAAGATTTTTAAAAAAATGACGAAATGACAAAAACGATGGGTTATAGCCCATGTTTTTTGAAATTTTGGAAAAAAAGGTTAGTCTCGTTTCTCATCATTTTGGACCGTGGGCTATAGCCCATATCGTACGGCATACTATAGCGCGCAGTTTTTCATCATTTTTGAGGATTTGAAAAAAATGACGAAATGACAAAAACGATGGGTTATAGCCCATGTTTTTTGAAATTTTGGAAAAAAAGGTTAGCCTCGTTTCTCATCATTTTGGACCGTGGGCTATAGCCCATATCGTACGGCATACTATAGCGCGCAGTTTTTCATCATTTTTGAGGATTTGAAAAAAATGACGAAATGACAAAAACGATGGGTTATAGCCCATGTTTTTTGAAATTTTGGAAAAAAAAGTTAGCCTCGTTTCTCATCATTTTGGACCGTGGGCTATAGCCCATATCGTACGGCATACTATAGCGCGCAGTTTTTCATCATTTTTGAGGATTTGAAAAAAATGACGAAATGACAAAAACGATGGGTTATAGCCCATGTTTTTTGAAATTTTGGAAAAAAAAGTTAGCCTCGTTTCTCATCATTTTGGACCGTGGGCTATAGCCCATATCGTACGGCATACTATAGCGCGCAGTTTTTCATCATTTTTGAGGATTTGAAAAAAATGACGAAATGACAAAAACGATGGGTTATAGCCCATGTTTTTTGAAATTTTGGAAAAAAAAGTTAGCCTCGTTTCTCATCATTTTGGACCGTGGGCTATAGCCCATATCGTACGGCATACTATAGCGCGCAGTTTTTCATCATTTTTGAGGATTTGAAAAAAATGACGAAATGACAAAAACGATGGGTTATAGCCCATGTTTTTTGAAATTTTGGAAAAAAAAGTTAGCCTCGTTTCTCATCATTTTGGACCGTGGGCTATAGCCCATATCGTACGGCATACTATAGCGCGCAGTTTTTCATCATTTTTGAGGATTTGAAAAAAATGACGAAATGACAAAAACGATGGGTTATAGCCCATGTTTTTTGAAATTTTGGAAAAAAAAGTTAGCCTCGTTTCTCATCATTTTGGACCGTGGGCTATAGCCCATATCGTACGGCATACTATAGCGCGCAGTTTTTCATCATTTTTGAAGATTTAAAAAAAATGACGAAATGACAAAAACGATGGGTTATAGCCCATGTTTTTTTTAATTTTGAAAAAAAAGGTTAGCCTCGTTTCTCATCATTTTGGACCGTGGGCTATAGCCCATATCGTACGGCATACTATAGCGCGCAGTTTTTCATCATTTTTGAGGATTTAAAAAAAATTACGAAATGACAAAAACGATGGGTTATAGCCCATGTTTTTTGAAATTTTGGAAAAAAAAGTTAGCCTCGTTTCTCATCATTTTGGACCGTGGGCTATAGCCCATATCGTACGGCATACTATAGCGTGCAGTTTTTCATCATTTTTGAGGATTTGAAAAAAATGACGAAATGACAAAAAAGATGGGTTATAGCCCATGTTTTTTGAAATTTTGGAAAAAAAAGTTAGCCTCGTTTCTCATCATTTTGGACCGTGGGCTATAGCCCATATCGTACGGCATACTATAGCGCGCAGTTTTTCATAATTTTTGAGGATTTGAAAAAAATGACGAAATGACAAAAACGATGGGTTATAGCCAATGTTTTTTGAAATTTTGAAAAAAAAGGTTAGCCTCGTTTCTCATCATTTTGGACCGTGGGCTATAGCCCATATCGTACGGCATACTATAGCGCGCAGTTTTTCATCATTTTTGAGGATTTAAAAAAAATGACGAAATGACAAAAACGATGGGTTATAGCCCATGTTTTTTGAAATTTTGGAAAAAAAAGTTAGCCTCGTTTCTCATCATTTTGGACCGTGGGCTATAGCCCATATCGTACGGCATACTATAGCGCGCAGTTTTTCATCATTTTTGAGGATTTGAAAAAAATGACGAAATGACAAAAACGATGGGTTATAGCCCATGTTTTTTGAAATTTTGGAAAAAAAAGTTAGCTTCGTTTCTCATCATTTTGGACCGTGGGCTATAGCCCATATCGTACGGCATACTATAGCGCGCAGTTTTTCATCATTTTTGAAGATTTTAAAAAAATGACGAAATGACAAAAACGATGGGTTATAGCCCATGTTTTTTTAAATTTTGAAAAAAAAGGTTAGCCTCGTTTCTCATCATTTTGGACCGTGGGCTATAGCCCATATCGTACGGCATACTATAGCGCGCAGTTTTTCATCATTTTTGAAGATTTTAAAAAAATGACGAAATGACAAAAACGATGGGTTATAGCCCATGTTTTTTTTAATTTTGCAAAAAAAGGTTAGCCTCGTTTCTCATCATTTTGGACCGTGGGCTATAGCCCATATCGTACGGCATACTATAGCGCGCAGTTTTTCATCATTTTTGAGGATTTGAAAAAAATGACGAAATGACAAAAACGATGGGTTATAGCCCATGTTTTTTGAAAATTTGGAAAAAAAAGTTAGCCTCGTTTCTCATCATTTTGGACCGTGGGCTATAGCCCATATCGTACGGCATACTATAGCGCGCAGTTTTTCATCATTTTTGAAGATTTAAAAAAAATGACGAAATGACAAAAACGATGGGTTATAGCCCATGTTTTTTGAAATTTTGGAAAAAAAAGTTAGCCTCGTTTCTCATCATTTTGGACCGTGGGCTATAGCCCATATCGTACGGCATACTATAGCGCGCAGTTTTTCATCATTTTTGAGGATTTGAAAAAAATGACGAAATGACAAAAACGATGGGTTATAGCCCATGTTTTTTGAAATTTTGGAAAAAAAAGTTAGCCTCGTTTCTCATCATTTTGGACCGTGGGCTATAGCCCATATCGTACGGCATACTATAGCGCGCAGTTTTTCATCATTTTTGAGGATATGAAAAAAATGACGAAATGACAAAAACGATGGGTTATAGCCCATGTTTTTTGAAATTTTGGAAAAAAAAGTTAGCCTCGTTTCTCATCATTTTGGACCGTGGGCTATAGCCCATATCGTACGGCATATTATAGCGCGCAGTTTTTCATCATTTTTGAAGATTTAAAAAAAATGACGAAATGACAAAAACGATGGGTTATAGCCCATGTTTTTTGAAATTTTGGAAAAAAAAGTTAGCCTCGTTTCTCATCATTTTGGACCGTGGGCTATAGCCCATATCGTACGGCATACTATAGCGCGCAGTTTTTCATCATTTTTGAGGATTTGAAAAAAATGACGAAATGACAAAAACGATGGGTTATAGCCCATGTTTTTTGAAATTTTGGAAAAAAAAAGTTAGCCTCGTTTCTCATCATTTTGGACCGTGGGCTATAGCCCATATCGTACGGCATACTATAGCGCGCAGTTTTTCATCATTTTTGAGGATTTGAAAAAAATGACGAAATGACAAAAACGATGGGTTATAGCCCATGTTTTTTGAGATTTTGGAAAAAAAAGTTAGCCTCGTTTCTCATCATTTTGGACCGTGGGCTATAGCCCATATCGTACGGCATACTATAGCGCGCAGTTTTTCATCATTTTTGAAGATTTGAAAAAAATGACGAAATGACAAAAACGATGGGTTATAGCCCATGTTTTTTGAGATTTTGGAAAAAAAAGTTAGCCTCGTTTCTCATCATTTTGGACCGTGGGCTATAGCCCATATCGTACGGCATACTATAGCGCACAGTTTTTCATCATTTTTGAAGATTTTAAAAAAATGACGAAATGACAAAAACGATGGGTTATAGCCCATGTTTTTTGAAATTTTGAAAAAAAAGGTTGGCCTCGTTTCTCATCATTTTGGACCGTGGGCTATAGCCCATATCGTACGGCATACTATAGCGCGCAGTTTTTCATCATTTTTGAGGAATTAAAAAAAATGACGAAATGACAAAAACGATGGGTTATAGCCCATGTTTTTTGAAATTTTGGAAAAAAAAGTTAGCCTCGTTTCTCATCATTTTGGACCGTGGGCTATAGCCCATATCGTACGGCATACTATAGCGCGCAGTTTTTCATCATTTTTGAGGATTTGAAAAAAATGACAAAATGACAAAAACGATGGGTTATAGCCCATGTTTTTTGAAATTTTGGAAAAAAAAGTTAGCCTCGTTTCTCATCATTTTGGACCGTGGGCTATAGCCCATATCGTACGGCATACTATAGCGCGCAGTTTTTCATCATTTTTGAAGATTTAAAAAAAAATGACGAAATGACAAAAACGATGGGTTATAGCCCATGTTTTTTGAAATTTTGAAAAAAAAGGTTAGCCTCGTTTCTCATCATTTTGGACCGTGGGCTATAGCCCATATCGTACGGCATACTATAGCGCGCAGTTTTTCATCATTTTTGAGGATTTGAAAAAAATGACAAAATGACAAAAACGATGGGTTATAGCCCATGTTTTTTGAAATTTTGGAAAAAAAAGTTAGCCTCGTTTCTCATCATTTTGGACCGTGGGCTATAGCCCATATCGTACGGCATACTATAGCGCGCAGTTTTTCATCATTTTTGAAGATTTTAAAAAAATGACGAAATGACAAAAACGATGGGTTATAGCCCATGTTTTTTTAAATTTTGAAAAAAAAGGTTAGCCTCGTTTCTCATCATTTTGGACCGTGGGCTATAGCCCATATCGTACGGCATACTATAGCGCGCAGTTTTTCATCATTTTTGAGGATTAAAAAAAATGACGAAATGACAAAAACGATGGGTTATAGCCCATGTTTTTTGAAATTTTGGGAAAAAAAGTTAGCCTCGTTTCTCATCATTTTGGACCGTGGGCTATAGCCCATATCGTACGGCATACTATAGCGCGCAGTTTTTCATCATTTTTGAAGATTTTAAAAAAATGACGAAATGACAAAAACGATGGGTTATAGCCCATGTTTTTTGAAATTTTGGAAAAAAAAGTTAGCCTCGTTTCTCATCATTTTGGACCGTGGGCTATAGCCCATATCGTACGGCATACTATAGCGCGCAGTTTTTCATCATTTTTGAAGATTTTAAAAAAATGACGAAATGACAAAAACGATGGGTTATAGCCCATGTTTTTTGAAATTTTGAAAAAAAAGGTTAGCCTCGTTTCTCATCATTTTGGACCGTGGGCTATAGCCCATATCGTACGGCATACTATAGCGCGCAGTTTTTCATCATTTTTGAAGATTTAAAAAAAATGACGAAATGACAAAAACGATGGGTTATAGCCCATGTTTTTTGAAATTTTGGAAAAAAAAGTTAGCCTCGTTTCTCATCATTTTGGACCGTGGGCTATAGCCCATATCGTACGGCATACTATAGCGCGCAGTTTTTCATCATTTTTGAGGATTTGAAAAAAATGACGAAATGACAAAAACGATGGGTTATAGCCCATGTTTTTTGAAATTTTGGAAAAAAAAGTTAGCCTCGTTTCTCATCATTTTGGACCGTGGGCTATAGCCCATATCGTACGGCATACTATAGCGCGCAGTTTTTCATCATTTTTGAGGATTTGAAAAAAATGACGAAATGACAAAAACGATGGGTTATAGCCCATGTTTTTTGAAATTTTGGAAAAAAAAGTTAGCCTCGTTTCTCATCATTTTGGACCGTGGGCTATAGCCCATATCGTACGGCATACTATAGCGCGCAGTTTTTCATCATTTTTGAGGATATGAAAAAAATGACGAAATGACAAAAACGATGGGTTATAGCCCATGTTTTTTGAAATTTTGGAAAAAAAAGTTAGCCTCGTTTCTCATCATTTTGGACCGTGGGCTATAGCCCATATCGTACGGCATACTATAGCGCGCAGTTTTTCATCATTTTTGAAGATTTAAAAAAATGACGAAATGACAAAAACGATGGGTTATAGCCCATGTTTTTTGAAATTTTGGAAAAAAAAGTTAGCCTCGTTTCTCATCATTTTGGACCGTGGGCTATAGCCCATATCGTACGGCATACTATAGCGCGCAGTTTTTCATCATTTTTGAGGATTTGAAAAAAATGACGAAATGACAAAAACGATGGGTTATAGCCCATGTTTTTTGAAATTTTGGAAAAAAAAAGTTAGCCTCGTTTCTCATCATTTTGGACCGTGGGCTATAGCCCATATCGTACGGCATACTATAGCGCGCAGTTTTTCATCATTTTTGAGGATTTGAAAAAAATGACGAAATGACAAAAACGATGGGTTATAGCCCATGTTTTTTGAGATTTTGGAAAAAAAAGTTAGCCTCGTTTCTCATCATTTTGGACCGTGGGCTATAGCCCATATCGTACGGCATACTATAGCGCGCAGTTTTTCATCATTTTTGAAGATTTGAAAAAAATGACGAAATGACAAAAACGATGGGTTATAGCCCATGTTTTTTGAGATTTTGGAAAAAAAAGTTAGCCTCGTTTCTCATCATTTTGGACCGTGGGCTATAGCCCATATCGTACGGCATACTATAGCGCACAGTTTTTCATCATTTTTGAAGATTTTAAAAAAATGACGAAATGACAAAAACGATGGGTTATAGCCCATGTTTTTTGAAATTTTGAAAAAAAAGGTTGGCCTCGTTTCTCATCATTTTGGACCGTGGGCTATAGCCCATATCGTACGGCATACTATAGCGCGCAGTTTTTCATCATTTTTGAGGAATTAAAAAAAATGACGAAATGACAAAAACGATGGGTTATAGCCCATGTTTTTTGAAATTTTGGAAAAAAAAGTTAGCCTCGTTTCTCATCATTTTGGACCGTGGGCTATAGCCCATATCGTACGGCATACTATAGCGCGCAGTTTTTCATCATTTTTGAGGATTTGAAAAAAATGACAAAATGACAAAAACGATGGGTTATAGCCCATGTTTTTTGAAATTTTGGAAAAAAAAGTTAGCCTCGTTTCTCATCATTTTGGACCGTGG
Source organism: Protomyctophum bolini (assembly GCF_963924005.1). Classification (NCBI taxonomy): domain Eukaryota; kingdom Metazoa; phylum Chordata; class Actinopteri; order Myctophiformes; family Myctophidae; genus Protomyctophum; species Protomyctophum bolini. The sequence goes on from NW_027666241.1 coordinate 98,160, forward strand.
GCTATAGCCCATATCGTACGGCATACTATAGCGCGCAGTTTTTCATCATTTTTGAAGATTTTAAAAAAAATGACGAAATGACAAAAACGATGGGTTATAGCCCATGTTTTTTGAAATTTTGAAAAAAAAGGTTAGCCTCGTTTCTCATCATTTTGGACCGTGGGCTATAGCCCATATCGTACGGCATACTATAGCGCGCAGTTTTTCATCATTTTTGAGGATTTGAAAAAAATGACAAAATGACAAAAACGATGGGTTATAGCCCATGTTTTTTGAAATTTTGGAAAAAAAAGTTAGCCTCGTTTCTCATCATTTTGGACCGTGGGCTATAGCCCATATCGTACGTCATACTATAGCGCGCAGTTTTTCATCATTTTTGAAGATTTTAAAAAAATGACGAAATGACAAAAACGATGGGTTATAGCCCATGTTTTTTGAAATTTTGAAAAAAAAGGTTAGCCTCGTTTCTCATCATTTTGGACCGTGGGCTATAGCCCATATCGTACGGCATACTATAGCGCGCAGTTTTTCATCATTTTTGAGGATTAAAAAAAATGACGAAATGACAAAAACGATGGGTTATAGCCCATGTTTTTTGAAATTTTGGGAAAAAAAGTTAGCCTCGTTTCTCATCATTTTGGACCGTGGGCTATAGCCCATATCGTACGGCATACTATAGCGCGCAGTTTTTCATCATTTTTGAAGATTTTAAAAAAATGACGAAATGACAAAAACGATGGGTTATAGCCCATGTTTTTTGAAAATTTGGAAAAAAAAGTTAGCCTCGTTTCTCATCATTTTGGACCGTGGGCTATAGCCCATATCGTACGGCATACTATAGCGCGCAGTTTTTCATCATTTTTGAAGATTTTAAAAAAATGACGAAATGACAAAAACGATGGGTTATAGCCCATGTTTTTTGAAATTTTGAAAAAAAAGGTTAGCCTCGTTTCTCATCATTTTGGACCGTGGGCTATAGCCCATATCGTACGGCATACTATAGCGCGCAGTTTTTCATCATTTTTGAGGATTAAAAAAAAATGACGAAATGACAAAAACGATGGGTTATAGCCCATGTTTTTTGAAATTTTGGGAAAAAAAGTTAGCCTCGTTTCTCATCATTTTGGACCGTGGGCTATAGCCCATATCGTACGGCATACTATAGCGCGCAGTTTTTCATCATTTTTGAAGATTTAAAAAAATGACGAAATGACAAAAACGATGGGTTATAGCCCATGTTTTTTGAAATTTTGGAAAAAAAAGTTAGCCTCGTTTCTCATCATTTTGGACCGTGGGCTATAGCCCATATCGTACGGCATACTATAGCGCGCAGTTTTTCATCATTTTTGAGATTTGAAAAAATGACGAAATGACAAAAACGATGGGTTATAGCCCATGTTTTTTGAAATTTTGGAAAAAAAAGTTAGCCTCGTTTCTCATCATTTTGGACCGTGGGCTATAGCCCATATCGTACGGCATACTATAGCGCGCAGTTTTTCATCATTTTTGAGGATTTAAAAAAATGACGAAATGACAAAAACGATGGGTTATAGCCCATGTTTTTTGAAATTTTGGAAAAAAAAGTTAGCCTCGTTTCTCATCATTTTGGACCGTGGGCTATAGCCCATATCGTACGGCATACTATAGCGCGCAGTTTTTCATCATTTTTGAGGATATGAAAAAAATGACGAAATGACAAAAACGATGGGTTATAGCCCATGTTTTTTGAAATTTAGAAAAAAAAGTTAGCCTCGTTTCTCATCATTTTGGACCGTGGGCTATAGCCCATATCGTACGGCATACTATAGCGCGCAGTTTTTCATCATTTTTGAAGATTTAAAAAAAATGACGAAATGACAAAAACGATGGGTTATAGCCCATGTTTTTTGAAATTTTGAAAAAAAAGTTAGCCTCGTTTCTCATCATTTTGGACCGTGGGCTATAGCCCATATCGTAC